>NC_080038.1:99824114-100135885 GCF_030020395.1 Manis pentadactyla | reverse complement strand
ACCACCTCTACAGAACATCTTACAGGGACTGCTCTAGATGGGAGCACTCCTAGAAAGAGCACAGCACAAAACACCCAACATATGAAGAATCGAGGAGGAGGAACAAGAAGGGAGAGAAGAAAAGAATCTCCAGACAGTGTATATAACAGCTCAATAAGCGAGCTAAGTTAGGCAGTAAGATACTAAAGAGGCTAACCTTGAACCTTTGGTAACCACGAATTTAAAGCCTGCAATGGCAATAAGTACATATCTTTCAATAGTCACCCTAAATGTTAATGGGTTGAATGCACCAATCAAAAGACACAGAGTAACAGAATGGATAAAAAAGCAAGACCCATCTATATGCTGCTTACAAGAAACTCACCTCAAACACAAAGACATGTACAGACTAAAAGTCAAGGGATGGAAAAACATATTTCAAGCAAACAACAGTGAGAAGAAAGCAGGGGTTGCAGTACTAATATCAGACAAAATAGACTTCAAAACAAAGAAAGTAACAAGAGATAAAGAAGGACACTACATAATGATAAAGGGCTCAGTCAAACAAGAGGATATAACCATTCTAAATATATATGCACCCAACACAGGAGCACCAGCATATGTGAAACAAATACTAACAGAACAAAAGGGGGATATAGACTGCAATGCATTCATTCTAGGAGACTTCAACACACCACTCACCCCAAAGGATAGATCCACTGGGCAGAAAATAAGTAAGGACACGGAAGCACTGAACAACACAGTAGAGCAGATGGACCTAATAGACATCTATAGAACTCTACATCCAAAAGCAGCGGGATATACATTCTTCTCAAGTGCACATGGAACATTCTCCAGAATAGACCACATACTAGGCCACAAAAAGAGCCTCAGAAAATTCCAAAAGATTGAAATCCTACCAACCAACTTTTCAGACCACAAAGGCATAAAACTAGAAATAAACTGTACAAAGAAAGCAAAGAGGCTCACGAACACATGGAGGCTTAACAACACGCTCCTAAATAATCAATGGATCAATGACCAAATCAAAATGGAGATCCAGCAATATATGGAAACAAATGACAACAACAACACTAAGCCCCAACTTCTGTGGGACACAGCAAAAGCAGTCTTAAGAGGAAAGTATATAGCAATCCAAGCATATTTTAAAAAGGAAGAGCAATCCCAAATGAATGGTCTAATGTCACAATTATCGAAATTGGAAAAAGAAGAACAGATGAGGCCTAAGGTCAGCAGAAGGAGGGACATAATAAAGATCAGAGAAGAAATAAATAAAATTGAGAAGAATAAAACAATAGCAAAAATCAATGAAACCAAGAGCTGGTTCTTCGAGAAAATAAACAAAATAGATAAGCCTCTAGCCAGACTTATTAAGAAGAAAAGAGAGTCAACACAAATCAACAGTATCAGAAACGAGAAAGGAAAAATCACGACGGACCCCACGGAAATGCAAAGAATTATTGGAGAATACTATGAAAACCTATATGCTAACAAGCTGGGAAACCTAGGAGAAATGGACAACTTCCTAGAAAAATATAACCTTCCAAGATTGACCCAGGAAGAAACAGAAAATCTAAACAGACCAATTACCAGCAACGAAATTGAAGAGGTAATCAAAAAACTACCAAAGAACAAAACCCCCGGGCCAGATGGATTTACCTCGGAATTTTATCAGACATACAGGGAAGACATAATACCCATTCTCCTTAAAGTTTTCCAAAAAATAGAGGAGGAGGGGATACTCCCAAACTCATTCTATGAAGCTAACATCACCCTAATACCAAAACCAGGCAAAGACCCCACCAAAAAAGAAAACTACAGACCAATATCCCTGATGAACGTAGATGCAAAAATACTCAACAAAATATTAGCAAACCGAATTCAAAAATACATCAAAAGGATCATACACCATGACCAAGTGGGATTCATTCCAGGGATGCAAGGATGGTACAACATTCGAAAGTCCATCAACATCATCCACCACATCAACAAAAAGAAAGACAAAAACCACATGATCATCTCCATAGATGCTGAAAAAGCATTTGACAAAGTTCAACATCCATTCATGTTAAAAACTCTCAGCAAAATGGGAATAGAGGGCAAGTACCTCAACATAATAAAGGCCATCTATGATAAACCCACAGCCAACATTATATTGAACAGCGAGAAGCTGAAAGCATTTCCTCTGAGATCGGGAACTAGACAGGGATGCCCACTCTCTCCACTGTTATTTAACATAGTACTGGAGGTCCTAGCCACGGCAATCAGACAAAATAAAGAAATACAAGGAATCCAGATTGGTAAAGAAGAAGTTAAACTGTCACTATTTGCAGATGACATGATACTGTACATAAAAAACCCTAAAGACTCCACCCCAAAACTACTAGAACTGATATCGGAATACAGCAAAGTTGCAGGATACAAAATCAACACACAGAAATCTGTGGCTTTCCTATATACTAACAATGAACCAACAGAGAGAGAAATCAGGAAAACAACTCCATTCACAATTGCATCAAAAAAAATAAAATACCTAGGAATAAACCTAACCAAAGAAGTGAAAGACTTATACTCTGAAAACTACAAGTCACTCTTAAGAGAAATTAAAGGGGACACTAACAGATGGAAACTCATCCCATGCTCGTGGCTAGGAAGAATTAATATCGTCAAAATGGCCATCCTGCCCAAAGCAATATACAGATTTGATGCAATCCCTATGAAACTACCAGCAACATTCTTCAATGAACTGGAACAAATAATTCAAAAATTCATATGGAAACACCAAAGACCCCGAATAGCCAAAGCAATCCTGAGAAAGAAGAATAAAGTAGGGGGGATCTCACTCCCCAACTTCAAGCTCTACTGTAAAGCCATAGTAATCAAGACAATTTGGTACTGGCACAAGAGCAGAGCCACAGACCAATGGAACAGACTAGAGAATCCAGACATTAACCCAGACATATATGGTCAATTAATATTTGATAAAGGAGCCATGGACATACAATGGTGAAATGACAGTCTCTTCAACAGGTGGTGCTGGCAAAACTGGACAGCTACATGTAGGAGAATGAAACTGGACCATTGTCTAACCCCATATACAAAAGTAAACTCAAAATGGATCAAAGACCTGAATGTAAGCCATGAAACCATTAAACTCTTAGAAGAAAACATAGGCGAAAACCTCTTAGACATAAACATGAGTGACCTCTTCTTGAACATATCTCCCCGGGCAAGGAAAACAACAGCAAAAATGAGTAAGTGGGACTATATTAAGCTGAAAAGCTTCTGTACAGCAAAAGACACCATCAATAGAACAAGAAGGATCCCTACAGTATGGGAGAATATATTTGAAAATGACACATCCGATAAAGGCTTGACGTCCAGAATATATAAGGAGCTCTCACGCCTCAACAAACAAAAAACAAATAACCCAATTAAAAAATGGGCAGAGGAACTGAACAGACAGTTCTCCAAAAAAGAAATACAGATGGCCAACAGACACATGAAAAGATGCTCCACATCGCTAATTATCAGAGAAATGCAAATTAAAACTACAATGAGGTATCACCTCACACCAGTAAGGATGGCTGCCATCCAAAAGACAAACAACAACAAATGTTGGCGAGGCTGTGGAGAAAGGGGAACCCTCCTACACTGCTGGTGGGAATGTAAGTTAGTTCAACCATTGTGGAAAGCAGTATGGAGGTACATCAAAATGCTCAAAACATACTTACCATTTGACCCAGGAATTGCACTCCTAGGAATTTACCCTAAGAATGCAGCAATCAAGTTTGAGAAAGACAGATGCACCCCTATGTTTATTGCAGCACTATTTACAATAGCCAAGAATTGGAAGCAACCTAAATGTCCATCAATAGATGAATGGATAAAGAAGAGGTGGTACATATACACAATGGAATACTACTCAGCTATAAGAAAAGGGCAAATCCAATCATTTGCAGCAACATGGATGGAGCTGGAGGGTATTATGCTCAGTGAAACAAGCCAAGCGGAGAAAGAGAAATACCAAATGATTTCACTCATCTGTGGAATATAAGAACAAAGGAAAAACTGAAGGAACAAAACAGCAGCAGAATCACAGAACTCAAGAATGGACTAACAGGTACCAAAGGGAAAGGGACTGGGGAGGATGGGTGGGTAGGGAGGGATAAGGGGGGGAGAAGTAGGGGGGTATTAAGATTAACATGCATGGGGGGGTAGGAGAAAAGGGAGGGCTGTACAACACAGAGAAGGCAAGTAGTGATTCTACAACATTTTGCTATGCTGATGGACAGTGACTGTAAAGGGGTTTATAGGGGAGACCTGGTATAGGGGAGAGCCTAGTAAACATAATATTCGTCATGTAAGTGTAGATTAGTGATAGCAAAAAAAAAAAAAAAAAAAAAAAAAAAAGGGCAGTTCCTGTGTGGTAACCTCCAACGAGTTCTACACAAGGGTATAAAGGGCATATAAAAGTGTAGGCAAAGGGTCTGTTTGTGTTTATACAGAGGATCAAAGCCTAATTGGGCTACCCCGAAAATGAACTAAGATACGATATGAAAAAGAACTTCCAACATCTGCACCCTCTGGAAGACTCATGCCAGAAGATGATCATCAAAAAACCCCAACAAAGATCCACGCACTGCTACAGCTGTAGATGCACTCATCCCACCAGTTCCTGGACCTGCCATGGGAATGAGGAAGGAGATATCTAAGCTGGCCTGTGCATACAGTAAAACAACAAAATTGGACTGGATCTATACTGTTGGAACTCAACCAAGAATTTGGAGAAGTGCAAATTGTAGCGCTCCAAAGTCTTACAACTACAAACTATTTATTGTTAAAAGAACATATGGCATGTGAACAGTCCCCAGGAATGGGTTGTTTTAATTTGTCTGATTTCTCTCAGACTGTTCAAGTTCATTTGGACAATATCCACCATATCATAGATAAGTTTTCACAAATGCCTAAGGTGCCTAACTGGTTTTCTTGGTTTCACTGCAGATGGCTGGTAATTACAGATATGCTTTGGTTATGTAACTATACTCCTATTATGTTAATGTGTGTGTGCAATTTAAGTAGTAGCTTAAAACCTATACATGCTGAAGTTACTCTATAAGAAGATATATCAAAGAAATAATCAATCTTCCCATGTTTTCTTCCGCCTGCTACTTCTATAGCTTTTCTTCTTCCTTCCTAATTACAACCCTTAAATAGAATTCGTGCCTCATATCAAATTTACCGAGTATCATAATTCTTCCAAGTGGTAAAGATACCTCAAGACAAATGCTGGGCATAGAAGCCACAGGGCATAAATATGCAAAGAAGTAAAAAGCTAACTTTTTCAAACAATAAGGCTTCTCTCTCACTTACCAACTTCACATTTCCCTGTATGGCCCCGGAAGATGACTGGTTAGCCAGAGATGGGTAAGATTCCTCAAGGGAGGAACAACCTAAGACAGGCACAGTCGCAGGGGGGCCATCAGGTGAGAAATTGGGGATCAACAGAGGTGAGGCTTAGAACCTCAGCCCCCCGTTCTGAGAGAAATCTTCTGCATACGTGGATGTTTTATTGCCCTGGTCTAGCTTGGATTAACACATAGTCTACAGGTACACACCTGATCATCTACATGTGCTCTCTTACAACACTAAACTATGTTTTCTACCTTTATCTTGTATCTACCTACCACTTCAGCATTTTATTAAAAATAATAATAATAAAGAGAGAAATGTGGTATCCACATATAAATCAAGTATAAAAACCAAATGAGTATTCATATTTGAACTGACTGTTTATAGTTCATAATGCATGAGCAAAACCGAAAGTTTCTGTGATGACTGCCCTTGTACTGTTCACTATGTAACTTATTGATTATGTAAGAATTTGTTCTACATGTAAAAATTTGTTTGTTATGCCTCAGAAGATTGGAGACTGACAAAAATTAGGCTTGGGGTGGAATAATGATTGTGCATTGAGCATTGACTCCCCTATACAGAATTTTATTGTCGTTAACAACCATTTGATCAATAAATATGAGAGATGCCCTCACAAAAAAAAAAAAAAAAAGGACAGACTTCCAATGGTAAAATAAATTAGTAACCGGGATGTAAGGTATAGCATAAGGAATATAGTCAAGATATTGTAACAGCCTGGTAGGGTGATAGCTGGAACCTAGAATTATGTATATAAATGTTCTACCACTGTGTTGTACACTTGAAATTCATGTAATGTAATACTGTGTGTCAACTACCCTTCAATAAAAAATAATTATTAAAAAAAAAAAACAAAAAAAACAAAAAAACAAAAGTGAATATCTGTCAAACCATAGCAGGCAGGAAATGCCAAAGATGCTGACCTTCCCATAATGTCACATAAATGGAAACATGTGACTTCCATTGTTGGCTGTATAAATCTGGGACTTTTCTAGGAAGGACATGAGCATATTTGAGTTATCATGAGGCTCCATAAGTATCCAGGTTTAAATCATGTGAGACTTCATAGATTATAGTCAGAGTTGCAGAGCTAGTAAATTAAAGAGAGTGTGAACTTTTGAAAAATATTTGATTTACCTACCGACTGAAACTAGTTTCTAAGGTAAGTGTAAGCACAAATAAACAACAAAAATATATGTTTATGTAACTGCAGAACATCTAAACCACTGACCCAGTCAAAGAAGAAAATAAAATGTTGATTTTTAAAATATAAAACAAATCAAAAGGTAATTTGTTACTGTTTATTACTGGTATTGCATTGATGAAACTGGTTAAGTGAATCTTCCTAATTTTTAAAACTGAGTCCTGACTGTTTATGAACATTTTGACCATAACTTCTGGCCAAAGTAATCACCCAAGTTCATCTGTTATGATAGCATGATGGACATCTGTAGTGTTCCACCACTCATGCTGCCATAATTGCTGCTTCCCCAATCCCTGAACTTCTTTCTCATTACAGTACATGGGCATACTACCTACTGTGTTGATCAAGACAGAAATCTAGAAGGCTTCCTTGATTCCCTTGGTTCTTTATTGCCCATAATGAATTCATCACCAGTTCTGTGGATTTTACCTCTGAAACATCTATCTTTACTCTGCCCACTGCTTCTCATCTCTGCTGCTACCAACATAGTCCAAGCCACTATCATCTCTAGCCTGGACTGTCCCAGTGGTCTTTTATGTGGTCTCCCTGCTTCTGTGCTTCCTCTCCTGACCTCTTCTGATCCATTGTCCAAACAGTAGAGAGATCTTTTAATCAGATCAAGTTACCACCTTGCCTATAAGTGGTTTTCCATTGCAATTGGAATAAAATCCCAAATCCTGTCTGTGGCCTGCAAAGCCATGCTTGGTGTGTCTCCCGCTTCCTTTACCACCATGCCCTTTGGTGTCTTTGCTGCAGCCATCTTTCATTTCCTGGAACACAGCAGGCTTACTCCTGCTTAGTGCCTTTGACAGCACAGTTCCCTTTTGCTCCTTCTGCAGGTACTTCATATGGCATACCTGGCATCTTCTCTTTTGCCTCTCAGCTTAAATTTCACCTCATTGAGGCCTTTGCTTACCATCCCATTTAAAGTAACCCCTACCTATTATTTTCTGTGACAGCATCCTGTTTCTTTCTTCATAGTCCTTACTACAAACTCCAATCATATTTTAAATTACAAAGTTATTTATTCTCCATGTTCTCCACTAAAAACAAGCTCATGAGAGCAGGGACTATGTCTGTATTATTTACTGATGATTGCCTGGAGCTTAGCACAAAGTTTGCTATAGATAGACAACTACCAATTATTTGTTGAGTCAATGTATTATTCTATCTAATACCAGATCTTTTAATTTATCCAGTCCATTCCGGATCTTTGTAGGAGAAGATAAATTCTCTCAGGATAACAAAGTACTTTGGAGGCAGAAATGTCTAGCTGTGTCTTACAAATGCATAAAATTGCCTCAGATATGCCATTCACCATAGGCCAAAGGAAAAGTTCTTTTCACGGCCTTTCATTAATTCCTACACATCCTTTGGAAATTTATGGGAGTAGCTACTAAGCCTAAAATTTCTTTCTCTTCTTATTGGATTATACTTACCTAAGGACATGTTTCTCTTCAGAATCACCAGGTTAAATATTTGTGTATCAGAGATACCCCAAACTAGCAATTAACTGCCACTCTCTAGAATTCGGTATCAGGTGCAAAATGGGGAGATGGGAAAAAGGACTAGTCAGGTTAATATTTTAGCATGTTCATTAATAGAGTATGAAACTATTATTCCATTGAGAGAAAACCCTAATGGGGAATTAAAGATGGCGGTGTGAGAGGTGAGACAGAGGCTTCCTCCTAAAACTGTACATAATATGAAAATATAATTAATACAACAAATCCTGAAAGAGCAACAGAAAAGAGGACTGCGCCAGACTGCATACACCTGGAGAAAAGAGCAGACCTCACAGAACAGGGTAACGTACCAACACTGTGGCCTGGCAGGGCCCAAGCCCTTCCCCCACCCCAGCTCACATGCAGGAGAGATAAAATGGGATAGAAAGTGTCTTTGAGGAGATAATTGCTGAAAACCTCCCCAGTCTGGGGAAGGAGATAGTCTCTCAGGCCATGGAGATGCACAGATCTCCCAACACAAGGGACCCAAGGAAGACAACACCAAGACATATAGTAATTAAAATGGCAGAGATCAAGGATAAGAACAGACTACTAAAAGCAGCCAGACAGAGAAATAAGATCACATAGAAAGGAAAGCCCATTAGGCTATCATCAGACTTCTCAGCAGAAACCTTATAGGCCAGAAGGGAATGGCATGATGGATTTAATGTAATGAAGCAGATGGGCCTCAAACCAAGATTACTTTATCCGGCATGATTATCATTTAAATTTGAAGGAGGGATTGAACAATTTCCAGATAAACAAAAGCTGAGAGAATTTACCACCCACAAACCATCTCTACAGTCTATTTTTGGAGGGACAGCTATAGATGGAAGTGTTCCTGAGGTTGAATAGCTGTCACCGGAGGTAATAAAACCACAGTAAAGAAAGTAGAACAGCTAATTACTAAGCAAATGCAAAATTAAATTAACTATCCCCAAAGTCAATCAAGGGATAGACAAAGAGTACAGAGAATAAGATACCTAATATATAAAGAATGGAGGAGTAAGAAAAAGGAGGAGAAAAAGAAAAGAATCTTTAGATTGTGTTTGTAATAGCATACTAAGTGAGTTAAGTTAGACTCTTAGATAGTAAGGAAGCTGACCTTGAACCTTTGATAACCACGAATCTGAAGTCTGCGATGGCAATAAGTACATACCTATCAATAATCACCCTTAATGTAAATGGAGTGAATGAACCAATCAAAAGACATAGAGTCACTGAATGGATAAAAAGCAAGACCCATCTATAAGCTGCCTACAAGAGACCCACTTTAAACCCAAAGACATAAACAGACTAAAAGTGAAGGGACAGAAATAGATATTTCATGCAACTAACAGAGAAAAGCAGGAGTTGAAGTACTTGTATCAGACAAAACAGACTTAAAAACAAAGAAAGTCACAAGAATCAAAGAAAGACATTACATAATGATAAAAGGGTCTATCCAACAAGAAGACATAACCATTATAAATATTTATGCAACCAACACAGGAGCACCTACATTTGTGAAACAAATACTAACTAAATTAAAAGGGGAAATAGAATGCAATGCATCATTCTAGGAGACTTCAACACTCCACTCACTCTGAAGGACAGATCAACCAGACAGAAAATAAGTAAGGACACAGAGGCACTGAACAACACATTAGAACAGATGGACCTAACAGACATCTGCAGAACTCTATACCCAAAAGCAGCAGAATACGCATTCTTCTCAAGTGCACATGGAACATTTTCAAGAATAGATCATATACTAGGCCACAAAAAGAGCTTCAATAAATTCAAAAAGATTGAAATTGTACCAGCCAGTTTCTCAGACCACAAAGATATGAAACTAGAAATAAATTATGCAAGGAAAATGAAAAATCCCACAAACACATGGAGGCTTCACAACATGCTCCTTTATAACCAATGGAACCATGACCAAATAAAAACACATCAAGCAATATATGGAGAGAAATGACAACAGTAATTCAACACTGCAAAATCTGTGGGATGCAGCCAAGACCATACTAAGAGGAAAGTATATTACACCACAGGCCTACCTCAGGAAAGAAGAACAATCCCATATAAGCAATGTAAACTCAAAATTAATGAAACTAGAAAAAGAAGAACAAATGAGGCCCAAAGTCAGTAGAAGGAGGGACATAATAAAGATTAGAGCAGAAATAAATAAAATCGAGAAGAATAAAGCAATAGAAAGAGTCAATGAAAGCAAGAGCTGATTCTTCAAGAAAATAAACAAAATAGATAAACCACATGTGAGACTTATCAAGAAAAAAAGAGAGTCTACACACATAAACAGAATCAGAAATTAGAAAGGAAAAATCACTATGGACACCACAGAAATACA
Source organism: Manis pentadactyla (assembly GCF_030020395.1). NCBI lineage: Eukaryota > Metazoa > Chordata > Mammalia > Pholidota > Manidae > Manis > Manis pentadactyla. The sequence goes on along the minus strand of NC_080038.1, from coordinate 100,125,390 downwards.
AAGAATTATTAGAGAATACTATGAAAAATTATATACTTACAAACTGGATAACCTAGAAGAAATGGACAACTTTCTAGAAAAATACAACCTTCCAAGGCTGACACAGGAAGAAACAGAAAATCTGAACAGACCAATTACCAACAATTAAATTGAAGTGGTAATCAAATCCTACCTAAGAACAAAACCCTGGAGCAGATGGCTTCATTGCTGAATTTCATCAAACATTTAGTGAAGACCTAACACCCATCATCCTTAAACTTTTCCAAAGAGTAGAAAAGAGGGAATAGTTCCAAACTCATTCTGTGAGGCCACCATCACTCTAATACCAAAGCCAAGCAAAGACACCACAAAAAAAGAAATTTACAGACCCTGATGAACAGAGATGCAAAAAACTCAACAAAATATTAGCAAACCAAATTCAAAAATACATACAAAAGATCATCCATTATAAACAAGTGGGATTCAACTCAGGGATGCAAGGATGGTACAACATTAAAAAATCCATCAACATCATTCGCTACATCAACAAAAGGAAAGACAAAATCCACATGATCATCTCCATAGATGCTGAAAAAGCATTTGACAAATTTCAACATCCATTCATGATAAAACCTCTCAACAAAATGGGTATACACTAACAATGAACTAGCAGAGAGAGAAATCAGGAAAACAATTCCATTCACAATTGCATCAAGAAGAATAAAATACCTAGGAATAAACTTAACTAAGGAAGTGAAAGACCTATACCCTGAAAACTACAAGACACTCATGAGAGAAATTAAAGAAGATACGAATAAATGGAAACACATCCCGTGCTCATGGATAGGAAGAATTAATATTGTCAAAATGGCCATCCTGCCTAAAGCAATCTATAGATTCAATGCAATCCCTATCAAATTACCAACAGCATTCTTCAATGAACTAGAGAAAATCATTCTAAAATTCATATGGAACCACAAAAGACCTTGAATAGCCAAAGCAATTCTGTGAAAGAAGAATAAAGCTACGGGCATTACACTCCCCAACTTCAAGCTCTACTACAAAGCCATAGTAATCAAGACAATTTGGTACTGGCACAAGAACAGACCTATAGACCAATGGAGCAGACTAGAGAACCCTGAAATAAACCCAACCATATATGGTCAATTAATATATGATAAAGGAGCAATGGATATACAATGGGGAAATGACAGCCTCTTCAACAGCTGGTTTTGGCAAAACTGGATAGCTACATGCAAGAGAATGAAACTGGATTATTGTTTAGCCCCACACACAAAAGTAAAATCGAAATGGATCAAAGACTTGAATGTAAGTCATGAAACCATAAAACTCTTAGAAGACAACATAGGCAAACATCTCCTAAATATAAGTAGGAGCAACTTCTTCCTGAATGCAACTCCTCAAGCAAGGGAAACAAAAGCAAAAATGAACTCATGGGAGTATATCAAATTAAAAAGTTTCTGTACAGCAAAGGACACCATCAACAGAACAAAAAGGAATCCTACAGTATGGGCGAATATACTTGTAAATGACATATCTGACAAGGGGTTAACATCCAAAATATATAAAGAACTTACACGCCTCAACACCCAAAAAGCTAATAACCCAATTAACAAATGGGCAGAGGATATGAAGAGACAGTTCTCCAAAGAAGAAATTCAGATGGCCAACAGACATGAAAAGATGCTCATCATCACACATCATCAGGGAAATGCAAATTAAAACCACAATGAGATATCGCCTCACACCAGTAAGGATGGCCAGCATCACAAAGACTAAGAACAACAAATGCTGGCAAGGATGCAGAGAAAGCGGAACCCTCCTGCACTGCTGGTGAGAATGTAAGCTAGTTCAACCATTGTGGAAAGCAATATGTAGGTTCCTCAAAACTAAAAATAGAAATACCATTTGACCTGGGAATCCCACTCCTTGGAAATTACCCAAAAAATACAACTTCTCAGATTCAAAAAGACATATGCACCCCTATGTTTATTGCAGCACTATTTACAATAGCCAAGATATGGAAGCAACCTAACTTTCTGTCAGTAGATTAATGGATAAAGAAGAGATGGTACATACACACAATGGAATACTATTCGGCAGTAAGAAATAAATAGATTCTACCATTTGCAACCACATGGATGGAGCTGGAGGACATTATGCTCAGTGAAATAAGCCAGGAGGAGAAAGACAAATGCCAAATGATTTCCCTCATTTGTGGACTATAACAATGAAGCAAAACTGAAGGAACAAAATAGCAGCAGACTCGGAGACTCCAAGAATGAACTATTGGTTACCAAAGAGGAGGGTTGTGGGACGGTGGGTGGGGAGGGAGGGAGAAGGGGATTGAGGGGTATAATGTTTCGTTCACATGGTGTGGGGGATCACAGGGAAAACGGTGTATCACAGAGGAGGCACATAGTGGATCTGTGGCTTCTTACTACACTGATGGACAGTGACTCCTTTGGGGTATGGCTGGGGACTTGATAATATGGGTAAATGTAACCACATTGTTCTTCATGTGACACTTTCATAAGAGTGTATATCAATCATACCTTAATAAAAATAAGTAAAAAAACTATTACAAAAGACAAAGCAGACTATACTCATAAAAGGGTTATTTATCAATAAGATATAATAATTATAAAGATAGAAGCAACAAACACCAGATCTCCTAAATATATGAAACAAACAGTGATGGAATTGATGGGAGAATTAGATGGAGCTACAATAATATTAGAAGAGACTACAATAATATTGATACCCCAATATAAAAAATCTAAAGAACAATCAGACCTAACTTCAATAAGGAAACAGAGGACTTTAGCAATACTATAGATTAATTGGCCTAACCAGACATACAGAGAACAATCCACCAAATAATGGAAAAATATATATTTTTCTCAAGTGCATGTGGATTGTTCTCAAGATTAGATCATATTTAGACTGCAGAACTTAATACATTAAAGATTTAAATGATGCAAGGTATCTTTCCTGATAGCAATGGCATGAAAACAAAAATTAATAGAAGGAAAATTAGAAAATCCCTAAATATGTGGAAATTGCAATACATGCTTAAACCATCAATAGGACAAAGATGAAATCACAGGTGTAATTAGAAAATATCTTGAATCAATGAAAATGAAGTCTCAGCAAACCAAAACATACTTGATATAGCAAAAGCAGTGCTAAGAAGATAATTTGTAGTTATAAGTGCTTACATTAAAAAAGAAAATAAAAAACTCACTTCATTCTTATGTAACAAGATTAAATTGAAGATACTTTTGTATCCTTAACCAAATTAGGCTGAAGAACATTCAGAGAATAAAATTACTTCCTGGCAAGAACTTCCCAAAACATATTTCTCCTTTAGAGTATGCCCATTCCAATACATGGTGGAGTATATGTGAGGATATCTAAGATAATTAGACATTTGATGTTTGATTGATTCAGTGTAATCATACCATTACCTGAGCAGAGTAAAGATTAGGACAAGTGCGTTAACTGAAACCTGTGTGCTTTCTAGTCTGTGGTGCCAAGGGATTGTTCCTTTCCAAAACAGATGAAAACAGGCTCATTTTGCAGCAGGCAATTTTAAGGACATTCATATCATGCTACCCTGATGAACCATATAGTAGAGTAACTTAAAGTCCCAAAGAAGATTCAGAGATTAATCATTTATTTGAACAAAACAAAGAGTAATGCCACCCTGGATCAATTGTATTTAAAAAAACCATAGGCTGAATTGTGGGTGGGGGAACTTAAAATTAATCTTAACTGGGTGGTTGGAAAATGATGCCTGGAAGCAAGAAAGGTAACAAAGTTTCAGTGTGTTCATCCAACCATCAAATTTTTAAGTTTCTACTAATTATAAGCTTCAATGTGCTTGTGTTAGGATTTAAATTCTGCTGTTGTGTGGTGTTGAAAGGACATATAAACAGCTTTCATTATTGTAAATTCAACAGTTACTATATTTGCCTAAATAGTCAAAGGGTACAACATCCAGATAGAAGATGAGTATATTTTGGGGATCTAAAGTACAGCATGGTAAATATACTTAACAGTACTGTACTGGACACTTGAAAATTGCTGAGAGAGTATATCTTAAATGTTCCTACCACACACACACAAAAGATGGTAACTATGTGAAGTAATGGGTGTTTTAACTAACTTATTATAATCATTTACAATATATACATTTTCAAATCACCATATTGTACACCTTAAATTATTCAATGTTATATGTGAATTACATCCCATTAAAGCTGAGAAAAGATATAAAAGATGGAAGCTGATGGGATCACAGGAAGATGGCAGCATGAGTAGTTCAGAGGAAATCTCCTCCCCAAAACATATATTTATGAAAATACAATAAATACAACTATTCCTAAAAGAGACCCCAGTGGATGCAGTACAATAGCCAGGATACATCTACATCTGCGAGAACTCAGCATGAAATGAAGGGGGTAAGATACCAGCCACGGCCAGGCGGGACCTGAATGCTTCCCCATCCCAAAACCCATCAGGAAGAAAGGAGTCAGAACGGGGAGGGAGTGAAAGTACAGGAGGGCTAAACAACCAGCTCTAGAAATCTGCACCCAGAACGCAGACACAAGGTGCACAGGGTGCTGGATATTAGAGAAATGGAAAAGCAAAACTTGTGGGTAGGTCCCCGCAACTGGCGCCCCTGAGACAAAAGAAAAGTGAGTGCTTTCTGCAAGTCTTAAAGAGACAGGGACCCCATAGCTGGACGAAGTTGTCCTGAAAGCTGGGAATACTGGGGAAACTTAGGCGCCCTAAATGGAGGCAGTGCAGCTCTGAAGCCCTTCATGGCACTAAGCAGCCTGCCAGTCATTCCTCCAACTGGCGTGGACCCCGACACATGGGCCCAATAGCAGGAGAGTGGCAGCGTGCACCAGGGACGGCAGTGCCGGAAAGAACCAAGAGCAGATCTGTGTGCTGCAGGAGAGGCTTGTGCTAGCCTGCAGCGGCACAACCGAACACCCCAGGCACGGCTCGCGAGCACTGGCGGCAGTGAAGAAAGAGCCCGGTAGAAGCCTGTGCAGAAGAGCCCTGCGCGCTCCTGCAGCAGAGCCAGAGGGAGCAGGCACACTCCCAGCAGCTGACCGGAATCCTAGCCCAATGAACAGCCACCCGGGCCAGACCCAAAGGCCGCTGCTGCCACACAGCTGCCTGGCAGGGTCACCACTAGCACGGAGGAGTGCACATGGCATGCCTGCCACTCCCCGCAGGGCTCTGCACTGCTCTGACGGACACCCCGCCCACAGCAGCTTAGGGGACTAACCTGGTGGCTGCTCCAGGAGTGCGGGTAACCATCACAGGCAGCGGAGAAGGGCAAGGCATCCAGCAAGCAGGAAAGGACGTTCTTCTCCCAGCTGACACACCCGCAACCTGCCTACAGCCACTGCTATCACCATGAAAAGGCAAAAAAATCTGATCCAGTCCAAGATAGTTACACCTGAGAAAGCATCTGCAGAGGCAGACCTAACCAGTCTCCCTGAAAAAGAATTCAAAATAAAAATCATAAACATGCTGACAGAGCTGCAGAGAAATATGCAAGAGCTAAGGGATGAAGTCCGGAGGGAGATTACAGACATCCAGAGGGAGATTACAGAAGTGAAACAAACTCTGGAAGGATTTATAAGCAGAATGGATAAGATGCAAGAGGCCATTGATGGAATAGAAACCAGAGAATAGGAACACATAGAAGCTGATGCAGAGAGAGATAAAAGGATCTCCAGGAATGAAACAATATTAAGAGAACTGTGTGACCAATCCAAAAGGAACAATATCCACATTATAGGGGTACCAGAGGAAGAAGAGAGAGAAAAATGGATAGAAAGTATCTTTGAAGAAATAATTGCTGAGAACTTCCCCAAACTGGGGGAGGAAATAGTTGCTCAGACTACGGAGGCACACAGAACTCCCGAGAGACGGGATCCAAAGAGGTCAACACTAAGACACATAATAATTAAAATGGCAAAGATCAAGGACAAAGACAGAGTATTAAAGGCAGCTAGAGAGAGGAAAAAGGTCACCTACAAAGGAAAAGCCATCAGGCTATCATCAGACTTCTCAACAGAAACCTTATAGGCCAGAAGAGAATGGCATGATATATTTAATGCAATGAAACAGAAGGACCTTGAACCAAGGTTACTGTATCCAGCATGATTATCATTTAAATATGAAGGACGGATTAAACAATTCCCAGACAAGCAAAAGTTGAGGGAATTTGCCTTCCACAAACCACCTCTACAGGGTATCTAAGAGGGACTGCTCTAGATGGAAGCACTCCTAAAAAGACCACAGAACAAAATACCCAACATATGAAGAATGGAGGAGGAGGAAAAAGAAGGGAAAGAAATAATAATCAGACTGTGTTTATAACAGCTCAATAAGCGAGTGAGGTCAGACAGTAAGGTAGCAAACAAGCTAACCTTGAACCTTTGATAACCACAAATCTAAAGCCTGCAATGGCAATAAGTACATATCTTTCAATAATCACCCTAAATGTAAATGGACTGAATGCACCAATCAAAAGACACAGAGTAATAGAATGGATAAAAGAGCAAGACCCATCCATATGCTGCTTACAAGAGACTCACCTCAAACCCAAAGACATGCACAGACTAAAAGTCAAGGGATGGAGAAAGATATTTCATGCAAACAACAGAGAGAGAAAAGCAAGTGTTGCAATACTAGAATCAGACAAAATAGACTACAAAATAAAGAAAGTAACAAGAGATAAAGAAGGACATTACATAATGGTAAATGGCTCAGTCCAACAAGAGGATATAACCATTATAAACATATATACACCCAATACAGGAGCACCAATATATGTGAAACAAATACTAACAGAATTAAAGGAGGAAATAGAATGCAATGCATTCATTTTGGGAGACTTTAACACACCACTAACTCCAAAGGACAGATCCACCAGACAGAAAGTATGTAAGGAAACAGAGGCACTGAACAACACACTAGAACAGAAGGACGTAATAGAAATCTATACAACTCTACATCCCAAAACAACAGGATACACCTTCTTCTCAAGCGCACATGGAACAATCTCCAGAATAGACCACATACTATGCCACAAAAAGAACCTCAGTAAATTCCAAAAGATTGAAATCCTACCAGCCAACTTTTCAGACCACAAAGGTATAAAACTAGAAATAAATTGTACAAAGAATGCAAAAAGGCTCACAAACACATGGAGGCTTAACAACATGCTCCTCAATAATCAATGAATCAATGAACAAATTAAAATGGGGATCCAGCAATATATGGAAACAAATGACAACAATAACACAAAGCCCCAACTTCTGTGGGACACAGCAAAAGCAGTCTTAAGAGGAAAGTATACAGCAATCCAGGCATATTTAAAGAAGGAAGAGCAATCCCAAATGAAAAGTCTAATGTCACACTTATCGAAATTGGAAAAAGAAGAACAAATGAGGCCTAAGGTCAGCAGAAGGAGGGACATAATAAAGATCAGAGAAGAAATAAATAAAATTGAGAAGAATAAAACAATAGAAAAAATCAATGAAACCAAGAGCTGGTTCTTCGAGAAAATAATCAAAATAGGTAAGCCTCTAGCCAGACTTGTTAGGAGAAAAAGAGAGTCAACACACATCAACAGAATCAGAAACGAGAAACGAAAAATCACAACGGACCCCACAGAAATACAAAGAATTATTAGAGAATACTATGAAAACCTACATGCTAATAAGCTGGAAAACCTAGGAGAAATGGACGACTTCCTAGAAAAATACAACTGTCCAAGACTGACCCAGAAAGAAACAGAAAATCTAAACAGACCAATTACCAGCAACGAAATTGAATTGGTCATCAAGAAACTACCCAAGAATAAAACCCCCGGCCAGATGGATTTACCTCGGAATTTTATCAGACATACAGAGAAGACATAACACCCATTCTCCTTAAAGTTTTCCAAAAATTAGAAGAGGAGGGAATACTCCCAAACTCATTCTATGAAGCCAACATCACCCTAATACCCAAACCAGGCAAAGACCCCACCAAAAAAGAAAATTACAGACCAATACCTCTGATGAACGTGATGGAAAAATACTCAACAAAATATTAGCAAACCGAATTCAAAAATACATCAAGAGGATCATACACCATGACCAAGTGGGATTCATCCCAGGGATGCAAGGATGGCACAACATTCAAAAGTCCATCAGCATCATCCACCACATCAACAAAAAGAAAGACAAAAACCACATGATCATCTCCATAGATGCTGAAAAAGCATTCGACAAAATTCAACATCCTTTCATGATAAAAACTCTCAACAAAATGGGCATAGAGGGCAAGTACCTCAACATAATAAAGGCCATATATGATAAACCCACAGATAAATCATACTGAACAGCGAGAGGCTGAAACCTTTTCCTCTGAGATTGGGAACAAGACAGGGATGCTCACTCTCCCCACTGTTATTCAACGTGGTACTGGAGGTCCTAGCCATGGCAATCAGATAAAACAAAGAAATACAAGGAATCCAGATTGGTAAAGAAGAAGTTAAACTGTCACTATTTGCAGATGACATGATATTGTACGTAAAAACCCTAAAGACTCACTTCAAAACTACTAGAACTAATATCGGAATTCAGCAAAGTTGCAGGATACAAAATTAACACACAGAAATCTGTGGCTTTCCTATACACTAACAATGAACTAATAGAAAGAGAAATCAGGAAAACAATTCCATTCACAATTGCATTCAAAAGAATAAAATACCTAGGAATAAACCTAACCAAGGAAGTGAAAGACCTATACCCTGAAAAGTACACGACACTCTTAAGAGAAATTAAAGAGGACACTAACAAATGGAAACTCATCCCATGCTCCTGGCTAGGAAGAATTAATATCATCAAAATGGTCATCCTGCCCAAAGCAATATACAGATTCGATGTAATCCTATCAAATTACCAACAGCATTCTTCAATGAACTGGAACAAATAGTTCAAAAATTCATGTGGAACCGTCAAAGACCCCAAATAGCCAAAGCAGTCCTGAGAAGGAAGAATAAAGTGGGGGGATCTTGCTCCCCAACTTCAAGCTCTACTACAAAGCCATAGTAATCAAGACAATTTGGTACTGGCACAAGAACAGAGCCACAGACCAGTGGAACAGAACAGAGACTCCAGTCATTAACCCAAACATATATGGCCAATTAATATACGTGAAAGGAGCCATGCACATACAATGGGGAAATGACAGTCTCTTCAACAGATGGTGCTGGCAAAACTGGACAGCTACATGTAAGAGAATGAAACTGGATCACTGTCTAACCCCATACACAAAAGTAAACTCTAAATGCATCAAAGACCTGAAAGTAAGTCATGAAACCATAAATCTTTTAGAAAAAAACATAGGCAAAAATCTCATGGACATAAACATGAGTGACTTCTTCATGAACATATCTCCCTGGGAAAGGGAAACAAAGACAAAAATGAACAAGGGGGACTGTATCAAGCTAAAAAGCTTCTGTACAGCAAAGGTCACCATCTATAGAACAAAGAGGTATCCTACAGTATGGGAGTACATATTCATAAATGAAAGATCTGGTAAAGGGTTGACATCCAAAATATCTAAAGAGCTCCCATGCCTCAACAAACAAAAAGCATATAATCCAATTAAAAAATGGGCAGAGGAGCTGAATAGACAGTTCTCTAAAGAAGAAATCCAGATGACCAAGAGGCACATGAAAAGATGCTCCACATCACTAATCATCAGAGAAATGCAAATTAAAACCACAATGAGATATCACCTCACACCAGTAAGGATCGCCATCATCGAAAAGACAAACAACAACAAATGTTGGTGAGGTTGTGGAGAATTGTGGAGAAAAGGGAACCCTCCTACACTCCTGGTGGGAATGTAAACTAGTTCAACCATTGTGGAAAGCAGTAGGGAGGTTCCTCAGAATGCTCAAAATAGAAATACCATTTGACCCAGGAATTCCACTTCTAGGAATTAACCCTAAGAATGCAGCACTCCAGTTTGAAAAAGACAAATGCACCCCTATATTTATCACTGCACTGTTTACAATAGCCAAGATATGGAAGCAACCTAAATGTCCATCAGTAGATGAATGGATAAAGAAGAGGTGGTACATATACACAATGGAATATTACACACCCATAAGAAAAAAACAGATCCTACCATTCGCAACAACATGGATAGAGCTAGAGGGTGTTATGCTCAGTGAAATAAGCCAGGCGGAGAAGGACAAGTACCAAATGATTTCACTCATATGTGGAGTATAAGAACAAAGGAAAACTGAAGGAACAAAACAGCAGCAGAATCACAAAACCCAAGAATGTACTAATAGTTACCAAAGGGAAAGGGACTGGGGATGATGGGTGGGAAGGGAGGGTTAAGGGCTGGGAAAAAGAAAGAGGGCATTATGATTAGCATGTATAGTGCGTGGGGGGCTCGGGGAGGGCTGTGCAACACAGAGAAGACAAGTAGTGATTTTACAGCGTCTTACTACGCAGATGGACAGTAACTGTGAAGGAGTATGTGGGGGGGACTTGGTGAAGGGGGGAACCTAGTAAACATAATGTTCTTTCTGTTATTGTAGATTAATGATAACAAAATAAAAAAAAAAAGGAAATGACCCTGACTCTAAAGCAGCCTAACAAATCTTCCCCCTCCCCCAAAAAAAAGATGGAAGCTGTACATTACCTTAATGGGGTTGACATGTAGAGTGTAACCAAACTCTCAGGCTTGAGATGCCTCAAGAAATATTTCTCATATGTTATGAGTACTTGAATACCTTTCAAATTTGAAAAATACTTTAAGTAACACCCACAATTTGATGTCTACTGGCATAACTATGATACCAATATAAATCAAAGAAAGACTGGTATATTGAAGTTTATGATTGTTCATATGACAGTGACCAGGAGCCCTGCAGCTAATCCATACCTCTATATGGTTCCACTCCAGGTACGAATACTAAGCATGACACATCACTTTGATGGAAGGTTAGGTTGTAATCACAGTGAAATATTTTAAATTGTAGGACAAATTTCAATTTTACTTTAATACAATATATTTCTTGTAGTTTATGTGTCTAATTTCCATGGGACATTTGCCCTCACATATTTTCACTCTCACCCCCTTTTAGATTAGACACACAACACCCTGAAGAAATGGATGTCAGCAGAGATGAGGAGGAGTTCCGTGCTGTAAACCATGCAGAGAAAACTCTCCATAAAATAGAGAACTACTGGAAAGAGAAAAAACTGTGTGACGTGACACTCATTGCTGGAAACATGCGAATCCCAGCCCATCGGTAAGTATCTGTATGCAAACAGAACATTTGTTGAGTATAGCCAAGTATGAATAAACAAAAACCAGTCCATTGATTACAAATTGGAACACTAAGGAAAACAAATGTTTATCTTCCTGTATTGAAAAAGCAGTAACATATTTGCTCCACCGCCCTGCCCTGTGTGATACTTAGAAGAGTTAAGCTAGGGAGAAATTGATGAAGGAAAACAGCACAAACCCTCTAAAAGAAAATCAACTCAGTTTACCTTTCTCATTTCATAACACTTTAATGAACTGTGAAAGATTTTTGCTGAAAACAGACTTACCAGTGTTACAAACTTATTGTTTGCATTTCATGCTTTTTATGAAATTATGTGAAATATAATTTTTGTGAAATTATGGACTAATTTAAGTTCCTATGAAACATTCCTATTTCCAGGTTGGTTCTCATGGCAATGTCCGATTATTTTGCTGTGATGTTTACTACCAATATGCGTGAAGCCATTCAAGAAGAGGTCAAGGTGGAAGGAATCGATCCTAATGCACTTAATTCCTTAGTTCAGTATGCTTACACAGGTAAGTGCTTGGTATGTATTAGCTGATTCAATCCTCACAATAACCCTGCATTATATAACCCACAATCCTATTATTCCTACTCTACCAGTGAGAAAACTGAAGCATAGACCAGTTAAGTAACTATCCTAAGGTAGTAAGGGGAAGGATCAGGATTTAAACTCAGTAGTATGAGAGAAAGAGGTAAATAATACTCAATAAAAACTTTTGACTGTGGGAGAATAGAGCTATTTTAACACACTGATACAAGAATATGTCTCTCTTATGGTGTGCGTACATTCTCATTGGTAAAACTTAGAAGGGAAGTGGAATATACCAATTCTACATTAGATTTTTAGTCAGTCTCTTTCTTGGAAATAATGATATCATATTTACCCAAACTATAAAACAAAGGTACCCAAGATGAGTTGGGGGCCAACAAGTATTTCTTTATTCATTCACTCATGCCAATTTTATTGAGGAATATTTGACAAATAAAATTGTACATACTTAAAAGTATAAAATGTAATGATTTGATATGCATGTACTTTGTGGAAACTTTACCAAAATTTTGAAAATTAATGCATGGCAAATAGTTAACTCTTTTCCATGGTGATAATGATTAAGCTATACTCTCAAACAACTTTCAAGTATACAATAACCAGTACCATGTTGTTATATGTAGACATCACGCTGTACATTATTTTATATATATACATATATATATATATTTTATTGAGGTATTATTGATACACACTCTAAGGAAGGTTTCACATAAGAAAACATTGTGGTTACTTTATTTAACCGTGTTATCATGTCCCCCCCCCATATCCCTTTAGAGTCACTGCCCAACAGTATAGTAAGATGCCACAGAGTCACTATGTGGCTTTGGTGCTACACTGTCTTCCCCCTGATCCCTCCCACACCATATGTGCCACACATTATGCCCCTCAATCTCCTTCTCCCTCCTGCCCCACCCATCCTTCCCCACCCTTCTCCTTTGGTAACCGCCAGTCACTTCTTGGAGTCTGTGAGTCTGTTGCTGTTTTGTTCCTTCGGTTTTGCTTCGTTTTTATACTCCACAAATGAGGGAAATCATTTGGTATTTGTCTTTCTCCGCCTGGCTTATTTCACTGAGCATAACATCCTCCAGCTCCATCCATAATGTTGCATATGGTAGGATTTGTTTCTTTCTGGTGGCTGCATAGTATTCCATTGTGTATATGTACCACCTCTTCTTTATCCATTCATCTACTGATGGACACTTAGGTTACTTCCATATCTTGGTTATTGTAAATAGGCTGCAATAAATATAGGGGCACATATGTCTTTTTGAATCTGAGAAGTTATATTCTTTGAATAAATTCCTGAGAGTGGAATTTCTGGGTCAAATGATATTTCTATTTTTAGGTTTTTGAGGACCCTCCATATTGCTTTCCACAATGGATGAACCAGCTTACATTCCCACCAGCAGTGCAGGATGGTGTCCCTTTCTCCACATCCTCGCCAGCATTTATTGTTCTTAGTCTTTTCAATACTGGCCATCCTAACTGGTGTGAGGTGATATCTCATTGTGATTTTTATTTACATATTCCTCATAATTAGTGATATGGAGCATCTTTCCATGTCACAATGTACATTAGATCCTCAGAACTTATTATCCTTGTAACTGAGTTTGTACCCTTTGACCTATATTTTTTTTGTTTCCCCTCCCAGCCTCTGGCAAATACCAATCTACTTGTTTCTATAAAATCAGCCCTTTTTAAAAAATTCCACATATAAGTGATATCATACATGATTTGTCTAAATCTTTCTGGCTTATTTTACTTAGCATAATGCTCTCCAGGTTCATCCATGTAGCCACAAATGCTAGGATTTCTATCTTACTCATGACGGAATAATATTCTATGGTGTGTGTACACATACACACATATACATATACACACATATACACACCACAGTTTCTTTATCCATTCATCTGTCAAAGGACATTTAGCTTCCATATCTTGGCTATGGTGAGTAACGTGGGAATAAACACAGAGTACAAATATCTCTTGAAGATCCTGATTTCATTTCCTTTGTATATATACCCAGGAGTGGGATTGCTAGATCATGTGTTAGTTCTATTTTTTAAAATTTATTCAGGAACCTCCGTACTGTGTTCCATAATGGTTGTGCCACTTTACATTCCCACCAACTGTACAAGGGTTCCCTTTTATCCAAAGCTTCACCAACATTGGTTATCTCTTGTCTTTTTGATAATAGCCATCATAACAGGTGTGAGAGGATATCTCATGGATTTGATTTGCATTTCCCTGATGATTAGTGATGCCCTGCACCTTTTCATGTACCTACTGGATCATTTGTATGTCTTCTTTGGAGAATGTCCATTCAGGTTCTTTGTCCTTTTTTTATTCAATTATTTTCTTTTCTGCTATTGAGTTGTATGAGTCCTTAATACATTTTGAATATTAACCTGTTATCAGATGTATAATTTGGAAATTTTTCTCTCATTCAGTAGGTCATCTTTTCATTTTATTTTTATTTCCTGTGTTGTGAAAAAGCTCTTTAGTTTAATGTCATCTCACATGTTTATTTTAGTTTTGGATGTCTGTATTTTGGTGGCTTATTCAAGAAATCATTCCAAGATTAAGGATTTTTTTTTTTTTTGCTGTTCACTTATAGGAGTTTTATGGTTTCATTCATTAAGCAATAAATATTCTTAATAACCAGGCCAAGTTTCAATGTCAGTAACAGGTGAATCTTTAGATCTGAATCTAAGAATAGTTCATACTTCTCTGGGTCTCATGAGATATGGGCAGGGCTCTCCCTTCAAAATCCAGGACAAGAACAATACAGAAAAGTGTGCTGATGGACAGGATTTGTTTACAACTTATTTTAGAGGTTAAACCAAATATAGATCAACTCGCAGTATGTATTAATCTTTTATTTATGGTTATGCAACCATACAGAATCTATATGGAGGAATTTTAACAGGCAAATTTACAAAGGAAGAGTTTATAATTTATATAATCCAAATGAAATATCATACATTGTAATTTACCTATATTGCTTGGCCAAAACAAACAGGAATATAACTTACCAAAATAAAATAACATTTGCAATAATTCATCAATAGTGCTTGTTCCAAAAATAATACAGCATATAAATGCACAGGAAATACCTTAAATAGTTATTTAATATATAAATAAATATGTG
Source organism: Manis pentadactyla (assembly GCF_030020395.1). Lineage (NCBI taxonomy): Eukaryota > Metazoa > Chordata > Mammalia > Pholidota > Manidae > Manis > Manis pentadactyla. The sequence goes on along the minus strand of NC_080038.1, from coordinate 100,110,285 downwards.
TTTATTGCAGCATATCAGTATACAGGAAATAGCTTAAATAGCTCTCGTCTCCTTTTTAAAAGTTCTTTAGAGATAGTCTTTACCTATATTATTAAACAGAACCTGCTTTTCATACCTTCAAATGTAACCATATAAGCAATTGTTTATTTGCAGACTCTGGGCAATGTTTTCTTTCTTTTGACTTAGTCCAGGTGTCAATTATGGGCAAAATATTTAGGAAACGTCATCCTTATCAGCTAATAAATGGAGACTTTAAAAAACAGACATATAACCTCAATGCTCTTATTTACCAAGATGTTTTTCCACACAAATGACAGCTACCTCTTTGGCCAATTGTATGATCCTTATATAATATTATATAATGCTCCTTGAGTCATGATATAGACATGTGTTTAAATAAGGTGTAGTGCAGGTTTAAGATGGTAAAGAAATAACAATTCGCTCTTTGTAATGATAGTATTCACTGTTCATTTGTTACAGTTGTTTTTGATAATCTAGACTGGCTCCCTTCGTCCATCTTACTAATGTTTATACAGATTCCCTTGCACATGGTGGCTTAAAAAGATATTTCCTGAGTGGTTGTTGTACATTACAAAAGACAGCACTGCTAATGAGAGAATTGAAAAATTTCTAGTTAGCATACTTGTGCCTTATTTCATGGGACACATAATCATTATTTTTTCAAAACATCTAGGTGTTCTGCAATTGAAAGAAGATACTATTGAAAATTTGCTGGGTGCAGCTTGTTTTCTGCAGCTGACTGAAGTCATTGAAGTCTGCTCCAATTTTCTTATAAAGCAGCTCCATCCTTCAAACTGCCTAGGGATTCTGTCATTTGGAGATGCCCTGGGCTGCACAGAGCTCCTGAGATTGGCACATAAGTACACAATGGTAAAACTAACTGCTTCAAATTAACTTATATTAACACAATACCTAACTTATTGATTTGTTTACTGGTATACATATATGTGTGTATATATGTTTATATATTTGTGTGTGTGTACTTGCACATCTATGAATATATATGTGTGTGTGTATATATATATATATATATATGCATATATATATATATATATATATAAGCTTTCCAAAGTAAAGATTATAATGTTGGGATAAAATAAAAAGCAGCATGAACATATAATTTGAAAAATGACTTGCACCTAATGGATAGTATATAAAAGTATTTGTATGACTGAGCTGTACTCAAACAAGTTTCTCATTTTTGAAACTAAAAAGTTTTAATTAAATGTCAAAGCCTGGAGAAATGGAAATTCTACCAAAAATTCTACCAAACAAGTACATATTTCAAGTAGAATCCACAGTATTAGGAAAATAAAGTTTCCCTGATGTTTTTATACTATTAGGACTTTAATGTATAAAATCACACAAATTATGATTTCTAATGAAAGTTAAATGTACAATAAGGGAAAACAAATATTAATGGGCCAATATTAACTGGAAGAACTTGAGAACTTATTAACATTAGTAAATCAACCAATTCTATTGAATGGACTTCTTATGTCCTAGTGAAAACATGTATTTTGGTTAAAAACAATTTTCAGTTCAAACGTTTAACTAACTTAAGATCTTCAATTCTATTAGTAGAATTGTAATAAATGAACATGTTTGTATGTGTTAATTCTTTGAAAGTTGCATGGAACAAGGCTACGTTTATTCAGTCAGATGGCAGTGACATGAAATACAGATTTTTGTAGGGAGGCAAGAAAACGTAGAAAGAAGATATTAAATTACCAGTAATGCTAATTCCCTGATTCAAAGAAGAAAATGAATGTTTTAACTTCTGAAGGAGGGAACAACACAAGAGATGGATCTTTCTGTGAAATCCAGTCAAAAGATAAATATTTTAAGCTAAGAAAATTGCTAGTTATTTAAAATTCAAAAATAAAATGCAAGTATATAAAAGAAAACAATAGAAAATTACACATAAACAGAAATAAATAAAATTAACATTACAGGTTTAGGTTTGAGGTGCATTTAAATAAATAGTATTTTCTAGAGTTTTTATGAGACCTTAAAATGTTTAAATTTCTAGTACTTGAGGTCTCAAAAAATTTCTTCTAAACCTTCTTCTCTCTTATTCCCAGCCCTGGTTATTGTTAAGAATTTAAAATTTCAAACATATCCCTGAAATGTGGAGAGCCATATTATAGTGAATTGGCATTTTTGACATGTCTCTTACGTATGCTATTTATATTCCTATATCCTAAATACAGATGCCATATAATCTATAGGAACACCAGTTATATAATTCAAAGGTTAATCCTACACAAAAACTGAACATGAAAACTTCCCTGTTAAATTCCCTAAATTCTTGAACTAAGTATTAACAGTTTCCTATCTGGTATCTTACTCTTTCAGACAAAACATATTCTGATAAACAGCCTGAATTATTTTTGTTGCTCAAAATGAACTTGTCTTCCTTTTCGTATTATGTGACTGAAACTGAGTGTTAGTGCAGGATGTGCATCAAAACACAATACTGTGGTCTCCTTAAATCCCCCTTCTTCAGTTATTTTAGTAAAATAGTTAAAGTTCTTCCTGTAATAATGCCTTTGTAATACACTATTGACAGTATAATATGCAAATAAGTTTAATGTCTTAGAATAATGTTAAATTCCAAGAATTAATTACAGTCTCTTGATTTGTAAAGTGAGTAAACATATTGCCCTCCCTAATGTGAGAGAGCTTCATCCAGAAACACCCTCACAGATACACTCAAAATAATATTTCGCCAAAGTCTGGACGCTGCACTGCTCAAGGTGAGACATAAAATTAAGCATCATAATCATATAATCAGTACCTGGAATCAGTGAAACCTTGAGCAAGTGTGCTATATTCATTTAATAAGTTTTACAACAGTGTCTAAGTGTGGACAAAGAATGAATATGAAACCAAAGGCACAAAAGAAGACTCTTAGGATGGTGCACAGAGGAGAGTGTTTACCTTGAAATTAGGAGCAAAATAATTCTAATCTAAGGTGATTTAGAATTAATCTTGACTCACTAAATATTTCTCTACAGTACTGGGTATGGTAGTGCCATACGTACATACTATAGACCAACATGGTTATTTTTTATTTAGATTAATTCACTGTATTACCAAACAATTTTCAACAGTCTCATTAGGCAAGCCCTCTAAAGCCATAATCAATTCTATCAAAAAATGTAATTTATGGTTGTATTTCCTTAATTATTTGTTTATTTGTCTGTTTGTTTAATTTGTTTTATTTGTCTGTTTGTATTTGTTTAATTGTTTATTTGTCTGTTTGTCATATTAATTTGTTTAATATGACCCACATGTAAAGCATTTTAATCATTTCCTAGCTTTCTCTAATGCATGACCAAATCTGACAGACTGTACTATGGTCCATATTGGCCACCTCTCTTCCTTTCTCCTTCCCTCCCTACCTCCTGCCATCTCATGTATTTTCTCTTTTCCTTTTCTTTCATTAGAGAGTGGACAGAAAGGAAAATGAAGTATGGAGTCTTCTGTAGTATTATTAGCACTATACTGTTCAGAGTGTACATATAGTACCAGTAATGGGCAAGCACAAATTTTGGAGTGCTTTAGCTTTTTCTTAACCCTTTCACAAAAATTATGTTACTTATGAAAAGCAGTTTCAGTATCAGACAAAATGAAGCAGACCTGAAGGCTTAGGTCTGAATCTATATTTGCCATTTGTTGCACAAGAGATCAAACAGTTCACGTAGCCTTTTTTCTCCTCATAAAAATTCCACCTTCCTCAAGATCCCATTGCTGATGACAGTGTTCGTGACAGAAACTAGTAAAGTGTGAAATACTGTACAAGTGTGATGTACTACTAGTTGTAGGAACATTTCTAGTTCTATTCTTTTGCTATAGGTGAGAGGGTTTTCCTCTGGGGACATCTGCTACAGTAAGATCATCAGGTCTCTCTCAGTCTTTCGCTTCAGTCACAAAAGGGCTCTTGGGTTAAACAAGCAAGTTAACTCAGATTTTATGGTATCAGAGCTTCCTGATGGGTATATCAAACTTGATGTATTTTTCTATTAGGCTTACTCAGTTGCACAGTGACTAAACTCAGATTGGAGCTGAGGGAGTGTTTTGATTTATCCAGATACTCCAGTTATTCAGACGCTGTCTTTGGCTTCTTCCAGAATATCTATTTAGTGGGCAACATAAATTGCCAAGTAGACATGTTTTATCTCCACTTCAGAAGTATAGTTCATTGCATTGAAAATGAGATCCTTACTGAGAAAAATGTTGGAGATGATAATCGTGTTGTCACAGAAAATGTATGGCCTTATAAATCAGAAAAAAATGGAGTTTTGTTTTGAGAGGTAAAAAATGAAACACAGTTGCCTGAAATTTGGACCTTACAAAATGCAAGATAATACCATGACAGAAGGAAGAATGGAGATATAATATATAAAAATGGAGAGAGTCCCACTGTCCCCCAAAAATAATTCCACAGGAGTCCCTTTTAAATTATCCTGAATCTGGAGATTGTTGTCCATTATAAAAGAAATCTTTCCTTGGTTAACAGAAGATTGTGTTTTGCGATAAGAGAAAAGAGTTTTTCATCAATTTCTTCCTCTCATCTCAGAGGAATTCAGCATTTTCTCCCCTCAAATGCACAGCCAGAGCTACCCCTCCCAGCCCTTCAACATAGTACCCACCTTGAAATTTTTCAGCCTTTCTCCTAAGGTTTTTGACCATAGACGAACTCAACATCAGTTCTGGAGCCATAAGCTGTTGTCACCCACAACACCTGGGAAAGAAAAACAACTTGGTGACTCTCTGAGTGGCCCATAAAACAGTTAAGGTCTTTCTGCGTATTGTGTAAATATTCCTAGTGGAAGCATTTGGCTCTTCAGCCTCACAAGCACCCCATCGCCCATGCCTCCTATGCTAGGCAGTATAAATGCATATCTCTGTCTCTCTGGCCTTTTCTGAAATTTAACAAAGTGAAATGTTTTGACATTTTCATTCTGTTTAAGAAGTTTCCAAAGTACGAGGTTTCAGTAGAAGACCTTTCTTTTCTAGGAACACTTCATCGAGGTAATAAAGAATGAAGAATTCCTCCTGCTTCCAGCTAATGGGATTTCCAAACTTCTAGGCAGTGATGACGTTAATGTGCCTGATGAAGAAACCATCTTCAATGCTGTCATGCAGTGGGTGGGTTATGATGTGCAGGCGAGGAAGCAAGACCTGCCAGTGCTGCTCTCTTACATCAGACTGCCCTTACTTCCACCACAGGTAGGGACATCTACCCAGGCAGAGCAAACTCTCCTTCTCAACAACCACTAGGCGTTAATCCATTCCCTAGTTGCCTAGTTTTATTTTATTCAGAGGATTTCTGATAATTGGAGTGTACAGGATTTTTGAAGGACACATGCAGCCTTCAATTAGCAATATTTATGATGAAGGCAGAGAAAAGGAATTTTTTTGAAACCCTGCTGGTAATCCCTGAAGGTCAGCTTACACATTAGTTTCCATTTCTTCTCTCACCAAAGGGCGCTTGTAACAACCAGGGAAAATGACTACGTTAACTCTGTCTTTTTCTGCCTACCTTTTAGGCAAGGCGATGATAACTGGTACAGTAGCATGTCAGAGGAGACTCTAGGAAGGAGTCAGATTCTGGATAATCACTACTCATATGGGTAATTAGCTGCTGTGATTGAAAGCATACTATAATAGTCGGATGCACTCGGCCATCATTATAATAGCATCTTCATCATGCCTGCTGAAGGATTATCCTAAAAATGATTCTAAAAACAAACACCCTTGCATAAGATTCAGGGCTGACCCATCTCATATTGAATTTTAGTATGTGATTTTTAGGGAGGGCAGAATACAGTCCCACTACGTAATTCTACCATTAGTGAAAACCACACTATTTCTCTGTAGCAAATTGATCAATAGTAAATATCCTTTATGTACCATATATATGACTATATTTTACAGTTCATATAGAGCCTCTAGCTAAAGTCCTGAAACATCATCCACATTGGGAGGAGGGACCTAGTGGATCAGTGGTGTCAGAGACACTAAAAAATTCATTGATTTTCAACAAATTTACTAATTAAATGTTAATTTTGAAAAACAGAATGCTAATTTGCTGATGATTTCTCTACATTTTTTAAAACATTTTAGCTGTAAGATAAATTCCATTTAACTCTAGTAAGCTTGAGAATCTATTCATATGCAATGAAAAACATTGACTGTTCTCCTGGGTTAGGCAAATTATAAAGGGCAAGGCAATAATCACACCAAAAAGAGAAACATTAAAATATACATGTAATCTTAGACCCAAGGTTCAGCATCTATGGAAATTTTATGTTGATATTATGTGTGTTACTCTCATGAGAGGGTTTATAAAATGTAATAGATTTTCTAAGGCAGTGCTACTCAAAATGTCCCTGGACCAGCTGCATGCCATTTTCTGGAAGCTTGTCAGAAACTCAGTTTCTGATCCCCACCACATGCATACTGGAACAATTTCTGGGGACAGCGAGAAGGAATTTGTGTTTTAACAAGTTCTCCAGATGATTCTTAGGTATGTAAGCACTTGAGATGCACTGGTGTAAAGGATCAGACCCATTTGACTCTACACTGCTTTAAGTCAATATGACATTCTTTCAGCAAAGTGCTTAGTTTGGACTTCTCTTACTTTATTAGAAGGTGGGTACATTTCCAGCCCATACAACCAGTGGTACCTTGGCCTCCCACCCCTGAGCAGGCCTTAGAGCCTGCAATGTGGACTCCTGTGAACTTTTGTTGATGATGGCAGTGGTGGGTAATGGCATTCAGAATACAGACTTCCCAAAACAATTTTGAAAGTGAGCTTAAGCAAATATTCTAGAAATGAAATATATGAAGAAATATATGAAGAAAAAATATACAAAACCTTTGAAGAATATTTGTGGAGGATAAGCAATTTTGCAGCCCAATTTTCAAAGCTATTTCAACAGTGTATGCATTAGGAAATGCCTAGGGTCTCACCAGCCAAGTAAAAATAGTTATTCATCAAAAATTATAGATAAGGTGAGATCAGAGGTGAGATTAACCAGTGCAGAACAGGAACCTTCAGGGAAGTTTTAGGAACTGAAATAAGCACCTTCATTACAACAGTCTGATACTCTTCTCAAGGTCCTTGTGATACTGTGGACCCCAAACTCCAAGGACACTCCAAGAATCTAAATGATGCTTGATAAATTCTGAAACAAACTTAATTTCTCAGTTCATCTCAGGAAAAATACTATACCTAATGTTTACCCCATTCAGTTAGGGTCTTATTGTCTGTCAGGCAGTGATGGTTTGGCCAGAAAGGACTGGCCATCTACTCTTGCTGATGTGTTGCCTTCTTGCTAACACATGTACTTCACTGATGTACCCATGTACATGCGTACAGTTAAAAAGCACTTGCTTTCAGAATACCTTACAGAAGTGATTTGATGATAAAGATGTGACACCATGCAGGCAATGCTGTTTTATTTTCACTGGGCATGTTTGTATTCCCTCCTCTAAATCCAGAATAAAGGTGGCTGCTTGTCCAGCTACATGCAGTAGACTGGGAGATGCTTGCTTTGTGTACATACACACTGTCCCCTCCTTTGACTGCTTTAAGAAACACATTTCATGAGTGCTTTTTCACCTTCACCCCTTGGGAGTGAATTTGTATGTATTCCAAAGATGAATAATATGTCAAATCTGCAGAGATCTTTAGCTACTACATTGAGGCCTTTAGTCACTTCAAATCATCAGTGAACACAAAGTATGTTAGTAAGCAACTCAAAATATTAAATGATAGCATTCCTACATTTGAATTAGCTCGAGTTTTCTCCACAGTTCTCTAAATGAATCTGTTCTTTCTAATGGTGGGCTCCTCATTTCGTACACCATGAATTATTACTTTTCAGTTACTGGTGGATCTTGAAGAGAGCCCCGTGTTTACTGCTGATCTACAGTGCCAGAAACTCCTGATAGAAGCTATGAAGTATCATCTCTTACCTGAGAGAGGACACATGCTGCAAAGCCCTCGGACCAAGCCTAGAAAATCGTCTATGGGGGCGCTTTATGCTGTGGGATGCAAGGACACTATAAGAGGTAGCAGGAACAAGCTAATTAATTGAAAGTATCATTATAAAGAGAGGATATATTCTCAACACACTCAGAATTATGAGGGTGGTATTAAAGCCATATTTAAATATTGGCATCTAAAGCTATTTTTAGGCTTCTTTATGTAATTTTGTGACTTTTTTTCTTATTTTATGGGATATAACCCTTTTATTAGTGTTGGCTAAACTCGGAACAGGTACTTTTGTGGCAGCAATTTTTAAATACGAACATTTTCCCTGCAGTATATTATTTGTTCAAAGAAAACTTATTTAAGGTTGATCATAAATAGAAGGGACAAGGTCCTCCAAATTTGCTTTTTGTCAGAAATAGAAGAATGGCCTCTAACTCCTTGATGTCAGTTTCCTGTTAGGTACTCAAAGGCAAATCTCGAAGTAAGGATAATAAGATCAGCAGTTAAAACCTGGAATAAAGTAATGATTTTACATAAGAATTTTATTAAAGGTAATAAGGAAATGTTTCTGAAGCCATCATCTTTACTTTGAACTGTTCTTAGAACCTATTTTTTGTAGTTCTGCCCTTTTTACAGTAGACCCGTGTTTGTCAAAACAGTGGGTTGAGGATTTTATAATTAAGAGTTGATTGTTCAGGAAATAAAATCCAACTACTTGAAACCCGCCAAATCATATTTACAAATTTCATTGGACACCTTTCAGAAAATAATGCAAACATCAAAGTTCTGTACTACTAGAACCTGATTCTTTCTTTTGATATGTCTAGTTGTAATTTTAATATGGAAATTATAGGAAATAATGCCAATTAATCACAAATCTATAAAACAAGAGCTTGCAAATGTAATTATTTCCAAAGTAGTAGAGTAACCTCACAAAACTAGTATTCTTCAGAAAACAACAAATACAACGAAATCTTATAATTTATTTCAGGTCTGACAACTTGTTATTTTATTGCATGTTATTGAATAGAGTGAATATTAACAGCATGTTGAAAGGTGTCTTGTTTGATATTTAAATTAAAGAGGTACTAAATACAAAATGCAAGTACAGTCATTCTTAGTTTCTTGTTAAAAAAAGGACCTAACTTGCAACGTGAGAAGTGGAAAATGTTGTATTTGTTTGTTTGGTTTTGTGTTTGTTTTCTTTTTTTATTGTTACAGAATATGGTATTAAGAATTTACAACCCATCAGTCTCTGAAAATGAGTCAAATGTGACCCTACAACTCCTTAAATCTATTACCACAGTTTTATATGGGAGGAAGTAAGGCCATGATTTTGAGACTTTTTGCATACTGACAGCATGGAGACATAAAAGGCCCTGTGGGAAGTTGCAGACAACTAAAATAGTAAAGCTACCCTTTTTGAGTATCTGATCCTTGGTGTTTTGGAAACATCATTTCTAATCCTTACAATAAGGCTACAAGATAGATTTATTATCTAATTTTGCAGATGAAGAAACAAAAGGTTCTTCAGTTTAGATAGCCAACCCAAGGACAAACACCTAGAAAGACTAGAAATGGAATTGTCACTCAAATCCTATGTTCCTTTTTGCTATATTGCCACTGTTTTAGAAGAGAGAGAAACACCAAAAAAAACTGATTCTCCTCTTTGAGGGTTTTAGAATCTGCTGAAGAACCAACACGAGCTCTTAGGAACAAAAAAGGAAAAAGACCTAAGTATAGCAAAAATATTAGCAAGGTAGCATTTATTTACATAAATCAGTATTACATTTTAGAATGTACCAATTTTCACTCCTTCGTAAAACTTTAAAAAGAATTTCTGCAGATGTGCCTGTGCTTAGTGTGTTGTTTCAGTACCTTTCTTTTTAAGATACTTTTTGAACTTTCACCTTTTGATATCTTGGGAAAGTAGCACTTCCTCAGTCTTTAATTTCCTCTCTGACTCATGCAAGTAACTTGGAATTAGTGGCTAAATATAGACATCACATAAGTGGCTGGGGCTAACTATGACCCCTACCATTTAAAGTAATCATGAGAAAACTGTAAGCATGATCATGGAGTCAAAATTTCTAAATGGTCAAATGGTAAACTTTGGGCTTTTGTACCTACCACGTAATCAGTTGCTTTTCATTTATTAAAAACAATGAACTCTCAGAGAGGGTATGGCAAGGGACCAATTACTCATTTTTACATCATTTTAAAAATACAGGAAATCACTAAATCAGATATAGTCAGAACTACAGGAACTATCATGTTACCAACAATAGTACAAAGTTTGGCTGGTTTTGTTCCTTCCTGAATAGGTCATAAGTGAGGGATTAGTAGGGGCTTAGAAATGAATTGAAAAACAGTTTTTGCAGTGTTTTAGGGCAGAAGGTCACTTTACACAGAAAAATTTTCAAGTGGGTGTTAAGGAGAGAAATAAGTAAAACAATCCAGTTTAACTTTCCCCATCAAATATAGAGCTGCCATAGCAAGCCAGCTAGATGAATTACATTTTGATTAGTTGGAACAATAGCAGAGGTGGAAAAATGGGCTGAAAAGCATCTTCAGAATTCAACATACAGAATTACCAGTCATATATGTTCATAGATACAAATAGAAGATGTGGAGAAAATTTATCTTCCATATTTAATCTAATGCCTGGGAAAAATTAACGTGGCATGAAACACACCTCTACATCCTTTCAAAGTATAAATCTCCCATATGCATTTGATTAATACAGCTTTGTACAATTTCCTAATTACTTCACCATTAATATCTGTATAATCTTAATAGTGCAGCTTAGCCTTCATTTCTTAATCTAAATTGGCTGTTTGGTAAATTCTACTAATTAAAAGACTTCAAAATAAAAACTTAAAATAAGAAGGATCGAGTAGGAAGACAGATTTGGGAAGATAAGAATGTGGAAGTGAAAAGATATAAAAAACAGAGAAAATTGGTTGACAGAGTGAAAGCAGAGGTTAGTTTGTTTGTAGATACTCCAGTTTTCATGGTTATCACCCAGAGATATTTAGTTTAGAAAAAATACTGTGCTAGGTGATGGTATTTGATCTCTCAGCAGTAACTCTAGTCAATATAGCAATTGCTGATCTGTCAATCAGCCTTTAGCCAAATCCACATTATCAGTGAAAGATGCAGGGATTAAAGAGAAAGGGTAAATGAGTGCCTGTATAGTCACAAGATTTTATTGTGAAAATACAATGTGTTCAGACATAAATACTTACAGTGTACTATTCACCAGGAAAGATTTAAAAGAAAAGAAAAGAAATGTTGCCACTAATACATTATACACACAAAAACTTTCAGAAACATCCATAAATGTAAAATATACCCTGCTTAAATACTGACTTGATCTGACCTCCTATCATAGCATTATAATTGGCCAGTGAAGATGCTTCAAATGTTAACTATATTTTCATAATTACTAATAGATTATATTTTCTCCACAAATCTCCCAGTAGAAAAACAACTGAAAACTGCTTTTGTTTATTCCTATGGTTGGCTTTGTGCGACTGGGATGAAATTCCCTAAACCTATCACAAGCTCTCTTAGGTACACTTTACATTTGAATAAAAATTCTTCCATTTTCCACCTTGGTTATTAGTCAGAAACTTCCCTGTTGTACAAAATCAACTTTTATTAAAATTTACAGCCATTGTGAATGACTGGTAAAAAGTACTGCCTATAAAAGTGACAACTTATTATGAAGTAATGACAATTTACTATGGCAGTGGTGACAATATACTATGGTAGTAAGCTTGGTATTTCAGTAATTGAATTAAAAACGAACTATTAACGCATAAAGGAGGTAATAACTCAACGTCATATTTTAATATCAACAATAATAATTTTATTCTTAATTATAATCCTTTGTGTCACCATCATGAAACTTTCTATGAATCAACACCAAAGACTCGTTTAAAAGGAATTATCATTCCTGCTCTTTAGGTCATTTGCATTTTAGATTAGCATACACACACCCCAAGCTGAATTTTAAAAGAGCACAAATTAATATATTGAATGGTATAATAAAATTTTTCCATATTGAATGAATAAGTAATTAAAACCGTAGTGGATGTGCAAATAAGTCAGTGATAGATTCCAAGATAATTTTTTGTGTTTGCCACCTGTGTTAGAACTACCAGTATCATAGTGTAGCCAAAGAAGCCATTAGGAGCATGTAAGCCATATATATAGTAAATAAACTATTTCACTCTGACTCTTGCATTTGGATCCAGGAATGGTAAAATATTCCCCTTGCCTTGCCTGCCAAGTTGGAGAATCATCTGGTCTACTTACTTTACTTTGAGTTGCAATCACTGATTTTATGCTATAAATAATAGGTACGTAAATAAAATGTGAATGGTGCCAATTCACATTTTTATCCATGTGTTTTTTAACTTTGTCCAATATCCCCTTTAACAGGTACCCCTACAATTGAAAAATATGACCTCAGGACCAAAAGCTGGCAACATAGTAGCACCATGAGTAGGCTTAGGTTTCAGTTTGGAGTTGCAGTTATTGATAATAAGCTCTATGTCCTCGGAGGAAGGTATGGTTCAAAAACCTTAAATACTGTGGAATGTTTTGATCCAGCTAGCAAAATCTGGACTGTGATGCCTCCCATGTCAACACCGAGGCATGGCTTAGGTAAGAGCTTAGTGTTACGTAGTTTCTAAAGAATGTACAGTTGTTAGTAGAGCTTTTTAAAAAGTAGTTTCTAAATAATGTATAGTTAGTAGGGATTTTTAAAAATTAAATTCAGCTGCACATAATTGGGATTTAGCCAAACCCTTAGACAAAATGTCTCCAACATGCTGAAAAGTTAAGCAAATGGTAAAAACTTGTCAAACTCTTCTCTTGTTTCAGATGTCGTGTTTGTCAAACCTTTCTCCCTTCTGCTGGTATTTTAACAAGGCCTGCTTTAAGAAAGATAAAAACTTTTGGAAGAAATACATTGTTGAGGAATATAAAACCCCACCAGGAATTTTTTTTCTAAGCTCAGTTTAGAGGAAAGGGCACATGATGATGGAGAGACATTGCGTTTCTAGATGCATGAATCATGACCCTTCCCAGAACATCAAATTTGTATGTCAGCAAAAGCCTTAGGACACAGATCCAAGGCAGAGATAGTTAGGAAATTGCAGAGCAGCTCTAGGTTATACTTAAGCCAGAAGTTGCCAAGAAGTTGAAGAAAGATGAAGGAAAAACCTCTGGAATAGTGAGGAACTTTGATTCTCCTGAATATTGGCAGAGTACATCTTTTTGCATGCTAGACTCCTTTGTTTAAAAAGAAGAATACTTACCTTAGTAAGGCAATTAAGAACTGACTTATACACAGCTAAAAAGTGGCAGATCAAGGTCTGGTATTGTTTACCCCAAATTATCTAATACATAGTCTATGCCAAATGGTAGACTATATAATTATGCAGCTCAGTTGTGTCAGTGTGATTCATTGACATAGCTTAGAAAACATATCTTGTGGAGAAGTCAGAGCAAGTTTAAAAAATCTCATTGATATCACTTGAGAGGTAAGAGAGGTGATGAGGATATACCACTGAGAGACTGACTGAGATGGTGAAGAAGGTGGGGAAGAAAACCAATTATGTGAATTCCCAGAGCAGATAAGCAGCAGTTAGAAAGGGGTTATTCATAGTATCTAAAGGAACACACTTCTGACTAAACCTCCAAAAGCCCTGTTTATTTAGTTATCCCACGGGAATCTCTTTTTTTTAAAATCTCTATAATAAAGAGCAAGGTTTAAAAGGACCTACCACAGATAGCCTATAATTCTAAAACTTAGATCGAAGATTTAGTATCATTTCTCATCTACCCTATACATTCAAAACCTAGCCTTGAAATTATGCCAGAAAAAATCAGCTTGCCTTTTCTATGATATCCCTATTACAGTGGGTCTCACTACCTCCTTTGATTTCAGTGTTACAATAGTGATACCCTTTTACGATACACTAACTACAGCCTGAAAGTTTCCTAGGATTAATAGACCATATTTAGTTTCATATTAAGATCAGTAAATTATTCATGTGTACGAAAAACCATTTAAGAAACAAAAAACTAATTGTTATCCCATCAGTTGTTTGCAGAATGAAACAGTATCCCTTATCTGTGGTGTACAGTGGTGAGCCCTCATGCTGTTTTTATCCTTTAAGGTGTAGCCACACTTGAAGGACCAATGTATGCTGTTGGTGGTCATGATGGGTCGAATCATCTAAATACTGTTGAAAGATGGGACCCTGAGGGATGTCAGTGGACTTACGTGGCCAGTATGTCATCTCGTAGAAGCTTAGCTGCCGTTGTTGCATTAAATGGCAAGTGAGTAAAACCAAACCTGAATGCGCTTTGCTCCCAGGTCATGTGATACAGCACTTCCTTGATGTGCTCCATCAGTGAGTAAGCATTCCCAGTGACCAGGACATCCTAGTTACCAGTAGTAAAAGACCTGTGTTGGAACCCTCCCTTCACTATGACAGAAAACACTTCTCCAAATGAGCATTTAAATTAAATATTCTGTAGTCCCTTGCCACTCAAGTGTCGTCCTGGGACCAGCAGCATTACCATTACCTGAGATCGATTTAGATATGCTGGCTTGATATCTTGCTCTGGGTGATGGTTACATGAGCATATACACATGTCAAATTTCATCAGGCTATACACGAAGATTTGTGCATTTCATTGTATGTTCCTCTATAAAAATTCATGAAAAAAAAGAAATGCTGAATCCTAGTCCCACCCTATATACAACTCCTGAAACAGAATCAGTATTTTATCAATATCCTCAAGTGACTTGTGTGCGCAGTAAACTTGAAAAGCACTTTTGTTGGCAAAACAGTTTCAATTTTGCCCTCAAGAGCCTACCACTTTTTACATTATGACATTTTTTTAGAATCAAAACTTTGGTCTCTGTAATAGGGAAGTCTTTTTGTTCTTTACTACTCACTCTCTCCTGAGAGTCCAGGATTCCCAACTCTAGAATTACACCTAGTACCATCTTTCTGAATCTTTCCCACTTGTGATCACTTGCCTATAAGAGAAAGCTAATATATTAAAATCCTTTGGTGTAAGAGGTTGCAAAGAGCCTGAATGGTTACTTCTTTCAAGTAATTATGTACTTTCTGACAAGGGACCTTTGGAGACAATGACTAGCGTATAGGAAGCACTTGAATGATAAGAATTTCAGACACCACGATATATCAGTGGCAGGAGATAGTCTTCTGTGTCCATATTTTCTATGTATAAAGCCAGGTCTTTGTCATATAAATGGTCTCAGTAGAAATTTCAACACAGATGTTTTTTAGCACCTGTGTATGAAGTAGGAAATGTCTATAGTTAAGAGAAAACCCAGGCTTACCATGTCTTAGAGCCTAAAAGACTCCTACCCGTCATTATCTCTGGTCTGACCTGAATGAATGATATCAGGGGACTCAGTAACCATCTCCTACCTATTGCAGAATAGGCTTAAAGCATTAAATTTGACTAATTTAATGTTTTGCTCACTCACAAAACAAATGGGCTCATAATGAGCATAAAGTGTAGTTATAGACATGTTTTAGTAGATGTTTATGTTCTTTATTGATGTAGGATTCAATTTAAGTCAGATTTACAATGCTGCTCATCAAAATAATTGGCATTGTAAAGTTTATCAGAGAAATCTCCTTGACAATATATCTCCCTAGGAAAAATTCCAGTTTCTTGGTTCTATCCTATTCCCTTAGATGTTTTAGTTATTGTTTTGTTAGTGACAGTTTTTTAATATTAAACAAAGCAGTTCATAAAGACAATATGGATTCCAGTGCTAGGCCTTTGAATCTAGCTAAAATTATAAGGTTCCTAGAGTTGGTCTTTGGCAACACCTACCTTTTTGTTATTTTCCAGCTTTATTAAACCATAATTGACAAACGCTGCCAATGCTTTTGATATCTCCCTTCTTTCTTTGTATTTCATTTCCCATGGAATCCTTTAATCTACCACATCAAAGTAACTTTCACAAAAATTATAAAGGAGAGAGGCTTGTATTGACAAACACTGCCAACACTTTTGATATCTCCCTTCTTTGTCTGTATTTCATTTCCTATGGAATCCTTTAATCTATCACATCAAAGTAACTTTCACAAAAATTATAAAGGAGAGAGGCTTGGATTAAGTTCGACCTTAGCATGTGCCTTCAAATAAGTATCCATTCACAGAGTCAGTCCATCCCAGAGAAGAATATATATTCAGAAACTTTAAATGCTTTGTGCAAGGTTCTTTCACTTTCATTCTATGCACAAATTGGAAATATAATCTCTCTCCCTCTCTGTATGTGTATATACATACACACACTTGTGTCATTTTTCTAGGTTATATGCTGTTGGTGGATGTGATGAATGTTCCTGCCTCAAATCAGTGGAATACTTTAACCCACACACTAACAAATGGAGTCTGTGTGCTTCAATGTCTAAAAGACGTGGACGTGTGGGAGCTGCAACATACAGAGGATTCTTATATGTTGTTGGGGGCCATGATTTCTCTACTTCTAACCAATGCACAAGCATTTCTAACCATGTGGAACGGTAAAATGTTTCTATTTACCCATACATGTATTTATTTGTTGTTTTTCTTTTTGTCAGAAGTAGGAAAGATTTTCAGGCTACCAGAAAGATTTTTATGCTTCCAAAAAATGTTAATCCTTTCAGGGAACTAAACCTTTGTAAAATTGCACACTTACTCCTAGGCTCAAAATATTTTGAAGAAATCCTCCTTAAACCTTTCAGATCCATCATTAAGAAATATATTAAAAGAATATACTGCTTTGTTTGACAGTCAACTTTTAAAATAATAAGACAGAAGGGATGTAATAATAAAGAAATTTTACACCCAGCTATATCACTCAAACCATTCACCAACTCAATTAAAAATAACTTTATTGTTTCAAAAATCAAATCAATCTTCAAAAGATGAAGACTTACCACCACAAAATATACAGAAAGTATTCCCAAACAGAGGTATTATGTTCTGAACTATGACTCTATTGTGTTAAGTATTTCATTTTCCAAGGGTAACTTTTTTGAATGGGAAACACTTATTTGTGTGACTTGTTTAAAATAAGTCAGTCCTATGACTTTGGAGTTATACCATTCATGCTCCTTTTCAAAATAGAAAAATATTCAAATATAATAGTTAAATAATATTAACAAAGAACAAATGAGAAATTTACAGTCAGTAAGGTTATCAAAATTCAATAGACAGATCAGTGTGGGATGGTGTCCTCAAGGGAAATTCATGCAAGAGGTGAAATTTGTAATTTGTATGTATACAAACAAATTGAGGGAATTTCAGGTAGAGGAGAAAGCACAATCAAAACTGTGGAAGTAAAGGAGAAAGGTTTGTAGATAAGAGCAGAGATTTTAGGTTGAAATGTCGTTTGGAACTTCAAGTAGGCAAACCTAGGGAGATCCACAGTGAGCCGTGTAATCAAACTGTTGAACATCAAAAACAAAGCGACAGTCTTGAAAACAGCATGAGAAAAACAATTTGTGACTTAGAAGAAGGGGTTGGTGCAAGTATGAAGAAAACCAACTGATAGAGCCTGGAGAAAAACCAGTTCTTAAGAACACTAAGAAATTTTTATTTTCCAATAATGAACTGCACCAATCAAGGGAAGTCTAAGTTCAAATCCCAGGACTACTGTTTACAAGATATGTGAACTTGATCCTGTTACTTTATATCTCTAAATATCAGTTTCTTCATGTGAAAAATGGGAATAATTATAGTTTCAACCTCCTTGGGTACAAGATAATCAATGTTACTGTACTTAGTACATTTCCTGGCACCCATTAAGTACTCAATAGAAGTTAGCTCATGATACTGTTTTCACATGTATTATTTTTGTAAACAGTATTATTCTTATTACTATCATTATCCCCTTATTAGCATTTTCCTTCAAAAAACCCTGAGAAAATGGCTACTGCTAAAGTATAATTTTCAGAAAGTTATGACTTTCACACAAATATACACGTGTCAAGGATTTTATGTGATTAATTAAGGAAGCAAGCCCATAAGATGCTAAAACCAGTTCAAAGAGTCTTTGAAGAAAAGGTATATAGATAATTTAGGAATTCTGAAAAAAATTGTTAATAGATGCAAAAGTAGGTAATATCCTATAGGGAATGAAATGTAATCTTTGAGCGTCATCATTTCTACATGGTGGAGTTTAATTCTGTGTCAGGCAAAATTCATTTGATTGTTATGTACAAGAATCACAAGAAAACCCAGTTTTCTAAAGTTAACCTCTGTATCGACAGAGTTGTAACATAGCTTAGTCAATAGAAATTCAATCAAAGGTGCATATTCTGTGGAATCAGATAATCCTTATTTCAATGACTTAGACAATCTTTCCTTTCCTTTTTTAAATTAAGGTATTATTGATACACAAACTTCTGAAGGTTTCACATGAGCAACATTGTGGTTTCAACGTTCACCCATTTTTTCAAGTCCCCCGCACACCACACTGCAATCAGTTAGACAAGTTTTCTAAGACTATTTTCACTAAAAAATTGTTGGCCTACCGAGTACCCTGGGAGTCTCATCAAATTATTTAAGATAATCATATAAATTAAAGGTTCCTAATCTATCACATAAACTTACATTGCTTGGCTCAGGGATTACTATTTCCATAATGTTGATGAGAAAATTGAGGCAAAGAAGTCTAGCAAATTATCCCTAGTTATTCTTCCAAGTGGAAGAAAATGTCCAGGACTGATTCCCTTTGTTGCAGCCTCCATTTTATTTCCACTAGAATACAGATATTTTTATCCAAAGTAAGGAGAGACAGAAAGGCAAAAAAGAAACAAAAAGGGAGAGGTGTTATGCTATTTTAATTTGAAAGTGATATAGTGGCTAATTATTTTTAAATAACTGCTTCTGTGTGTCTTTACAGATGGTAACCATATTGCCAGTTTTTTTCCCCAAAACATTCAGCATTCCCCAAAACCCTGTTGTTAAACCAAACAGTATCCAGATAATATGAACAGCCAGAATTTTTTAGCATTATTATGCTCATGTATAAAAGTCTTGGGTTTGGGTGCCAGTCTTTAAGGATATCCTGTGGGCCCTGGTTCACCATTCATATATGTGTGTACTGTGTTAGCTGAGTGGAGCATCAATTAATAGCAATTGTGCTGAAAATTCAGCTTACTAAAGTATGCAGCTATGAGATTTTCCGTTTCTGGGTTTTATTGTAATATCAGAACTCCAGGTGATATGCTTTGTGACACTCAGAAATATGTACTGGATATTGAGGTTATGTTAATTATTGCTGATTTTCAGATATTATTAAAAATATTACTGGATGTGTGCAGCCAAGTTCAAATGGAAAGCTAGGATCAGATACTTTATAATGTGATTAAAGAGATAAAAACACAAATAAGAGGTATTAGAATTATAAGGAAATTAGTAGAAGGTAACACATGAAAATCTTTTTCATAAAATAAATCTTTTTCATTGGGGTTTTCAAATAGGCCAATATAAAATCCGAGAGTATTTCCATGCATGAGTTTTCTTTTAGTCTCTCCTTTTAGATTTTAGTATTGCATAATTTTTAATAAGCTTCAAATTTTGAGAAATAATTCCTGGAGAAGATTTTAATTAATATTAGTTACCAAACTGCCTTTAATTTGCTTACAGAAGAAGCTTGGTGACAAGGACTTAACTTCATATAAAAATAAACGGAAAATAATCCTAGGCTCCTGTGAAGATAAATAGGAACTCCAGAGGGGAAAAACATAGGATAAGACAATAATCATTCTAACTACAAATAGTATGAAAAAAAGGAAACTACATTATATATGGCAAAAAGGCCATTATATTCAGATTTACTTAAAATGTGAGCTCTTGTATGAACAGGATCGTGTATAACTTTGGTAAATAATGAATAAGACAATAGAAAAATAAAAGCTCTCCAATCAGTACACTAAGTGAGAGAGGGGGCATTTTTAATAGAATGTTAAGATGCTAATATGTGAGATTTGCTCATAGAGAATCTGAGTATCTATTAAAGAAATGCCTAGTGTTTTGGAAAGGAAGTACAATTTTGATATGCGTTCAGTGACCTCTGATGGCAGAAGAGAATTTTGTCATGTGCTTATCAGTAACATTTAGTAGACTACATTTGATATTTATAAGGTATTTTTAACTCCTTAGATAAATATGCATTTTATTAATGTCTATATATTTAATTTTAACACTATTGGACTTCTCTCTATTGTCTTCCTAAACCTCTTAAGGTATGATCCAAAAACTGATTCATGGTCAACTGTGGCGCCTCTGAGGGTTCCTCGAGAAGGTAGTGCTCTATGTCCCCTTGGAGACAGGCTCTATGTGGTTGGAGGATATGATGGACATACTTGTTTGAATACTGTTGATTCATATGATGCACAAAAAGATGAATGGAGAGAGGTACTCACATTGAATATAATAAGATTGATATATTTCAGACTTTAATAAAATATTTCAAAATATATGTTTGGAATTAATTGGATTACCTTCTTCTCTAGGGGCTATCCAGATTCTCTTTGAAAATTTTGTAGTGTGTGCTTTATCTGTGCCACAGAAAATTACTAGTTGATCTAGTTGATCATTAGTAAGATCCAATAGTACTTACATGGAAGAGGGTAGAACATTCCTTTGACTTCATGGACTCATTCCCTTCACAGAAAAGTGAATATATTCAATAATTTAAGAGCTTTACTCTCTGGCTGACTTTCTATGTATATATTATGATTTGTGAGTCAAAGAGCAATGACCTCATCCACAAATGTCTGCTCCTCTTTTTGGCTTGTGCCCAAAAGTAAACAACAAAATGAAGGATGAGTATTATTAGCTGCAATTTCTCAAAGGAGAAAATTATCAGAGAGGTGAAACTTCTTCAATATCACCTGCTCCTCAAATTCAGGTCTGCATCACTCCAAAGATATGTACATTCTTTCCACCACCCTGGACTGTGATCTGGCCTGTATTTCCACTTACTTTTATGCAAGATGAAGGTTGGACCAGAATAGCTAAGGACTTTTTCAACTCCAGCATGCTATATTATGTTAAAGACAGGAGTTCATTCAAACAGCATTTCTTTCCTTGTTTTTATTTTCTGTGTTAGGAAGCTCCTGTCAACATTGGAAGAGTGGGTGCATGTGTGGTGGTGAAGCTACCATAAATTTTTATCAAAGGGAAAGAAAGTGGATACTTTCAAGAAATGGAGTAGAAAGAAGAGAAGAATGTTCTTTCCTTCATATAGTAATCAAAGATGAAAATTATTGTGTCATTTTAATATGTAGTTATAATTGCTTTCATTTGTGAAGGCAGAACAAGTTTTCAAGAATAAATTACATATAGCTGTTAAGTGTGTTAAGTGTATGTGTTGTCACACCTCATACTATAAATGGAAATCCAATAGTCCAGGCTTCGCCTCATTACTTTAACATGTTAAAAGGTTTAAGGGAAACTGATAGTACCCAATGGATGAAATGTCATAAAATCATTGGTAATTTTTAAGTTAAGAGTCAGAAGTTAAAAAACATTCTCTATTTTAAGAAAAAAGGTCCTCTAATATCTGGAAAATAACAAATATAAAAGAGAACATCTAAAGCTGAAAATAGAAAGTCTCATTTTCAGTAAAATATCATTCTCTTACTCAAATATCACCCCAAATAGCTATATAATTCCTCACATTTACCAAAAGGAAGGCCTTCACTGTGTTGAGGCTAAAAAACAAAAACAAAAAATAGCTCACTGATGTAATTTGTTACACCGATCACAATATGCTAAAATGTTCAAACTAACTCTTGTACAAGACCATCTTCTAAAGCACACAGAGATTTGTTATTCCTTAACATTTTGTCTAGTCACATGTTACTAGTAAAATATTATTGTAATTTCATTTATACAATCTATACCAAAAATAGCAAATATTTTTGACATTGATATAAACTGTGACCTCACCTTTAAGAGTGTCAGGGCCTCACTTGTATACAAAGTAATACTCTCCTCAAACATTCTGGGAACTCTGTGAACACCTACAATAAAGTTAAACAAGTTTTCAAAAACAGTTTATAGAGTACAGTAAAATTGGCAAGATGCTCTGTAATATTAACACACGGAAATACCAAATGTCCAATGTCCACACTTAATTCTATAATTATATTTTATGTACCAATACATGCTTTCCTGTTGTTGTAGTCATACAGAAGAAAACCTTCATAAGCGTGTATATCAATAATACCTTAATAAAAAATTTAAAAACAAAGCAATTAAATAGATAGATCAGGTTGTTAAATTATTTTAAAATAGACATACAAATGGAAGATTTCTCTTATAATTACTAGAATCAAAATAAAATTTAAGTTTTATTTGTGGTTACTATTTGCCAGACCCTGGGTGGATTTTGTCCTGTAATTTGGCCCTAGGATCCATTACCCCCAAAATAGGGGACTTTGTCTGTGTTTCTTTTACACTGCTTAAGGTCTTTGTTACTAGAAATGAAAAAAAAATCCCTCAATGCATTTAAAACATCTTCAGAGACATTATTTTGCTGTTCTCTATGTTTAGTGAAGATGATTTCAATACAAGGTTTAGAGCCACATCACCCTTTATCTCTGTTATTTTTTATTCTTGCTTGTGATAAAAGTAATTGCCAGCTTGACAAGGAGGTAGCAGGAAGGGTCATTATGATAGCAGGTAAACCCACACTGAGAGAGTCACGTCCCTCTCCTGAATTATATAGGCTGCAATTATATATACTCATTAGTGAAGCATTAGGAAATTGTAAAATGAAGTATAGATTTTCATAAAGACAGATTCTCTGCAAGCAGTATTGCCACATTGAGTGAATAACAATACAAGGTGCTAAGTAAATTTGAATCTCAGATAAACAATGCATAATATTTTTAGCTTAACTTATCTAAAATATTTGATGAGATGTACTCATGACTAAAGAGTTATCCACTGTTTAAAGTACAAATTAATCTACCATCCTGTAATTCGGGCGGTCACCCTATCTGCAATTAGTGAGGTAACGAATTTTCCATATTGGGAAGATGCTAAACCTGACTAGGCCATAATTGGGTCTAGCTTATGTCAATCAAATTTTATTGACCAATGAGCATAGCCTAGGACCGGAAAGAAGCTGAAAGCGCATTTCTAGCGGGCTCCTAACAGCCAAAAGGCATCTCTGTCACTCGTAAGAGGGTAAGTAAAAATATAATTTACTGGTTTAACTAAGATAAAAATCCTACCTCTCTTGGCAATAGTTGATGATACCGGGTGAATGAATTGATGCTTAATAAAGACGTGAGCTGATTTTTACCGCTTGCTTAGTGTAAGTCCTAGTAGGTCGACGAAAGGAAGGTGCCGATCCACACTTCAGTTTCTGAGGAGACTGATGGGCGTAAATCTTTTTATAGAGGGTTAAAGCAATACACGCAAAACCTTTTTGTGACATTTGCGGTCTACGGAGGAATCCTGGGACCAAATAAAAAAAAAACTTCACGTAAGGTACACTAGGTCAAGACAGACACCAATGTCTGAGGAGAATTTTCCCGAAACTAAACCTAGAAGATGGAGAATTAGTTACAGATAAAATTAAAACTACTTGATGCCAAAAATCTGCCTGTTCTTGGTAATTGTGTCAAGCTAGAAATACGTAATTAAAGTTTAGCTATATTCCTCAGAGAGAAAAATAAATGTCATGAATGTGTGACTGGATTTTTGGTTCTTTGTTTCTTTTTATTTACCTTTTGTTTTTCTATGGTTTCTTAGAAAAATTCCCTCAGAAAACTACTGATCTTAGGAATTTCACAAAATCTCCTCTAAAGTTAGCTTTTAAAATGCCTGTAATAATTTCAGCAAGGAAAAAATGAGAACGGGAAGAAAATTACTTTGCTCTACCCCGAATCTCTTTATATATATGATGATATTGCTATACCAAAAACTGCTTGGACAAGATAATATTCTTTAAAATGTTTTTAAACATGTGGTTGTAAGTGGCGTGGGTGGGTGAATGATTGCCTTTATTGTTCCCCTAAATGTAGAAAATTAAATCTATTTTAAAACTATTTGTATAAGATGAAATCTATGGACGAGTCAAATTATAAAGTTCGTAATTGTTTAGTTTGTCTAAAGGTATCCTTAAAATCAGTTAAAATACTTATAGCTAAAATTCTCAAATGCAGATATAAGTAAGCCTCTACAGATTGCTTGTGAGGTGTTTGGTTCTCTCTTTAATATCTATATAGATAGGCTGTTTCTTTTTAGACCACTAGCTGTTTTTAATAACTTTCACATTTTTCCTGAGGCATTATACTCATACTGTAAGAAACAGAAGTGCTAATAATTGCTAAATATTGTGGTTGATAAAGAGAAGTGCTAGTGAGTAGAAATTAAAACAAATGTAGCTGACTTCAGGACACTATAGTGTGAAGAAAATTTTCATCACTGTTCTCACTACAATGTGGGAAGCTTACCAACAAAGGTGAAATAGTTCCTCTTCTATTTTAGTATGCCCTGTTAAGCAAGTCTTTCTACTTAGAACACATGTATTTTTTAGTTTCTATAACAGATATATTTAGAAATTTTAGGAGATTTGTGAAATAAAGATATCTTACAGTTCTTATGTTTCTTGAGGCAGATTTTTAATTTTCTTCTGTTGGCATTGGAGTGTCATTAGAATGAGTTTCCAAATGAACTCAACCAATTGCAAGGTTAAAGGTTTGAGAAGACGACGAAGAGAAAGCTCTTCCCTTACGGATGAAGAAGTACTATGGTCTCTGGACCTAAAATATCATTTTTCTCTCCCATTGTCTATGACACTTGAAATTACAAGTATTACAGTGTTATCTCTATTTATATTAAAAGAGTAATATTCAACCCAGGGAGGGTGGGAGTGGATGGGCAATGCCATATCAGAATCTCAAAGCACAGGTGAAAAAGAGGGGAGAGAGTTACAAGTTTATTAAAAGAGCATTTGGAAAATGGTTGCTAATTGAAACAATTGTTTGGGAATAACTGACTAATTATTTCAGAAAATAAAAGTAGAGCCTAACCTCACACCATTTATGCACTAACTGCCAGTGAATTAAAGACAACTTCTAAACATCAAATCAAATATAGGGACATGTAGAATAATATTTATATACTCTAGATAGAGGAGACCTTCTTAGACAAGAATTCTAAAAGCTACAAAGGAAAATGTTTGATATAAAAAATTTATCTGTATGGCAAAAAGCAGAATCATGAACGTCAAAAGAGAAGCAAGTTTGGGAAACTGAGTGCAACACAAAACAACGTGTTTTCATTCTAAATAGTTATCATAATAAATACTCAAAAGGCACCTACAAGTTATTATCGATAAAAAAACCAATCTTATGTCAAATGGGTGGAAATATAAACAAACAATTTGTAGGAGAAGGAATGAAGCTAATAAACACCAAAAATTCTCAACTGCTCTAATAATAAACAGGAAAATTAAAACAACAGTAAAACAACTTTTTTCTCCATCATATTGATAAAAAATGTCAAATAACTGGTAAAAGAAGTTGGACTCGAGCAAAATTACATGAATTTAAATAATAGCTCCATCACTTGCTAGATGTGTGATCTTAGGCCAGTTAAACTTACTGCTGATTCTATTTCTTCATTTATATGTATGGAGAAGATAATGTTCCCACATTGCAGAACTACTTTGTAATTGATTATGCCAAACTGTGTGCCATAGTTTCTGGCATTATAAGTCTTAAATAAATTTTAACTATTGTAATTCTTGTATTGTTATAATTATTGGTAACAATGTTACTAGTACATATATTAGTCAACATTTTGGGGAAATAATCCAGCAGTGTTTCTGAGACTATGAACTCACATCCCCTTTGAGTCTCATTCTGGAGAGCTTACCTGAAGAAATAAGTTATCTTTATGAAAGAGACTTGACTAAGCTATTTATTTCCATGTAGTTCCAATAGTAAAACTTGAAGTGCCTTTGTGATCTATCAATAGGGAAATGAGGCAATAATATGGTATAGTGGCAGTGGAATATGACCAAGCTACTGAAAAGGATAAGGTACATTTATATGTACATACTTGAAAGAATGTCCTCAATGTTTTGTTAAGTGAACTCAGTGTTAATAACATACACAGTATGATCATACATTTGCATAAAACAAAATCAAGTATCTACATGTATATGCTTGTATAAGGAAAAGAAAAGGTATGAAAGCAAAGGTGTCAAGTTATTGACAATAGTTATCTTGGGGGATGGATAATAGGATGAAAGGGAACCTGTTGACTTGACTTTAGGCATTTCAGGCTTTTTAGGACTTGAGAGTCAGCTCTGTGACAGCAGGACCTTATACATCTTATTCACTGCTGTATATCCAGTGCCCAGAAATAAATATTTGTAGGTGAAGAAGGAAACAAACTTTAAATTGTCATAAGGGTATACAGAACCTCTGTAATACAAATTGTATCTTAGTGTTTTATAAGACATTTAGCACCATAAAACATACATTACTATTGTAGTCATAGCTCTGGCAATAACTTTGACCTGTTAATGACTTCTGAGCCTGATACCACATCTCCCAAACGTGTGTCTTACCTTCTTCAGAGGTGAAAAATACTATCTGATAAGCATAGTCCTGTATACCAATCATCTGATAAATGAGCAACAATTACAGCAAGCAAAATCTAATTTTAAGTTCATTCTTAATTAAAATGGGAACAGAGTAATTTTGTCAGATTAAAGATGGCGGTGTGAGAGGAGAGACAGAGGCTTCCTCCTAAAACTGGATACAATTAGAAAATATAGTTGGCACAACTAATCCAGAGAGAGAAACAGGTAAGAGGACGGCACCAGACAGCAAACACCTGGAGAAAAGAGCAGACCTCACTGAACGGGGTAATGTACCAAAGCTGTGGCTCAGCGGGACCCGAACCCTTTCCCCACCACAGCTAACCAGTGGGAGGAAGAGAAACTGAGCAGGGAGGGAGTGGAAGCCTGGGACTGCTGAATAACTAGCTCCGGATATCTCCTCTGGGAGCACAAACCTACATTTCATGGTGCTTTCATTGTACTCCCGTGATTACGGGGTTGGAAAGCTGTGACAGGTGGAGTTCCTGGGGAGACTGGGACTCCAGCTGCTTGTGGAAAGCAGGGATCCATATGTGGCTGCTCTGGGACAAAAGCTTATACCTGTGTGATTGGCCCACTGGTTCAGGCAGTGGAGGCAGGCATAGCAGCTGGGAAGCAGGGCTCTTTCTTACCCCCAGGAACCAAGAACACTCCCCTGCAACCCCTGACATTGCTTAAGGGTCTGAGCAGCTCCAGAAAGTATAGCTTCTGGACACTAGAGGGCGCCATATACAAATATAAAATGCCAAAGGAACCTGGTTCGGAGTAAAATTATTAATACAACTCCTGAGAAAGATTTAAATGACATGGACCTCATAACTCGCCTGAAAGGGAGTTCAAAATAAAAATCATTAACATTCTAGTGGAGGTACAGAAAGACATCCAAGAACTCAGGAATGAATTCAGTTCGGAGATCCAATCGTTGAAGAGCACGATGGAGGGTATTAAACGCAGGTTGGATACGATGGAGGAGACAATAAATGAAATAGAAACTAGAGAAGAGGAATACAAAGAAGCTGAGGCACAGAGAGAAAAAAGGATCTCTAAAAATGAAAGAACATTGACAAAACTGTGTGATCAAACCAAGCGGAACAATATTCGCATTACAGGGATACCAGAAGAAGAAGAGAGAGAGAAAGGGATAGAAAGTGTCTTTGAGGAGGTAGTTGCTGAAAACGTCCCCAATCTGCGGTAGGAGATAGTCTATCAGGCCATGGAGATCCACAGATCTCCCAACACAAGGGACACAAGGAAGACAACACCAACACACATAGTAATTAAAATGGGAAAGATCAAGAATAAGGACAGACTGTTAAAAGCAGCCAGAGGGAGAAAGAAGATCGCATACAAAGGAAAGCCCATCAGGCTAACATCAGACTTCTCAGAAGAAACCTTACAGGTCAGAAGGGAGTGGCATGATGTATTTAATGCCATGAAGCAGAAGGGCCTGGAACCAAGATTACTTTACCCGGTAAGATTATCATTTAAATTTGAAGGAGGGATTAAACAATTTCCAGATATGCAAAAGCTGAGAGAGTTTACGTCCCACAAACCATCTCTGTAGTCTATTTTGGAGGAACTGCTATAGATGGAAGTGTTCTTAGGCTTGGATAGCTGTCACCAGAGGTAGTAAAATGATGGTAGGGAGGGTGGAGCAGCTGATTGTGAGGCAAATGCAAAATTAAATTGACTATCCCCAAAGTTAATCAAGGAATAGACAAAAAGTAAAGAATTTAATACCTAATATATAAAAAATGAAGGAGGAAGAAAAAGGGGGAGAAATCGAAAAGAACCTTTAGATTGTGTTTGTAACAGCATACTAAGTGAGTTAAGTTAGACTCTTAGATAGTAAGGAAAGTAACCTGGAACCTTTGGTAACCACGACTCTAAAGCCTGAAATGGCAATAAGTACATACCTATCGATAATCACCCTAAATGTAAATGGACTGAATGCACCAATCAAAAGACATAGAGTCACTGAATGGATAAAAAACAAGACCCATCTATATGCAGCTTACAAGAGACTCACCTCAAACCCAAAGATATGCACAGACTAAAAGTCAAGGGGTGGAAAAAGATATTTCATGCAAACAATAGGGAGAAAAAAAAAGCAGGTGTTGCAATACTAGTATCAGACAAAATAGACTTCAAAACAAAGGAAGTAACAGGAGAAAAAGAAGGACATTACATAATGATAAAGGGTTCAGTCCAACAAGAGGATATAACTATTATAAATATATATATATACATATATATGCACCCAACACAGGAGCAAAAGCATATGTGAAACAAATATTAACAGAACTAAAGGAGGAAATAGAATTCAATGCATTCAGTTTAGGAGACTTCAACACACCACCCACTCAAAAGGACAGATCCACCAAACAAAAAATAAGTAAGGACACAGAGGCACTGAACAACACACTAGAACAGATGGACTCAGTAAATATCTATAGAATTCTACATCCAAAAGCAACAGGATACATACTCTTCTCAAGTGCACATGGAACATTCTCCAGAATAGACCACATACTAGGCCACAAAAAGAGCCTCATTAATTTAAAAAGATTGAAAATCTACCAACTAACTTTTCAGACAACAAAGGTATAAAACTAGAAATAAATTGTACAAAGAAAGCAAAAGGGCCCACAAACACATGGAGGCTTAACAACATGCTCCTAAATAATCAGTGGATCAATGACCAAATTAAAATAGAGATCAAGCAATATATGGAAACAAATGACAACAACACAAAGCCCCAACTTCTGTGGGATGCAGCAAAAGCAGTCTTAAGAGAAGAGCAGACAGCAATCCAGGCATATTTAAAGAAGGAAGAACAAACCCAAATGAATAGTCTAACGTCACAATTACCGAAATTGGAAAAAGTAGAATAAATGAGGCCTAAACTCAGCAGAAGGAGGGACATAATAAAGATCAGAGAAGAAATAAATAAAATTGAGAAGAATAAAACAGCAGAAAAAAAATCAGTGAAACCACGAGCTGGTTGTTTGAGAAAATAAACAAAATAGATAAGCCTCTAGTCAAACTTATTAAGAGAAAAAGAGTATCAACACACATCAACAGAACCAGAAACAATAAAGGAAACATCCTGACGGACCCCACAGAAATACAAATAATTATTAGAGAATGTTATGAAAACCTATATGCTGACAAGCTGTAAAACCTAGAAGAAATGGACAACTTCCTAGAAAAATACAACCTTCCAAGACTGACCAAGGAAGAAACACAAAGTCTAAACAAACCAATTACCAGCAAAGAAATTGAAGCGGTAATCAAAAAACTACCCAAGTACAAAACCCCCGGGCCAGATTGATTTACCTCGGAATTTTATGAGACATACAGAGAAGATATAATACCCATTCTCCTTAAAGTTTTCCAGAAAATAGAAGAGGAGGAAATATTTGCAAACTCATTCTATGAAGCCAACATCACCCTAATAACAAAACCAGCCAAAGACCCCACCAAAAAAAAAATTACAGACCAATATCCCTGATGAATGTAGATGCAAAAAATACTCAATAAAATATTAGCAAATCGAATTCAAAAGTACATCAAAAGGATCATACACCGTGACCAAGTGGCATTCATCCCAGGGATGCAAGGATGGTACAACATTCAAAAATCCATCAACATCATCCACCACATAAACAAAAAGGAGGACAAAAACCACATGATCATCTCCATCGATGCTGAAAAAGCATTCGACAAAATTCAACACCCATTCATGATAAAAACTCTCAACCAAATGGGTATAGAGGGCAAGTACCTCAACATAATAAAGGCCATATATGATAAACCCACAGCCAACATCATACTGAACAGTGAGAAACTGAAAGCTTTTCCTCTGAGATCAGGAACAAGACAGGGATGCCCACTCTCCCCACTGTTATTTAACATAGTACTGGAGGTCCTAGCCATGGCAATTAGACAAAACAAAGAAATGCAAGGAATTAATTGGTATATAAGTTAAACTGTCACTATTTGCAGATGACGTGATATTGTACATAAAAAACCCTAAGGACTCCACTCCAAAACTACTAGAACTGATATCGGAATACAGCAAAGATGCAGGATACAAAATTAACACACAGAAATCTGTGGATTTCCTATCCACTAACAATGAACTAATAGAAAGAGAAATCAGGAAAAGAATTCCATTCACAATTGCATCAAAAAGAGTAAAATACCTAGGAATAAACTTAACCAAGGAAGTGAAAGACCTATACCCTGAAAACTATAAGACATTCTTAAGAGAAATTAAAGAGGACATTAGCAAATGGAAACTCATCCCAAGCTCTTGGCTAGGAAGAATTAATATTGTCAAAATGGCCACCCTGCCCAATGCAATATATACATTTGATGCAATCCGTATCAAATTACCAACAGCATTCTTCAATGAACTGGAACAAATAGTTCAAAAATTCATATGGAAACAGGAAAGACCCCGAAAAGCCAAAGCAATCCTGAGAAGGAAGAATAAAGTGGGGGGATCTCGCTCCCCAACTTCAAGCTCTACTACAAAGCCACAGTAATCAAGACAGTTTGGAGTACTGGCACAAGAAAAGAGCCACAGACCAGTGGAACAGAATAGAGACTCCAGACAGTAACACAAACATATATGGTCTATTCATATATGATAAAGGAGCCATGGACATACAATGGGGAAATGACAGTCTCTTCAAAAGACGGTGCTGGCAAAACTAGACAGCTACATGTAAGAGAATAAAACTGGATCACTGTCTAACCCCATACACAAAAGTAAATTCGAAATGGAACAAAGACATGAATGTAAGTCATGAAACCATAAAACTCTTAGAAAAAAACACAAGGAAAAATCTCTTGGACATAAACATGAGCAACTTCTTCATGAAGATATCTCTCCATGCAATGGAAACAAAAGTAAAAATGAACAAGTAGGACTATATCAAGCTGAAAAGCTTCTGTACAGCGAAGGACACCATCAATAGAACAAAAAGGTACCCTACAATATGGGAGAATATATTCATAAATGACAGATCTGATAAAGGCTTGACATCCAAAATATATAAAGAGCTCACGCACCTCAACAAACAAAAAGGAAGTAATCCAATTAAAAAATGGGCAGAGTTGCTGAACAGACAGTTCTCCAAAGAAGAAATTCAGATGGCCAACAGACACATGAAAAGATGCTCCACATCGCTAGTCATCAGAGAAATGCAAATTAAAACCACAATGAGATATCACTTCACACCAGTAAGGATGGCTGCCATCCAAAAGACAAACAGCAACAAATATTGGCGAGGTTACGGAGAAAGGGGAACCCTCCTACACTGCTGGTAGGAATGTAAATTAGTTCAACCATTGTGGAAAGCAGTATGCAGTTTCCTCAAAAAGCTCAAAATAGAAATACCATTTGACCCAGGAATTCCACTTCTAGGAATTTACCCTAAGAATGCAGCAGCCCAGTTTGAAAAAGAAAGATGCACCCCTATGTTTATCGCAGCACTATTTACAATAGCCAAGAAATGGAAACAACCTAAATGTCCATCAGTAGATGAATGGCTAAAGAAGATGTGGTACATATACACAATGGAATATTACTCAGCCATAAGAAGAAAACAAATCCTACCATTTGCAACAACATGGATGGAGCTAGAGGGTATTATGCTCAGTGAAATAAGCCAGACAGAGAAAGACAAGTACCAAATGATTTCACTCCTATGTGGAGTATAAGAACAAAGAAAAACTGAAGGAACAAAACAGCAGCAGAATCACAGACCCCAAGAATGGACTAACAGTCACCAAAGGGAAAGGGACTGGGGAGGATGGGTGGGAAGGGAGGGATACGGGTGGGGAAAAAGCAAGGGGGCCTTACGATCAGCATGTATAATGTGGGGGGATCATACGGAGAGATGTGCAACACAGAGAAGACAAGTAGGGATTCTCCAGCATCTTATTACGCTGATGGGCTGTGACTGTGGTTTGTGGGGGGAGACTTGGTGAAGGGGGGAGTCTAGTAAACATAATGTGCTTCATGTAATTGTAGATTAATGATAACAAAATGAATTTAAACAATTGAAACAGGGCAATTGGGTCAATGACCCTTGTTTTCTTTTTCCATTTTAACGATCACCTATAGCTTATGCATTCTGTGGTAATACTTCCTACCAATGGAAGGGCTTAGGCCATTGCATTTGGGTCATTGGAGTTACCAAATGTTTTCATACCTATTTTCTCATTTACACCTCATACAAATTCTGTCATTTACTCCACTTTATAAAAGGGAAAACTGAAATTCCAAAAAGTAATTTGCACATTACATTTTTCAAAGAAATGGTCATTTAATCTAAGTCATCAAATTGGTATTTTATGAACATCAAGTATTTTGAGTAATATGTGCTTATTATCTTTTTAATGTCCATAGAATCTTTATTGATGGCCCTTCTTTCATTTCTTACACTAGTAATTTATGTCTTCTATCTTTTTTCTTATTTAACCTGGCTAGAGATTATCAATTTTATTGGTCTTCTCAAAAACAGGCTTTTGTTTTTATTGATTTTCTTTATTGAATTCCCATTTCAAATTCATTGATGTGTTCCTTAATTTTTATTAATTTTTCCTTTTGTGCTGCTTTTTTTAAATTTAACATATCCTTCTTTTTCTAGTTTCCTGAAGTGGAAACTTAGGTTATTGATTTTAGACCTTTCACCTTTTCTAATATATACATTTAATGCTGGAGATTCTGTCTAAGCACAGCTTTCACTGCATGCCACAAAATTTCGGTAAGTTATGTTTTCATTTGATTTAGTAAAAAATATTTTAAAACTCCTCCTGAGACTTGTTCTTTGACCCACGTGTTATGTAGAATGGTGTTGTTTAATCTCAATATATTTTCGGGCTTTCCAGCTACCTTTCTTGTATTGATTTCTAGTTTAATTCCACTATGGTTTGAGGGGATACATTGTATGATTTCTATTCTCTTCAATTTGTTAGGGTGTATTTTATGGCTCAGATTGTGATCTACTTTGGTGAAATTCTATGTGAACTTGTGAACAATATGTATCTGCTGTTGCTAGTTGAAAGTCTATACATGTTAATTAGATCAAGTTGATTGATGGAATTGTTCATATGTCTTTACTGATTTTCTGCCTACTGGAGCTGTCAATCATTAATATGGGAGGTTTCAAGGCTTAAGCTATAATAGTGGATTCATCTGTTTTCATTGCAGTTCTGTCAGGTTTTGTCTCATGAATTTTGGTGATCTGTTGTTCGACACATAGGCATTAATGTTTGTTATAGCCTATCAGTGAATTGACTCCCTGATAATTATGCAATGCCCCTCTTTAGCCCTGATAATTTTCCTTGTTCTGAAGTCTGCTGTCTGAAATTAATGTAAGCAACTTTATTCTGATTAGTGTTAGCATATCTCTTCCCTTTACTTATAAGCCATATGTTTTTATATTTAAAGTGGGTTTCTTATAAACAAAATAGAGTTGGGTCTTGTTTTTTGCTTCATTCTCAGTTTCTATCTTTTGATGTTTTTAGACCACTGACATTTAAAGTGATTACTGAGGGTTGGATTAATATCCACCATTTTAAAATTGTTTTCTATTCATTGTTCTTCTTCTTGTTCTTTTCTTTGGTTTTCAACTCCTTTCCTGTCTTCTTTGCTTTTATTGAGTATTTTACATCATTCCATTGTATCTGCACTCAGCATGCTAGTTATCTTTCCTACTTTTTTTTTACATTTTTTAGTTATACCTCAAGGCTACCCTTGAGTTTGCAATATCCATTGACAGCTAATCAAAGTCCTTTTTCATATACAGTACACTTCTTGGTTAGTGCAAGTACTTTATAGAAAGTATTCTTAATTCCTCCCACCAGTCCTTTCTGCCATTTCTGTCATTAATTTTGCATATCCATAAACCATAATTACTAAATCATTTGTTGCTGTGCTTATTTTGAGCAAACTGCTATCTGTTAGACCAAATAAGAAGAAGGAATATAAATATTTTATTTCACTTTATTATTTTCTAACGCTCTTCATTTCCTTATATTTGAGTTTCTAACCTCCACTATTTTCCTTCTTCATGAATAATTTATTTTAACATTATGTGGAAGGCAGGTCCACTGGTGACAAATTCTCTCTTTTGTTTTTATCTGAAAAAGTCTATTTCCCTTTTATTTTGAAGGAAAATTTTTGTGGATACAAAATTCTAGGTTGGTGGAGTTTTTTCTTTTTTTGCCAACATTTTAAATGATACTGTCCACTTTTTTCTTGATTGAACAGTTTCTGAAGATAACTCCATCGTAAGTCTTATCCTTGCTTCTCTGTAAGTAAGGCTTTCCGCCAACCCTGGCTTCCTTAAGGATTGTCCCTTTGTCTTTTATTTCCTCCAGTTTGAATATAATATGCCTGGATGTTAACATTTTTGGTATTTATCCTGCTTAGTGTTTTGTGAACTTACTGGATCTGTGGCTTCATATATATTTTTAATTTTGGAAACTTCTAGTATTATTGCTTCAAGTGTTTCTGCCTGCTGGCCCTTCTTTCCTCTTCCCTTCTCTGTTTCCCTTTTCCTTCCTTCTTTCCTCCCTTCCTTCCTTCCTTTCATTCATTCACCTATTTCGGGCATTCCCACTATGCCCACTTTACAACTTTTTCAGTTGTCTTTTGAGATTCTGTTCTGTCTTCTTCATTCTCCTCTTCTCTTTGCATTTCAGTTTTGGAAGTTTTTATTTAAGTTTATTCACGCTCACAGATTCTTTCTTTGGCTGTGGTCTAGTCTATTGATCAGTCATCAGAGGCATTCTTCATATCTGTTACAGTGTTTTTGATTTCTGGCATTTCCTCTTGATTATTTCTTAGAGCTTCTAACATTCTTATGTTACCTGTCTGTTTCTTGACTTTAGTCCACCTTTTCCATTAGAGCGCTTAGCATATTAATCATGGTTGTTTTAAAACCCTGGCGTGATAAATCTCTGCAATATTAGAATATGTTTCTCATGTTTGCTATGTCTCTTCAAACTGGTTTTTTTTTTTACCGTATCTTGTAATTTTTTGTTGAAAGCTGGGTATGGTATACTGGGTAAAAATAACTTGGGTAAATACCTATTTAGTGTGAGGTTTTTGTTTATCTGGCTAGAAGTTAGTCTTTGCACTGCTTGCTGTAGCAGTTGGTGTCAGAGACTAAAACTTCCTCGGATGTTCTTGATTTTGTTTCTCTTATTGTTGAGTTTCTCAAAAGATTTCTTTTCAAATAATGTCTGAAACATGCAGTTCTTTCAACTGTGTTCTTATGTTATTATACAGGAGCCTTACTGATGTGGTAAGATATGGGGAAAGGAGGAGGAAAATGGAGGAAGCATTTTATTATCCTACGAGTAGGTATCAGTATTTTAGTGAACTTGCGCCCCTGAGCTGTGACCTTCATAGGTGCTTCTTAGTCACTAAAGCCCCCCTTAGGTGAGATGGGAAGGCTAGAGGGGGCTGGAATTGAGTATTTCCCTTCTCCCATACTAAAGGCTGGAATGCAGTGGAGTCAAGTATTTCCCTCCTTTGGATTGGTTTGGGTCTGTAAAACCCCAGCAGATTAGGTGTTTATAAAATAGTTTCCCTTGAGGACAGGCTTTGTCAAGAACAGAATGCTCTGGGTGTGTTTCAAAAGTGGTGCACTTTCCCTCTCTCTTAAGGAAGCAGGAGAGGATTTTTCTCTGATCTTCACTTTGAGAACCTAGTAGGACCCCTAGAGGTAAACCAACATATGTGTGGGATCCTCTACAGGTTGTAACTCAGACTTGTCCACACTAAGCCCCCAACACTGTCTCAGTTACAGCTTATATTTTCCTGCCTTGGTACTAGTTCTTGTGGCTGTTTGTGCTCCTCAGGTTCTGCTCCTGTGAGTTGTGATTCTCTGTATTGACCTCTCTGCCATTCCAGTTTTGGAGGCTGTGATTTGCCCTGTGACATTAATTCCATGATGGATCTAAGAAGAGGTGTTGATTTTCAGGTTTTTCTGCTTGTTTTTTGTGGGAATGGAAGTGACAGTTTAGCCTAAGCATTTTCTAGGCTGGACTGGAAGCCAAAAGTAATTTTGTTTGTTTTGTTGTCTGGTGTGAGCAGTTTCTTTGGTTTTGCTTAAGTAACCTATGTACTAACAACATCTGACAATTACTGTCTCCAAAGAAACATATCATTTTTCTTCACTATTTCAATAGAATCAGTATGTATAACCAATACATGAGTACATGTTCGTGTGGTTTTCTTCCAGTGCTACAGAAGCACAGAAGTTCCTTTTCATTCCTTCTAACTCCCTTTCCCCTCTGTTATGTAATCCCTGTTAACATTTTGCTATATATACTTCCAGACATTTTTACACCTTTATCTATGACCTATATCTCCATTACTATATTCTTATATCTATTTAACTTGAAAATGTATTGTATGAAATGTATATAATAGTCTTTAATAATTTAACCTTTCTAATTATGGTCACTTTTTTCTTCCAAATGTTGCTTATTTGTGGTTTTATCTTTCTTGTTCTTGATCAGACTTGACAATAGGTCATTTGATTTTTTATCAAATAATTAGCATTTGATTTTAGTGACAAAATTCACTTTTGTTTTCTTTCATAATTCATGCTTTTTCTTTACTTACTTGTTTCATACCTTTGAGGTCTGAGAAACTGGCTGGTACAATTTCAATCTTTTTAAATTTACTGAGGCTCTTTTTGTGGCCTAGTATATGATCTATTCTTGAAAATGTTCCATGTGCACTTGAGAAGAATGTGTACTCTGTTGTTTTGGGGTTTAGAGTTCTGGAGATGTCTGTTAGGTCCACCTATTCTACTTTGTTGTTCAGTGCCTCTGTGTCTTTACTTATCTTCTGTCTGGTGGATCTGTCCTTCAGAGTGAGTGAAGTGTTGAAGTCTCCTAGAATGAATGCATTGCATTCTATTCCCCCTTTTAATTCTGTAAGGATTTGTTTCACATATGTGAGTGCTCCTGTGTTGGGAGCATAGATATTTATAATGTTTATATCTTCTTGTTGGATTGACCCCTTTATCATTATGTAATGTCCTTCTCTGTTTCTTGTTACTTTCTGTGTTTTGAAGTCTATTTTGTCTGATACAAGTACTGCAACTCCTGCTTTTTTCTCTCTGTTAGTTGCATGAAATATCTTTTTCCATCCTTTCACTTTTAGTCTGTGTATGTCTTTGGGTTTAAAGTGAGTCTCTTGTAGGTAGCGTATAGATGGATCTTGTTTTTTATTATCCATTCAGTGACTATGTCTTTTGATTGGTGCATTCAGTCCATTTACATTTAGGGTGATTATCGATAGGTATGTACTTTTTGCCATAGCGGGCTTTATATTCGTGGTTATCAAAGGTTCAAGGTCAGCTTCCTTACTATCTAAGAGTCTAACTTAACTAACTTAGTATGCTGTTACAAACACAATCTAAAGGTTCTTTTCTGTTTCTCCTCCTTTTTCTTCTTCCTCCATTCTTTATATATTAGGTGTCATATTCTGTACTTTTTGTCTATCCCTTGATTGACTTTGGGATAGTTAATTTAATTTTGCATTTGCTTAGTAATTAGCTGTTCTACTTTCTTTACTGTGGTTTTATTTCCTCTGGTGACAGCTATTCAACCTTATGAACACTTCCATCTATAGCAGTCCCTCCAAAATAGACTGTAGAGATGGTTTGTGGGAGGTAAATTCGCTCAGCTTTTGCTTATCTGGAAATTGTTTAATCCCTCCTTCAAATTTAAATGATAATCTTGCCAGATAAAGAAATCTTGGTCCCATACCCTTCTGCTTCATGGCATTAAATATATCATGCCACTCCCTTATGGCCTGTAAGGTTTCTGCTGAGAAGTCTGATGTTAGCCTGATGGGCTTTCCTTTGTATGTGATCTTCTTTCTCCCTCTGGCTGCTTTTAACAGTCTGTCCTTATCCTTGATCTTTGCCAATTTTATTACTATATGTCTTGGTGTTGTCTTCCTTGGGTCCCTTGTGTTGGGAGATCTGTGGATCTCCATGGCCTGAGAGATGCTCTCCTTCCCCAGATTGGGGAAGTTTTCAACAACTACCTCCTCAAAGACACTTTCTATCCCTTTCTCTCTCTCTTCTTCTTCTGGTATCC
The DNA here is from genome assembly GCF_030020395.1 of Manis pentadactyla. Lineage (NCBI taxonomy): Eukaryota > Metazoa > Chordata > Mammalia > Pholidota > Manidae > Manis > Manis pentadactyla. The sequence goes on along the minus strand of NC_080038.1, from coordinate 100,071,412 downwards.
TTATAATGCGAATATTGTCCGATTTAGATTGGTCACACAGTTCTTTCAATATTCTTTCATTCTTAGAGATCCCTTTTACTCTCTGTGCCTCAGCTTCTTTTTATTCCTCTTCTCTAGTTTCTATTTCATTTATCATCTCCTCCACAGTATCCAACCTACTTTTAATACCCTCCATCGTGCTCTTCAATGATTGGACCTCTGACCTGAATTCATTCCTGAGTTCTTGGATGTCTTTCCATACCTCCATTAGCATGTTAATGATTTTTATTTTGAACTCCCTTTCAGGAGAGTTATGAGGTCCATTTCATTTAAATCTTTCTCAGGAGTTGTATTAATAATTTTACTCTGGACCAGGTTCCTTTGGTATTTTATATTTGTATCTGGCGCCCTCTAGTGTCCAGAAGCTCTACTCTGGAGCTGCTCAGCTCCTGAAGCAATGTTGGGGGTCACAGGGGAGCAATATTGGTGCCTGTGGGGAGGAAAGAGCTGTTTCTTGCCTCCCGGCTGCTATGCCTGCCTCCACTGCCTGAACCAGTGTGCTGAGCATGGAGGTATAAGCTTTTGTCCCAGAGAAGCCGGATATGGATCCCTGCTTTCTACAAGCAGCTGGAATCTCAGTCTCTCCAGGAATTCTGCCTGTTTTAGCTTTCCAACCCTGTAATCATGCAAGTATCATGAAAGCACAATGAAATGTAGGTTTGTGCTCCCAGAGCAGATCTCTGGAGCTTGGTATCCAGCAGGCCGAGGCCTTCCACTCCCTCCCTTCTCCATTTGTCTTCCTCCTGCCAGTGAGCTGGGGTGGAGGAAGGGCTTGGGTCCTGCTGGGCCACAGCTTCGGTATGTTACCCTGTTCCGTGAGGTCTGCTCTTTTCTCCAGGTGTATGCAGTCTGGTGCCCTCCTCTTTCCTGTTGTTCTTTCAGGATTTGTTGCACCAACTATATTTTCTAATTGTATACGGTTTTAGGAGGAAGCCTCTGTCTCTCCTCTCATGCCCCCATCTTTAATCCCTCAGCCTATTTTTTAATTGGGTTATTTGCTTTTTTGGGTGTTGAGGCATATGAGTTCTTTTTATATTTTGGATGTTATCCCCTTATAAGATAAATCACTTATGAATGTATTCTCCCATACTATAGGATGCCTTTTTGTTCTGCTGATGTTTTCCTTTGCTGTTCAGAAGCTCTTTGGTTTGATGTAGTCCCACTTGTTCATTTATCATTTTGTTTTGTTTCCTTGCCTGAGGAGATGTGTCTAGGCAATAAATATTAAAGAGATTTTTACCTATGTTTTCTTCTAAGAGTTGCATGGTTTCACAACTTACATTTACGTCTTTGATCCATTTTATGTTGGATCAATAATGTATGGAGTTGGAGAATAATCCAGTTTCATTCTTTTACATGTAGTTGTCCAGTTTTCTCAACATCAGTTGCTGAAGAGACTGTCTTTTCCCCATTGTATAACAGTGGCTCCTTTATCATATAATTATTGACCATATATGTGTGGGTTTTTATCTGGGATCTCTATACTGTTCCATTGAATATGGGTCTGTTCTTGTGCCAGCACCAAATTTCTTTGATTACTGTAGCTGTGTAGTAGAGCTTGAAGTCAAGGAGCATGTAATCCCCCCCCAGGTTTAGCTACTCAGGGTTTTTAGTCATTTAATATGAATTTTAGATCTATCTGTTCTGGCTCATTGAAGAATGCTGTTAATATTTTGTCAGGGATTGCATTAAATATGCAAATTGCTTTGGCATGATGGCCATTTTGACAATATTAATTCCTTCTATCTTTGAGTGTGGAATAGATTTCCATTTATCAGTGTCTTCTTTAATTTCTGTCATGAGTGTTGTCTTGTAGTTTTTAGAGAATATGTGTTTCAGCTCCTTGAAAAGGTTTATTCCCAGGCATTGTATTCTCTTTTTTTTTTGTTAAGGTATTATTGATATACACTCTTATGAAGGTTTCACAAAACAATGTGGTTACTACATTTACCCATATTATCAAGTCCCCACCCATACCACAATGCAGTCACTGTCCATCAGTGTAGTAAGATGCCACAGATTCACTATTTGCCTTCTCTGTGCTACACTGTATTCCCCATGACACCCCGCACCATGTGTAATAAACATAATACCCCTCAATCACCTTCTCCTTACCTCCACACCCTCCCTCCCACACCCCTACCCTTTGGTAACCAGTAGTTCCTTCTTGGAGTCTCTGTGTCTGCTGCTGTTTTTTTCTTTCAGTTTTGCGTCATTGTTATACTCCACAAATGAAGGAAATAATTTGGCACTTGTCTTTCTCCACCTGGCTTATTTCACTGAGCATAATGTCCTCCAGCCCCATCAATGTTGTTGAAAATGGTAGGATTTGTTTCTTTCTTATGCCTGAATAGTATTCCATTGTGTATATGTACCACTTCTTCTTAATCCATTCATCTACTAACGGACACTTAGGTTGCTTCCGTATCTTGGCTATTGTAAAAAGTGCTGCGATAAACATAGGGGTGCATGTGTCTTTTTGATCTGAGAACTTATATTCTTTGGGTAAATTCCAAGGAGTGGGATTCCTGGGTCAAATAGTATTTCTATTTTTAGTTTTCTGAGGAACCTCCATATTGCTTTCCACAATGGTTGAAGTAGCTTACATGCCCACCAGCAGTGTAGGAGGGTTCCCCTTTCTCTGCATCCTCACCAGCATTTGTTGTTCTTAGTCTTTTCGATGCTGGCTATCCTTACTGGTGTGAGGTGATGTCTCATAGTGGTTTTAATTTGCATTTCCCTGATAAATAGTGATGTGGAGCATCTTTTCATGTGTCTGTTGGTCATCTGAATTTCTTCTTTGGAGAACTGTCTCTCTTTCTGCAGGTTTGTTGTTAGTATATAGGAATGCAACATATTTTCTGCATATTAATTTTATATCCTGCAACTTCTCTGAATTCAGTTATCAGTTTTAGTAGTTTTTTGGTGGATTGTTTATGGTTTCCTATGTACAATATCTTGTCATCTGCAAATAGTGAAAGTTTAACTTCTTCCCTACCAATTTGGATGCCTTTTATTTCTTTGAGTTGTCGGATTGCCATGGCAAGGATCTCCACTACCATTCCTATATAAAAGTGGTGAAATTAGGAAAACTTGTCTTGTTCCTGATCTTAGAGGAAAAGCCTTTAGCTTTTTTTGCTACTAAGTATGATGTTGGCTATGTGTTTGTCATATGTGGCCTTTATTATGTTGAGGTACTACACATTTTATTGAGAGTTTTTATCATGAATGGATGTTGAATTTTGTCAAATGCTTTTTCAGCTTCTATTTAGAGGATCGTGTGGCTTTTATCCCTTTTTTGTGTATGTGGTGTATGATGTTGATTAATTTATGAATATTGTACCACCCTTGCATCCCTGGAATAAATCCCCCTCAGTCATCATGGACGACCTTTTTGATGTATTTTTGGATTCAGTTTGCTAATAGTGTGTTGTAGATTCTTGCATGTATGTTCATCAGGGATATTGGTCTATAATTTTCTTTCTTTGTGGTGGCTTTGTCTGGTTTTGGTATTAGAGTGATGGTGGCTGCATAGAGTGAGTTTGCAAGTATTCCCTCTTCCATTTTTTGGAACACTTTAAGAAGGATGGGTATCAACTCTTTGTTAAATGTTTGGTAGAATTTGGCTGTGAAGCCATCTGGACCTGCCATTTTGGTTTTTGGGAACTTTTTTATTACCATTTTTATTTCATTGCTGGTAATTTTCCTGTTCAGATTTTGTTTCTTCCTGGGTCAATCTTAGAATGTTGTATTTTTATAGAAATTTGTCCATTTCTTCTAGGTTGTCCAATTTATTACCATATAATTTTTCATAGTATTTTCTAATAAATTTTTGTATTTCAGTGTATCCATTGTGATTTTTCCTTCTTCGTTTCTGATTCTGTATATGTGTGTACATTCTTTTTTCTCTTGGAAAGTCTGATATAAGTACTGCCATTCCTGCTTTTTTCTCCCTTTTATTTACATGGAATATCTTTTTCCATTTGTTCTCTTTTAGGCTGAGTATGTCCTCGGATCTGAAATGAATCTCTTGTAGGCAGCATATAGATGGGTCTTGTTGCTTTGTCCATTCGTCCACTCAGTGTTTTGTAATTGATTCATTCAGTCCATTTTCATTTAAGATGATTATTGATAAATATGTACTTATTGCCATTTTATTTTTATTGTTTTCTGCTGTTTTTTGTATCTCTCCACTGTTCCTTTTTTCCTGTGTTATATTCTTCTCTTGTCATTAATAGTTTTCTTTACAGTTTTAATTAGATTTCTCTCTCTTTTTAAAAATTTATTTGTGTATTTATTGTAGACTATAATTTTGTGGTTACCTCAATCTGTATTTCATGTGCTCAAAATATCAGGCATCACTAACTGGTTTTCTTGGTTTCACTGGAGATGGCTGGTAATTACAGGTATGCTTTGGTTATGTAACTATACTCCTATTATGTTAATGTGTGTGCGCAATTTAAGTAGTAGCTTAAAACCTATACATGCTGAAGTTACTCTACAAGAAGATATGTCAAAGAAATAATCAATCTTCCCATGTTTTCTGCCGCCTGCTACTTCTATAGCTTTTCTTCTTCCTTCCTAATTACAACCCTTAAATAGAATTCGTGCCTCATATCAAATTTACTGAGTATCATAATTCTTCCAAGTGGTAAAGATACCTCAAGACAAATGCTGGGCATAGAAGCCACAGGGCATAAATATGCAAAGAAATAAAAAGCTAACCATTTCAAACAATAAGGCTTCTCTCTCACTTACCAACTTTACATTTCCCTGTATGGCCCCAGAAGATGACTGGTTAGCCAGAGATGGGTAAGATTCCTCAAGGGAGGAACAACCTAAGACAGGCACAGTCGCAGGGGGGTCATCAGGTGAGAAATTGGGGATCAACAGAGGTGAGGCTTAGAACCTCACCCCCCCTGTTCTGAGAGAAATCTTCTGCATACGTGGATGTTTTATTGCCCTTGTCTAGCTTGGATTAACACATAGTCTACAGGCACACACCTGATCATCTACATTTGCTCTCTTACAACACTAAACTATGTTTTCTACCTTTATCTTGTATCTACCTACCACTTCAGCATTTTATTAAAAATAATAACAATAGAGAAATGTGGTATCCACATATAAATCAAGTATAAAAATCAAATGAGTATTCATATTTGAACTGACTGTTTATAGTTCATAATGCATGAGCAAAACCGAAGGTTTTTGTGATGGCTGCCCTTGTACTGTTCACCATGTAAGAACTTATTCACTATGTAAGAATTTGTTCTCCATGTAAGAACTTGTTTGTTATGCCTCAGAAGATTGGAGACTGACGAGAATTAGGCTTGGGGTGGATTAATGATTGTGCATTGAGCATTGACTCCCCTATACAGAATTTTATTGTTGTTAACAACCATTTGATCAATAAATATGAGAGATGCCCTCACACACACACACAAAAAAAGTACACACTTCCAATGGTAAAATAATAAGTAACCGGGATGTAATGAATATAGTCAAGATATTGTAACAGCTTGGTATGGTGATAGCTGGTACCTAGAATTGTCATGTATATAAATGTTGAATTACTATGTTGTACACCTGAAACTAATGTAATGTAATACTGTGTGTCAACTACCCTTCAATAAAAAATAATTATCTACAAACAAACAAACAAAAAATATCAGACATCATTTGTTTTTTAAAGAAACTAATAGGAATGAAAAAACACATGGATGAAATGGCTAATATGCTGAAGAGTATAATTAATTGAAATGTGAAAAGGAATTTATCTTCAAGGCATGCTAAGCAGCCTATAATGCCCATTGCTTTTGGTAAAAAGCTGTTTATGGCCCCACACCCAACCCAAGTAAAGTGTGTTCCTGTCTGGGCATGTTCCTACCACACCCACAAAAAAAAAAGGCACTTTAGGGTGTACTGTGCAGTCAGAGTATCAGAATTCAAAGGCCAGTTCCACCACTTATTTGTGTTATAACCTCAGTTGAGTTTGGGGTCTCAGTTTCTCTCATATTTAAAATGGGAAAAGCATGTCCACTTATTTCTTATGTGGTAGATTGAGGCAATAAATATAAAGTCATTGGAATACTACCTCACATACAAATGTTCAATAAATGTCAACATTATCATTTTACATTTTTTGAACAATTTTCATCATACCTCATTCATCTTATGTGGTAATGCAGATTATTAAGCATACTTTAGTTTCTTATAGGAATTAAAACTGCCTCCCAATTATGTAGCTATCGTTTAGCCATTCATTTAATTATTTTATAATTGGTATAAATCATTGTTATTTTACCAATTCCTTCATTCTCTTTTGAGGATATTTCCACATTATCTCCATAATCTAGCCAATTATAAACATCCTTCCAGCATTTGCAGAAGTAGGTGTCTGGAGTAGCAGTGTTTAAGAGATAACATGTTTTAGTAGTCTAAGTCCTGGATGGAATGTGAGAAATTTAAGGATCCATTTTAATATATCATTGTGTCATTTGGATTGTGGGAAAATCAAACTTAACAAAATATAGTATATAAATAGTAAAAAATTTTAAGTCCATTTTGGATGTTCTACAAGCACATTTTGGAACATGAGTGCAATGAATGTTTTAGAACAGGGGCAGGTAAACTAGTTCTGTAACGAACAGAGAGTAAATATTTTGAGCTTTACAATCTATCCAGTCTCTGGTACAACTATTCACCTCTGACTTTAATGTGAAAGCAGCCACAGATAACATGTAAATGAATGAGAACAACAGTGTTCCAGTACAAAGACCGTATTTATTGACATTGAATTTGGAATTTCATATAATTGTCCTGTGTCCTTTTGATTTTGTTAACCATTTAAAAATGTGAAATCCTTTTATACCTCACAAACCATACAAAACTGATGGGTGGCTGTATTTGGCCCACAAACCATAGCTTGCCACCCCGTTTTCCAGAAATGCTTTGTGAGAAATGAAGGGAATGTTTTCTACAACAGACAACCATGAAAAGTCTGCAGTGTTGACAGACTTAACTGGGATACTTTAGCCTTGGATATTCCTGCTATCTGAGTCTTGCTCATTTTTCAGAAGTGCTTTGATTTGACACTTTATTTAGATTCAATTTTATATGTTAGGATGCTCTCACTACTGTTAAAGTTTATACTCAGATACAAAGCAGTAAATGAAAGTCAAGAAAGTATATTACTATTATTGTTATTTTTAGGACAGCAAGGCAGAAGCTTTCATTTAGAGAGACAACAGGAGGACAGAGCTCCTGGCTCAGGCCAGGAGGGGACAAGAGAGCCCCAAGAAAGTATATTATTATTGTAAATTCCTCTCATGTCTAGAAAACCAAAATCACATAAAAGTAAAAATGTCCCTAACACTGCTATTTAATTCATTCATTTGATAAATATTTACAATGCGTTACATATCCAAAGCACCTTGGCTGAGAGAATGATGTTTAGAATGACTGCTTTACAGTCACTTTCCATCTAGTAGAGAACATAAAATATGTAAAGCAATAGGTATAATGCAAGGTGGAATGTAATAAGTGCTGTAGTAGCAGTATCTCCAATAAGCCATAGATAGTATTTTGTAAATTAGAAAAAAAGTTTATAGAACTGTACACTTACTATAAAAAACTGTATCCGTACACCTAGTATGTTAACTACTGATATATTGTGTTGTTTGTGTGTGGAGGGGAGGGTATCTGTGTGTATGTGTGATATGTTTACTCCTTTGGATGTTAACTAGGTGCCTCTCTAGAAAAAAGCTAGCTGTTTCTCTGTACCAGGGAAATGCTTATTTAAGGTAAAGTCGAGATACCTAAAGTGAGTGCTGCTGACCAGCATTTGCTTTTTCAGCCCAATAACAATTAATACTTTAGTCTTGCTTCTGGACTTCTCATAGTGGCCCCTTAAGGAGGCAGAGTGTAATTTGAGGAGTAATAGAAAACCACCTCATGGCCCAATTATGCGATCTTATCCATCTTGCTAATTTCCACATTTATTTTTGGAGATTACTTCCTCTTTTTCAAGGCAGTCACATTGTCTCTGTTAATCCATAAGTAACCCTTGCTCCTATTTGCTGGTTTCAATAAGGATCATGTTTATTTACAGGTCTCTCGTTCTCTTTCCATATGTTAGGTTAATTCTGCCACAATCCAAATAAATCAATGATGTATCAAGATGGATTCTTAAAATTTCTCATATTCCATCTTCTGTTTAAGTTACTAGCATATATTTCTTTGTAAGCAGTCCCGTTCCAGAAATCTACTTAAGTAAATGAGAGAATACTTTAATTTGATTTAAACCTGAGATAGGGATATATTTGGAAATATAATCCAAAAGACAGGAAAGAAACTTTATCTAGAAAAAATTTTAGAAATTACCACCATATTTTGAAAATTAAAAAACTGCATTAAGAGACGCATAACATTGTGCTAGTATTAAAACACAGGTAATGCAAATAGATATTTCACCAAAGTTACTTAGTTGTAATGAACTGACAACCAAATTGCAGAGACATGACTACACATATTTTTGTAGGATTTTTCTAAAATAATTTTTTTATAGTCACATTATGAAAGTAAGATCAACTGGATTCTTGATCAAGACCCATGTAACTCTTACGCAAGACTGTTAATGCAGCGTTCACTTGTTTAAAAGAAAGCCTTTACTGAGGAGCTTGGAAAGATGGCAGAGTAGGATCCTGAGCTTACCTCCTCCCACAAAAACACCAAGGCTGCAACTACATTAGTGCAACTCGGAAAACCACCTGAAGACTACCAGAACAGCTCTTCCATGCTAAAGATATAACGAAAAAGACATTTGAAGAAGGGAAGAGGAGGAACAGAGATGCAGTTGGGAATGAAATCCCTGGCATGACAACCTGCAAGTGGGAGAGATACCACAGGCACGGGGGTCCTCGCTGAGAAGCAAAGGAATCAAGCTACATCAGGCACCCCTCCCACCTGGGGACCTGTACCCCTTAATGTCTGGGGTTTGAAAATCCTCAGGGCTTACCTCAGGGAGCTTTGAAAATCAGCACTCAGGAAGAGCCAGAGGGCTGCAGGAAACTGCGACTCTGCTCTTAAAGGGCCAGTGCTCTGTATCACTCACTCCAAGACCCAGTACAGACGCAGCAGTTTGAAAAGCACTGGGGTTATACACTAAGGAGATTTATTAACTAATTTAGGATATGTGCCAGAGTGACAGAGATCTGTGTAGAAATGGAAGTGCTGCTGAGCACCACGTTTCTTGCCCTCCTTCAGCCTAGCTGGCCCAACAGTGGCAGAAGCCAGATCTGGACTCTATCTACCTTGATTGTCACACGCACTCCACCTTGGAATTCCTCTGTGGACTTGCCCCACCCAACCTACAGGCCCTGGTAGGTGCCCCTGCAAAGCAGCCCCCAACCCACCATGCCTTGCAGGCAGCCTCTGTTGGGTCAGGCAAACCTTCAAAGCGACTCCTGCCCCATCACATCAGGCACACAGCTCTGGACAGAACTGGCATCCCTCCAAGCAAATCCTGCCCAGGGGACAAGGGGTAGCCAGCCTTGCCTACCAAAACACCCATGGCAGTTGTGGCCAGGCCACTCAGCCAGCTGTGCCTGGGGCTAACCCCACCCACTAGCACACCCACAGCAACTGCCACTCGGCCTCGGCCAGCCACAATGAGTACAAGCCCTACCCATCTGTGTGTCCACGGTAGTCAGGCTGCTCATTTCAGGCAGCCAGGTTAGGGGCCACCCATGCCCATCAGCTTGCCTGCAGCAGCCACAGCCTAGTCACAATGGGGGAGGGAACATATAGCCCACACGGGGGACACCACTGGAGGGCCTGGTACTAGTGATGAGGGGGGATTACACTACTGGGCTGCACAGAATGCTTTCTATACAAGGCCACTACTTTGAAGACCATGAGATGTCACTGTCTTACCTAACGCATAGAAACAAACACAGAAGGTCAGATAAAATGAATTGACAGAAGAATATATTCCATACAAAATAATAAGATAAAACATCAGGAAAAGAACTAAACTAAATGGAGACAAGAAATCCACTTGATAAAGAGTTCAAAGTAATGGTCATAAATATCCTCACCAGACTTGAGAGAAGAGTGGATGAACTCAGCAAGAACTTTAACAAGGAGATAGAAAATGTTAAAAAGAAAGAATTAGGGATGAAAAGTACAATAAGTGAAATAAAAAATATACTACAAGGATTCAATGGCAGATTAGAGGATGAGAAGAATGTATTAGCAATCTGAAGAAAGGGTAGTGGAAATCATCCAAGCTTGAAAAGCACGAAGAGACATGAATTCTTAAAGAGAAGGATAGATTGGGACATTAGAAGTCCTAACATTCACACATTCACATTGTAAGAGTCCCAGAATGGGAAGAGAAGAAAGTGGTGGAAAATTTGTTTGAAGTAATAATAGCAGAGAAGTTCCTTTACCTGGGGGAGGAAACAGACATCCAGGTCCAGGAACCACAGAGAGCTCCAAACAAGAAGAATTCAAGTAGGTTTATAAGATACATAATAATTAAAATATCAAAAACTGAAGATAAAGAGAGATTCTAGCAGAAGCAAGAGAAACTAATGTGTAAGGGAAGCCCCTTCGGCTATAAGCTGTTTTTTTTTTCAGGATAAATTTTGCAGGCAAGAAGGGAATGGCATGATCTATATTCACAGTGTTGAAAGAAGATAGCCTACAACCAAAATACTCTACCCAGCAAGGTTAACATTCCGAATTGAAGGAGAGTTGAGTTTCCCAAGCAACCAAAAGGTAAAGGAGTCCATCACCACTCAACTGGCCTTACAAGAACTGTTAGAGTGACTTTTTGAGCAGAAAAGAAAAGGCCATAACTATAAGTGAGACAATGATAAAAGGGAAAAATTCCACTGATAGAAGCAAACATGTAGTAAAGATAGTAAATTAGTCACTTATAAAGCAAATATGAAGGTCAAAAGACAAAAATAGTTTAATCATACATTAGTAATAGTTACATAACTTTATAAACATACTTATAATAATTAGTAAAGAGATACACAAAATAAAGAGATGTATAATATGGCATCATATACATAAATGTGAATGGGTGTGTACAAATGTAGTGCTTTTAGGATTTGTCCAAACTTAAGATTATCAAACTAAAATAGACTGCTATATACATAGATGTTGTATATCAACCTTATGGTAACCACAAGCCAAAACTTATAATAGATATACAGAATGTAAAAAGAAAGTAATCCAAGCATAATACTAAGGAAAGTAATCAAATCACAAGGGGGGAGAGCCAAAGAAGAAAGGAACAGAGAAGATGTACAAAAACAACCAGAAAACAATGAACAAAATGGCAATGAGTACATACCTTTCAATAATTACCTTAAATGTAAATTTACTAAATGCTTCAATCAAAAGACACAGGGTGACTGAATGGATAAAAAAACAAGACCCCATCTATATGCTGCCTGAAAGAAATTACTTCAGACCTAAAAACTCATACAGACTGAAAGTGAACAGATGGAAAAAGATACTCTATGCAGATGGCAATGAAAAGAGAAAAAGCTAGGATAGCAATATTTCTGTCAGACAAAATAGACTTCAAAACAAAGATTGTAACAAGAGACAAAGATTCAATCCAACATGAGTATATAACAATTGTAAATATCTTTACTTCCAACATGGGAGCACCTAAATGTATAACTGACAAAAAGGGAGAAATTGACATCAATATAATAATAGTAGGGGACTTTAATACCCCAGTTACATCAATGAGTAAATATTTGAAACATAAAATCAATAAGGAAACAGGGCAATGAATGACACATTAGACCAAATGAACTTAATAGGTATGCACAGAACATTCCATCCTAAAACAATAGACTACACGTTCTTTTGAAATGTACACAGAGCATTCTCCAAGACAGATTATATGCTAGGCCACTAAATAAGTATCAGTAAAGACTGAAATATTATCAAGCATCTTTCCTCATCAGGAAGGTATGAAATAAGAAATTAATTACAAGAAAAAAACTGGAAAATCCACCAGCATGGAGAAGCTACACACCATGTTCTGAAAAAACAATGGGTGAATGAATAAATCAGAGAGGAAATTAAAAAACACTTTGAGACAAATGAAAATGAAAACACATGATTCAAAATTTTTAGGATGCAGCAAATGAAGGTTTTTTTTGGTGATACTTTTTTTGTTTTTGGTATCATTAATGTACAATTACTTGAACAACATTATGGTTACTAGACTCCCCCTATGACCAAGTCCCCCCCCACATACCCCATTACAGTCACTGTCCATCTGCATAGTAAGATGCTATAGAATCATTACTTGACTTCTCTATATATACTGTCTTTCCCATGCCCCCCCACTACATTATGTGTGCTAATCGTAATGTCCCTTATTCCCCTTATCCCTCCCTTCCCACCCACCCTCCCCAGTCCGTTTCCCTTTGGTAACTGTTAGTCCATTCTTGGGTTCTGTGACTCTGCTTCTGTTTTGACCTTCAGTTATTTCTTTGTTCTTACACTCCACAGATGAGTGAAATCATTTGATACTTGTCTTTCTCTGCCTGGCTTATGTCACTGAACATAATACCCTTTAGCTCCATCCATGTCGTTGTAAATGGTAGGATTTGTTTTCTTCTTATGGCTGAATAATATTCCATTTTGTATATGTACCACTTCTTCTTTATCCATTCATCTACTGTTGGACACTTAAGTTGTTTCCATTTATTGGCTATTGTAAATAGTGCTGCAGTAAACATAGGGGTGCATATGTCTTTCTCAAACTAGGCTGCTGCATTCTTAGGGTAAATTCCTAGAAGTGGAATTCCTGGGTCAAATGGTATTTCTATTTTGAGTTTTTTGAGGAACCTCCATACTGCTTTCCACAATGGTTGAACTAGTTTACATTCCCACCAGAAGTGTAGGAGGGTTCCCCTTTCTCCACATCCTTGCCAACATTTGTTGTTGTTTGTCTTTTGGATGTTGTCCATCCTAACTGGACATTGCTAATCATCAAAGAAATGCAAATTAAAACCACAAAAGCAGTTTTAACAGGGATATTTACACCAATACAGTCCTACAACAAGAAATAAGAAAAACATCATCCAATCTAACCTTACATGTAAAGAAACTAGAAAAAGAATAAACCAAGTTCAAAGATAATAAAGGGAAGGAAATACTCAAGATCAAAGCAGAGGTAAATCAACAGAGATTTTAAAAAATTGAAAAGACATATGAAACTAAAAGCCAGTTCTCTGAGATAAAGAAATGATAAATCATTAGCCAGACTCATAAGAAAAAAAGAGTTCATAAATGAAATTAGAAATGAAAGTGAAATTACAACTGACACCACAAAAATACAAAGGAATCTGAAAAATTCTATGCACTAATAACAAACTACCAGAAAGAGAAATTAAGAAAACAATCCCATTTACAATGACATCAAAACAAATGAAATACCTAGGAATAAATTTAACCAAAGGGGAGTCAAAGACCTGTACTTGAAACGTGTAAGACATTGATGAAATTGAAGATGACAGAAATAAATGGAAAGCTATTCCATGCTCATAGATTGGAAGAATTAATATTAGAAAGTCTGTACTGCCCAAAGCAATCTACATATTCAATGCAATCCCTATCAAATACCAATAGTATTTTTCATAGAACTAGAATAAATAATCTTTAAATTTGTATAGAACCACAAAAGACCCTGAAAAACTAAAGCAATCTTGAGAAAAAAGAACAAAGCTGGAGATGTTACAGTCCCATATTTCAAACTATATTGCAAAACAATAGGAATCAAAATAGTATGGTACCGGCACAAAAAAAGACACATAGATCAATGGAACAGAATAGGGAGCACAGAAATAAACCCACACTTATATGGCTAATTAATGACAAGTTAGCAAGAATATACAATGGGGGAAGGAAAATCTCTACAATAAGTGGTGTTAGGAAAACTGGACAGCTTCATGTAAAAAATGAAATGGGACCACTTTCTTACACCATAAACAATAAACTCAAAATGGATTAAAGACCTATATGTAAGGCATGAAATCATAAAATTCCTAAAAGGAAATAATGAGCAGTAAACTCTTGGACATCAGTCCTGGCAGTACTTTTTTGGATCTGTGTCCTCAAGCAAAGGCAACAGAAGCACAAATAAACAATCGGGACTACATCAAACTAAAATGCTTTTTTGCACAGTGAAAGAACCATCAACAAAACAAAAGGGCAACCTACTGAGTGGGAGAAGATATGTGTGAATGTTATATCAAATAAAGGGTTAATAACCAAAATATATAAACAACTCATACAACTCAACACCAAAAGAATAAATAATTGAATTAAAAATGGGCAGAAAACCTGAACAGAAATTTTTCAGATATCCAGATGGCCAACAGACACATTAAAATATGCTCAATATAACTAATCATCATGGAAATGCATATCAAAACTATAATGAGATACCACTTCACTTCAGTCACAATGGCTAGTATCAAAAAGACAACAAGCAAGTGTCCATGAGGATTTGGAGAAAAGGGAATCTCATGTTGTATTGGCAGGAATGTAAATTAATGCAGCCATCACGGAAATCACTATGGAAGATTCCCTAAAAATTAAAAATAGACTGTATGATCCAGTAATAACACATCTGGGTATTTATCTGAAGAAAAAAAAAGCACTAATTCAAAAAGATGTATGCACTCCTGCTGTTTATTGCAGCCTTATTTGTAATAGCCAAGAAGCAACCTAAGTGTGCATTGATACGTGAATAAAGACGTGGTTTATAGATACAATGGAATATTACTCAGCCATAAGAAAGAATGAAATCTTCCCTTTTGTGACAACTTGGAGGGACCTAAAATGTATTATGCTCAGTGAAATATTATGCAAAGTGAAGTCAGACAGAGAAAGACAAATGCCATATGATTGCACTTGTATGTGGATTCTAAAAAAACAAAAAAACAAAAGAATAAAGGAAAACATGGAAACAGACTCATAAATGCAGAGAACAAAATGGTGGCTGTCATAAGGAAGAGGGATGGGGGATGGAAGGATGGGCAAAATAGATGAAGGGGGTTAAGAGATAGAAACTTAGTTTTAAAGTAAATGTCATAGTGCATAAGAAAAACACAGCATAGGGAATATAGTCAACATTATTATAATAACTGCGTGGTGGCATATGGTAGCTTCACTTATTGTGGTTAGCATTTCATAATGTGTATGCAAGTTGAACCACTATGTTATACACCTGAAACTAATATAATACTGTGTGTCAACTGTACATCAATTGAAAAATATCTTTATTTACATTAACAAAATTACAGTAAACAGCAAATGTAAACAATCAACAAAATGAAAAGACAGCCTACAGAATATGAGGAACTATTTGCAGATCATTTACCTGATAAGAGGTTAATATCCAAAATGTATAAAGAACTCATAATTCTTAATGGCAAAATAATAATAATAATCAGTTTTTTAAATGAGCAGGGTACTTGTATAGACATTTTTCCAAAGACATACTAATAGCCAACAGGTACAAGAAAAGATGTTCAGTATCACTAATCATCAGGGAAAAGCTAATCAAAACCCCAGAGAGCTATCATCTCACACCTGCTAGAATGGCTATTATGAAAAATGTAAGAGCTGTCAGGTGTTAGTGAGAATATTGAGAAAAGGGAATCCGTGTGCATTCCCACTATATGTGGGAATGTAGAATGGTGCAGCTCATATGGAAATCAGTTTGGAGCTTCCTCAAGAAAGTAAAAATAGAGCTCTTATATGATTTAGCAATCCCTCTTCAGCATATATATGCTGAGGAAATGAAATCAGTATCTCAAAATGATATACACATTCCTGTGCTCATTGCAGCATTATTCTCATTAGTCAGTGCATGGACATAACCAAAATGTCCATTGATGAATGAAGATAATGTGATATGTATGTGTGTATATATGTATGTATATATATATATATATACATATATATATATATATATAATGGTATAATTATATATATGTATAGTTTTTTTCATTTATTTACTTAAAATTTTAATTTATTTTTTATTTTTTTAATTTTTTTTTGAGAGGGCATCTCTCATGTTTATTGATCAAATTGTTGTTAACAACAATAAAATTCTGTATAGGGGACTCAATGCACAATCATTAATCAACCCCAAGCCTAATTCTCAACAGTCTCCAATCTTCTGAAGCATAACGAACAAGTTCTTACATGGCGAACAAGTTCTTACGTAGTGAATAAATTCTTACATGGTGAACAGTGCAAGGGCAGTCACATCACAGAAACTTTCGGTTTTGATCATGCATCATTAACTATAAACAATCAAGTCAGATATGATTATTCATTTGATTTTTATACTTGATTTATATGTGAATCCCACATTTCTCCCTTATTTTATTTTTAATAAAATGCTGAAGTGGTAGGTAGATGCAAGATAAAGGTAGAAAACATAATTTAGTGCTGTAAGAGGGCAAATCAGGTCTGTGCCTATAGATTAAGTATTAATCCAAGCTAGACAAGGGCAACAAAACATCCATGGATGCAGAAGATTTCTCTCAAAACAGGGGGGTGAGGTTCTAAGCCTCACCTCTGTTGATCCCCAATTTCTCACCTGATGGCCCCCCTGCAACTGTGCCTGTCTTAGGTTGTTCCTCACTTGAGGAATCTTACCCGTCTCTGGCTAACCAAGTCATCTTCCGGGGTCATACAGGGAAATGTAAAGTTGGTAAGTGAGAGAGAAGCAATATTGTTTGAAAAGGTTAGCTTTTTACTTCTTTGCAGATTTATGCCCTGTGGCTTCTATGCCCAGCATCTGTCTTAAGGTATCTTTACCACTTGGAAGAATTATGATACTCGGTAATTTTCTATATGAGGCACGAATTCTACTAAAGGGTTGTAATTAGGAAGGAAGAAGAAAAGCTATAGAAGTAGCAGATGGAAGAAAACATGGGAAGATTGATTATTTCTTTGACATAACTTCTTGTAGAGTAACATATGCATGTATAGGTTTTAACAAACTACTAATTAATTTGCGTACACACATTAACAGAATAGGAATACAGCTACATAACAAAAGCAGACCTACAATTACCAGCCATCTCCAGTGAAACCAAGAAAACCAGTTAGGTACCCTAGGCATTTGTGAAAACTTATCAATAATATGATGGATATTGTCTAACTGAATTTGAATAGTTTGAGAAAAATCAGACAAATTAAAACAACACGTTCCTGGGAACTGTTCATATCCCATATGTTCTTTTAACAGTAGATAGTCTATAGTCGCACGATTTTGGAGCACTGCAACTTGCACTTCTCCTAATTCTTGATTGAGTTCTGACAATATAGATCCAGTCAAATTTGTTGTTTATATGTATAGTTTTTACACTGTCTAAATGTGTATATGTATACATATATATATACACATGTGCACACACACAATCGAATATTATTCAGTCATAGAAAAAAAAGGAAACCTGCCATTTGTAACATCATCAATGAACCTTGAGGGCATTAAACTAAGTGGAATAAGTCAGCCTGAGAAAGACATATACTGTATGATCTCAAATGTAGAATCTAAGAAAGCCAAACTCAGAGAAACAAAGAGTAGACTGGTAAATTGGTGGTTACCAGGGGCTGCTGAGGGGTGTGGGGGCGAGGAATGGGTAGATGTTGGTCAGAGGATACAGATTTCAAGATATACGGTGACTAACTTCTGGGAATCTAATGTACAGCATAGTGGTATGGTTAATAATTCTATTATATACTTAAAAATTGATATGAAAGTAGATCTTAAGTGATCTTACCACAAAAATAAATGCTAATTATGTAAGGTGATGGATGCGTTAACTAACCCTATTGTGGATTCATTTTGCAATATATGTATGTATGAAGTCACAATGCACACCTCAACTTACACAATGTCATTTGTTAATTATTTCTCAAAATAGCTAGAGAAAGAAGGGGTAAAAAAGGAGATAATGTATAGATTTTAGCTAAATGAGGAAGGCAGTTATAAAGTGGAGTAAGACATGATGCTATTGTCTGAAAATAGCTAGAGTTTGAGTATACTGTTTGAAATAAAGGAATAGAGACAGGTTAGAAAAGTGGTTGACAAAGGCTAGGGTG
Source organism: Manis pentadactyla (assembly GCF_030020395.1). NCBI lineage: Eukaryota > Metazoa > Chordata > Mammalia > Pholidota > Manidae > Manis > Manis pentadactyla. The sequence goes on along the minus strand of NC_080038.1, from coordinate 100,053,199 downwards.
TGGGGGAAATAGGGAGAGGTTCGTAAAAGGGTATAAACTTTCAGCTATAAGGTAAATATGGTCTAAGGATGTAATTAACATGGAGACTATAGTTGATGACAATGTATTGTATAATTGGAACTTGTTAAGAGTAGAACTTAAATGTTCTCACCAAAATTAATTAATTAATTGATTGATTAATATGTGAGGTGATGGATGTGTTAATTAACTAGATGGGGGAATCCTTTCACAATTTATGTGCACATCTATCATCATGATGTGCACTTCATATATCCCACTGTTTGGCCAATTCTACCTCAATAAAGCTGAAAAAAAGGAATGTTAAATATATATGATGTTTTCCCAGTGATATTTGAGATAGGCAGTATAGAGTAGTGTGTCAAAATCACCTAAGAACCATTTTTTTAAAAGAAAGAATTCCTGGGCTTTGCACTAGGCATACTGAATCAGAATCTCTGGGGATGTGTCCCAGGGATGGATATTTTTTTAAAAGATCTGATTGGTGTTTGAAGAACACTGGTACAGGGTACATGCTAATTTTTTATTCACCGGGTTCTGTAAACTTTGTCTCTGTATATGTTAGTTCACCCAAAAGCAGCAGTCCTGAATTTTATGATGTGGTAACTCAAATGCCTTAATTGAATTAACAGTTTATGCCTTCAATTTTTATGAAAAGACATTAAGAGAAAAATTGGTTTGTGAAATCTTCCTGTGTCTTTTACAAAATTACTCAAATATTGTCCGTTGAGTAACGAAATGTTCATCATTTAATGAGTCAGCTAACAGGTTCTTCTACCTCTATGCCAAGAAAAAGCCTGTTTCTCTCAATGAACTTGTATGCCTCCGTTTCTTAGAAAATTATATGACAGAACACGTTTTCCTTTTATTTGGCTTCAGCAAGCTCAGAATACCTTTTAGTGTTCAACAATACCAACTCATTTAAACCAGGTACTGGCTAATTTGCTCTCTTATGTTCAGTTGTTTCTTTGCCTGTTTTGAGATCTATTATAATTTTAAGTCTGATTGCACTGGTTAGTATATGTTTTAATATTTCCCACCACCACAATCCTTTCTGGAAAAAATTAGAATAAAAATGGTAATTATAGAACTTTTGACAGAGAAACATTGAAGGTATATTTTCTTATGTCTATTTGTATGTGCACATGTGTCTGATTATTAACTCACTGAAAAGCAACAACCTTGTATTGTAGGAAGAAAAAGAGATAGCCTTCAAACATTTTGCATAGAGACTTGAATATGTTATGTATTTGTTTTGTTAAATGAGTGACTACGTGTATCTAACAAACAAATTGCAATTTATACCTGAGAAGGGGAAGCACAGGTAGACAATTTGTGGATTTTATTTCTGTATGTTCTTTACTTTCCAATGGCTCTTTGATTCATATTTTATGCCTTATTTACAACTGTGTGTTATGTGAAAGCTTTTCCAGGACCTGGCTCTCTGGTATGCAATGCAAAAACAGTTAACTCAAGTACATTTTTGTTTACCAAGAACCACAAATCTTCACTTTAAAACTATTATTCTTGGAAACAGAATTACAGAAATTTAAGTTATTCCTTAGCTAACAGTCTTTTTTTGCTGTGAGTACTAGCAACTTTTGTTCTTTAGCTAGTGCACCTACCTGCCCCCTGCCTCCAAGCCAAATATTATGAAACTATAAAAATTCACAGTAGCTGATTACAGATTTATTCAATAACTACAGCTTAGCCCTTGAAGCTCACAGAAACATAATATATGGCAAGTAGAATATATTTCCAAGAGAAATGAGGTCAAAGGTTATAAAATACGTGCCATAAGGAGCTCCCAGTTTTTCAGTGCCTGCACCATTTTCACATACATACTAGCAGTGTGTGAGGGTTCCAATTTCTCTACCTCATTGACAGCACTTACATTCCTTTTACTTTTTAAAAAATTGTACCCATCTTAGTAGGTACAAAATGGTGTCTCACTGTGTTTTTGGTTAGCATTTACCTAAAGGCTAATGATGTTGACCATCTTTTTGTGTGCTTGTTTTCCATTGGTATGTACTCACTGGAGAGCTATCTGTTCAGATCCTTTGCTTTATATGAACTGTATTGTGTCCTTTGGTGTTTAATTGTTAATGTTCTTTGTATGCTATAGATACAAGTCCCATATCAGGTACATAGTTTGAAATACTCTATTTTATATGTTGTCTTTTATTTTCCTCATAGTGTCCTCTGGAGGACAAAATGTTTAGTCCAATTTATTAATTGGAGGATGTCCAATTTATTATTTTTTTCTTTTGTTACTCCTACTTTTGGTATCATATCTAGGAAACCATTATGAAATCCAAGGTAATGAAGATTTATCCTATGTTTTCTTCTAAGAGTTTTATAGTTTTAGCTCTTATATTTAAAATCTTTGATTCATTTTGAGGTTTCCTTTTTCTTTTTGTACGTAGTTTAAGATAAGGGTCCTAATTCATTCTTCATTTTTTCCAGCACCATTTGTTGAAGAAACTACTCTTTCCCCACTGGTTTTGGCACCTTTGTTAAAAGTCAATTGACTATAGATGTATAGATTTATTTTTTGAACTCTCAATTCTATTCCATTTGTCTATGTGTCTCTCCTCATGCACCTACCACACTGTCATGATTACTGTAGCTTTGTAGTAAGATTTGAAAACAGGATTATGAGCCTGTGAACTTTACTTTTCTTTTACAAGATTGTTTTGGCTAGTCAGTGCTGTAACTATTATATATACATTTTAATATCAAGTTTTCCATTTCTACAAAAAATATAGCTGTAGTCATTTTGTTAGGGATGGTACTGAATCTGTAGATTGCTGTGGGAAGTGTTGCCATCCTAAACATAGTAAATCTTTCAATCCATGAAAACAAGATGTCTTACCATTTATTTATATCTGTTTCAATTTCTTTCAACAAAACTTACTTTTTATCATTGTGATGAAATACATATAACATAAAATTTACCACTTAACAAGTTGTATCTGTATAATTCAGCAATATTTAGTACACTTATACTGAAACTTCTATCCATCACCAGAACTTTTCATCATCTCAAAATGAAGCCTCTGTACCCACTGAACAAAACAACAATGCTGTATCTCCACCACTCAGCCTCTGATAGCTACTGATTTATTTCCAATGTCTATGAATTCCTATGTCTTATTTCCTATGTCTATTCTAGGTACATAAGTGGAATCACAATATTTGTCATTTTGTCTGGCTTATTTCATTTAGTATAATATCTTCAAGGTCCATACACATTATAGCATGTATCAAATTTTCAATCCTTTGCAAGGCTGAACAATATTCCATTGTATTTGTATGTCACATTTTGTTTATCTATTCATCAGTTGTTGAATATTTGGGTTGTTTCCACATCAGCGGGTAGATATTTGGGTTGTTTACACCTCTTGATTATGGTGAATACTGCTGCCATAAACATTGTTGTACAAATACCTGCTTGAGTCCTTGCTTTCACTTTTTTGGGTATATACTCATAATTGGAATTACTGCAACATACAATACTCATGTATTTAAAAACTTTTTGAGGAAATGCCTTTCACAGTGGCATCATTTTGCATACTCACCAGCAATGTACAGAGTTCCAATTTCTCCACATCTTCACCAGTACTTGTTATTTTCTGATTGAGTTTGTTCAATTCATTTCAGGTTTTCTTGTCCTGTTTTTTTTTTATTGGGATATAGTTGACATACAACATTATATTGGCTTCATAAGTAAAACAGTGATTTAAGAATTATATACATTACTAAACGCTCACCATGGTAAGTATAGTTACTCTCTGTCACTATACCAAGATATTGCAACATTATTGGTTATATTCTCTGTGTCGTACTCCCATTCCTGTGACTAATTTATTTTGTAATTTGAAGTTTGTACCTCTTTATCCCCTTTACCTATTTCATCAATTGCTCCACCCCCCTCCCCTATGATAATGACCAGTCTGTTGTTAGTACTTCCGGTTTTATTTCTTTTTGTTTGTTTGTTTTGATTTTTAGATTCCACATGTAAATGAAATCATATGGCATTTTTGTCTTTCTCTGTCTTATTTCATTTAGTATAATACCCTCTAGGTCTATCCATGTTATCATGAATAGCAAGATTTCATTCCTTTTTTATAGCTTTGTTTTATATGTATATATATATATGTATGTATATAAATCACATCACATCTTCTTTATCCATTCATCTATTAGTGGACATTATGGTTGCTTTCATACCTTGGCTATTAGAAATAATGCTGCAGTAAGCATAGGTGTGCATATGTCTTTTCAAGTTAGTGATTTTGCTTTATTTGGGTAAATTCCCAGAAGTGAAATTGCTGGGTCATATGGTATTTCTATTTTTACTTTCTTGAGGAACCTCCACACTGCTTTCCTTAGTGGCTGCACCAATTTACATTCCCACCAACACTGTAGGAGGGTTCCCTTTCCTCAACATCCTCACCAAAACTTGTTATTTCCCATCTTTTGGATAGTAGCCATTCTAACTGCTGTGAGGTAGTCTCATTGTGATTTTGATTTGCATTTTGTTGATGACTAGCAATGTAGAGCATCTTTTCAAGTGCCTGTCGGCCATCTGTATTTCTTCTTAGCAAAAATGTTTAGGTCCTCTGCCCACTTTTTAATGGAATGATTTGTTTTTCCCGTGTTGAGTTGTATGAGTTCTTCTTATATTTTGGATATTAGCCTTTTACCAAATATATAATTTGCAAATATTTTCTCCCATACAGTAGGTTGCTTTTTCATTTTGTTGATGGTTTCCTTTGCTGTGCAGCTTTTTAGCTTGACAAATGAACAGTATTTATGTTTGGGGACTACTTTTATAGTCCAGATATTTGTCCAACAGTGTTCATGGCAGCATTATTCACTATAGTGAAAAGGTAGAAACAACCAAATAGCCACCAACTATTGAAGGGTAAACAAAATGTGCTATTATATATGTACAATGGAATATTATTCAGCCTGAGAAAGAATTAAAATTATGTCGTACGCTGCAACATGTGTGAATCTTGAAGACATGCTAAGTGAAATAGGCCAGACAAAAAGGACAAAAAGTAGTCCCACTGGTTTACTTTTGCCTTTGTTTCCCTTGCTTGGGAGACATATTCCTTACTAATGTTGATGTTTAAGAGTTTACTACCTATGTTTTCTTCTAGAAGTTTTATGGTTTCAGGTCAAATATTTATGGCTTTAATCCATTTTAAGTTTACTTATATATATGGAATAAGATGATGATCCAGGTTCATTCTTTTCCATGTAGCTTTCATTGTTCCCCAACAGTACTTATTGAAGAGAGTGCCTTTTCCCCATTGTATACTCTTGCCTCCTATGTGATAGAATAGTTGACCATATAAATGTGGGCTTATTTCTGGGCTCTCTTTTCTGTTCTGTTGATCTGTATGTCTATTTTTGTGCCACTACCATATTGTTTAGATTACTGCAGATTTGTACTATAGTTTTAAACCAGGAAACCTTCAGCTTTGTTCTTTCTCAAGATAGCTTTGGCTACTCAGGGGCTTTGGTGGTTTTATACAAATTTTAGGATTATTTGCTCTAGCTCTGTAAAAAATGTCACTGGTGTTTTGATAGGGATTGTATTGAAACTGTAGATTGCTTTGAGAAGGATGACCATTTGAACAATTCTTTAATTCTTCCTATTCAGGAGCATGGAATAGCTCTCTCTTTATTTGCATGTTCTTCAGTTTCTTTATTCCATATCCTATTATTTTTGGTGTACAAACAAGTCTTTCAATTCAATGGTTAAATTTATTCCTAGGTATTTTATTCTTTTTGATACAATTGTGAATGGGATTGATTACTTAATTTATCTTTCTGTTCATTATCTGTATCTAGAAAACAACAAATATCTGCATATTGATTTTTGTGTCTTGCAACTTTACTAAATTCATTTATTCTAATAATTTTTTGGTGGAGTCTTTAGGGTTCTCTATATATACTATCATGTCATCTGCAAATACTGACAGTTGTGCTTCTTTAAAAAATTTGATGACTTTTATTTCTTTTCTTGTCTGATTTTGGTGGCTAGGTCTTCTAGTACTATGTTGAATAGAAGTGGTGAGAGTGGACATCTTTGCCTTGTTCCTGAGCTTTCAGTTTTTCACCACTGAGTATGTTAGTTATACATTTGACATGTATGGCTTTTATTATGTTTATATATGTTGCCTATATACCCACTTTGTTGAGCATTTTTATCATGAGTGGATATTGAATTTTGTCAAATGCTGTTTGACAAAATCATAGGATCATATGATTTTTAGCCATCCTCTTGTTCATGTGGAATGTCCCATTGATTTATGACTTTTGAAGAAGCTTGCATCCTTGGAATAAATACTACTTGTTCATGGTGAATGATCTTTTTAATATATTTTTGAATTTCCTTTGCAAATACTTTGTTGAGGATTTTTGCATCTGTGTTCATCATGGGGATTGGCCTGCAATTATCTTTTTTTTTTTTGTCATGTCTTTGTCTTATTTTCCTATCAGGGTGATGCTGGCCATGTTGAATGAATGTGAAAGCTTTCCTTCCTCTTCAATCTCTTGGAGTAATTTGAGTAGGAGAGGTATTAACTCTTCTTTAAATGTTTGATAGACTTCTCCTGTGAAACTATGTGGTTTTGGACTTTTATTTCTTGGGAATTTTTTGATTATTGATTCAATTTCCATGATAGTGATCAGTCTGTTCAGACTTTCTATTTCTTCCTGGTTCAGGCTTGGAAGAGTGTATATTTCTAGAAATTTATCCATTTATTCCAAGTTGTCCAATTTATTGCCATATAATTTTTCATAGTATCTCTTATAATTGTATTTCTGTGGTGTCAGTTGTAACTTCTCATTCATTTCTGATTTTATTTATCTGAGTCCTCTTTCTTTTCCTTAAAGAGTCTAGCCAAAGTCTTACAAATATTGTATTGCTTTTCAAAGAACCAGCTCTTAGTTTCATTGATATTTTTGAGTCATTTTTAATTTGCATTTGCTTTGCAAATACTTTGTTGTGGGTTTTTGCATCTGTGTTAATCAGGGGTTTGGCCTGTAATTTTTTTTTTTTGTAGTGTCTTTGTCTTATTTTGGTATCAGCTATTTGGTATTTGGTATTTCATTCATTTCTGCTCTGATGTTTACTGTTTCTTTCCTTCTACTAGCTTTTTTTTCTTTTTCCAGTTCATTTACATATAGGGTTAGATTGCCTTTTTGAGGTGTTTTTTTGCTTCTTAAAGTAGGAATTTATCACTGTAAACTTTCCTCTTAGGACTGCTTTTTCTGCATCCCAACAATTTTGGACCATTATGTTTCTCTTTTCATTTTTTCCAACTATTTAATTTCCTCTGATTTCTTTGATGACTCATTGGTTGCTTAGCAGCATGTGTTAAGCCTCCATGTGTTTGTGGGTTTTTATCCCCAATTTTTTCTTATAATTGATTTCCAGTTTCATACCACTGTGGTCACAAAAGATGGCTTTTATTATTTCAATTGTCTTAAATTTATTGAGAAAGCTTTGTGGCCTAACATGGTTTATTCTGGAGAATGTTCCATGCGTACTTGAAAAGAATGTGTATGCCACCTTTTGTTGATACAATGTTTTTTATGTATCCCTTAAAACCATTTGGACTAATGTTTCATTCAAAGCACTGTTTCCTTGTTGATTTTCTGTCTGGATGATCTACCCATTGATGTAAGTGAGACATTAAAGGTTGCTACTATTTTTGTATTGCTATTTACACTCCTTTTATGTGTTAATATGTGCTTTATATATTTAGGTGCTCCTCTATTAGGTGCATAAATATTTGCAGTTGTTTTATCTTCTTGCTGCATTAAACCCTTAATTATTATATAATATCCTTCTTTGTCTATTTTTAGTTTTTGTTTTACAGTCTGTGTTCTCTAATATAAGTATTGCTACTACAACTTTTTTTTTTCATTCCTATTTGCATGGACTATCTTCCATCCCTTCCGTTTCAGGCTGTGTGTCTTTAGGTCTGAAGTGATTCTCTTATAGGCAGCAAATACATCAATCTTGCTTCTTAATCCATTCAGTCACCCTGTGTCTTTTGGTTGAGACATTTAATCCATTTATATTTAAAGTAATTATTGATAGGTATGTACTTACTGTGATTTGGATAAATGTTTCCTGGTTGTTTTTGTTGTTCTTCTCCTATATTTTCTTCCTCTCATTTTCTTTCCTTGTGCTTCATGATTTTATTTAGTGTAATGCTTGGACTTCTTTCTATTTCTTGTGTATGTGTTATAACTTTTTGATTTGTGGTTACCATTGGGTTCTTGTTTGATATCCTATGAATGTAACAATTTATATTAAGTTGATGGTTACTTAAGTTGGAATGCATTCTAAAAGCACTACATTTATTAGTCCTCCTCCTCTACATTTTATGCATGTGACACCTTCTTTTACACCCTTTTATTTAGTGATTCCCTTAACTAATTTTTAGATGTAATTGATTTTACTACATTTTTCTCTTTGACCTTCATACTAACTTTTAAGTAATTGTTCTACTAAGTACCTTGGCTTTATGTTTGCTTTAACCAGTGAAAATTTTCTGTTTCCTAATCTTCTTGCTTCTAGTTAAGTTCTTTACCTCTTATAGAAGTCCTTTTAACATTTCTTGTAAGGCCAGATTAGTAGTGGTGAAACTTGTTTAACTTATATTCATCTGTGAAGCTGTTTATGTCTCCTTCAATTTTGAGTGATGATCTTGCTGGCTAGAGTATTCTTGGGTGCAGTTTTTCTTTTTCCTTTTAGCACTTTGAATAATATATCATGCCACCAGTTCCTAGGCTGTAGAGCTCCTCATGAAAAATCAGCTGATAGCCTTATGGGCATTCCCTTGTAGGTATAACTTGTTGTTTTTCTCTTGATACTTTTAAGGTTCTCTCTTTTTTCTTGATCTTGGATGCTTTAATTATTATGTGTCTTGGCATGGACTTCTTTCTGTTCATCTTGTTTGGAGCTCTCTGTGCTTCCTGGACCTGAAAGACTATTTCCTTTCCCAGGTTAGAGAAGTTTTCAGCTATTATTTCCTCAAATAATTTTTCTACCCCTTTCTGTCTCTCTCTTCTCCTTCCAGACTCTTACAATGTGAATATTAGAACTTTTGATGTTATCCCAGAACTCTCTTAACCTGTCTTCCTTTCGTTTCATTCATTTTTCTTTCTTCTGTTCAGTTTATGAGTTCTTTCCATTAATCTATCTTCCAAGGTGTTGATCTGTTCTTCCGCATCTTCTAGTCTGCTGTTCACTCCCTCTAGTGCATTTTTCATTTCATTTATTGTATTACTCATCTCTCGTTCTTTTTTAGATTTTATATCTTTTATTTTTGAACTCCTTAGAGTTCATCCATTTTTCTCTCAATTCTGGTAAGCATGTTTATAACCATTGCTTTAAACTCTTTTTCAGATAGGTTGGTTATCTCTGTTTCCTTTAGTTTTTTTTTCTGGAGTTTTTTCCTTTTCTGTCGTTTGGAACATATTCTTCTGTCTCCTTATTTTGTTTGACTCTCTGTGCTTGATTCTCTGAATTAGTTGGAAGGGATTGCACTCTCAGTCTTGAAGGATTGGTATTGTGTAGGAAGGTCCCCTGGGAGAATGCATGTGCCTGGTGGTTTTGGCTGGCTGGAGGCCAATTGAACATAAGATAGGCTTGCCATGGTGCTGGGGCTCCCAAGACATGGTCCCAGGGTTATTATCTGTGATGCCCAATTGGATGGACTACTGGGTAGTGTGGCACTGGTAGAGTCTGTCCTGAAGAGGGAAATGTGGTGAGTCAGTGGTGTGTCAGGGATTCACTCCAGGAAACTCCCAGATTGGCACTCGCTGAGTCCACTGTACCACCCAAGGGCCAGTACATCCTCTGGACTGCTCCAGGGAATCCCAGGGTCATTTCAGGCCATGTCCCACTGGCAGAGTAGTGACAAGTCCTGTGCTCCCTCATCCATAGGTTGGTGCATATTCTGGGCTGCTCTCGGAAACTCTGTGTTCATTGCCACATTGGGGGAGCAGGTGGTGACAAGCCCTGTGCCACCTCCCCAGTGGCTCCATGTGTACTATGGGGATTTCTGTGGAACTCTGGGTTCATTGCTGGGTCTCCACTGGCAGGGCAGCAGCAGGTCCTGTGTGAAATTACCCACTGGCCTGTGCTTGCTCTGGCCTTCTCCAGGGATTCCAGCATCAACACTGGCCAGATCCTCTTGGTGGAGCAGCTGTAGTCCCTTGCACACTAGCTGTTGGGCTGGGGGTGTTCCTGGTCACACTGGTGGTGGTTGAGTGGGTGAATGGCAGTGGGCAGCTAGGTAGACTACTGGATCTACAATAGACGTATTTGTGTATGGGTGGGGGCTGAGAAGCTGCCTAGACTGGATCTGAAATTGGTGTGTGTGCCCAGATCCTGCTCCTCATAGCTTTATGAAATGCAGAACGAATGCAAACAGTCATGCTGGCCAGCACCTCCGAACCCAGAGTGTGTTCCAAAACTTCCCTTGCCAAGTAGCAGATGCTTTTGTTCTGGAAATTGGGTGCTTTCACTATGGTCTGGATGCACTTTAAACTGAAAGGCTTTTTTCTTGCGCCCCAGGGTAGGGAAGCTGTGTCTGGCTTTCTCATTGATATTCAGGTTATCAAGGAGATAGATGCACTCCCCTGTTTACTAAAGCATTATTCACAATGGCCAAGCTATGGAAACAGTCTAGGTATCTGTCGTGGATGAATGAATAAAGAAAATGTAGTATATTTAACAATGAAATACTGATCAGCCATTAGGAAAAAAAAGAAATCCCACTTTTTGCAATAACATGGCTGGACCTTGTGGATATTATGCTAAGTGAGATAAGTTAAACAGAGAAAGACAAATGCTATATGATGTCTCTTATATATGGTATCTACAAAAACTGAACTCACAAAAACAGAGAGTGGAATGGTGGTGACCAGGATCTAGTGGGTTAGGGAACAGAAGAGATGTTGTTCAAGGGTACTGCATACTTGCAAGTAGAAGATAAGTAAATCCTGGAGATCTAATATGTAGTACAATAATTATAGGCAACCAAACTGTATTATAAGCATTAAACTTGCTAAGAAACTAGACCTTAATTGTTCCCACCACAGGAAGAAATGACAATTATGCGACAGGATAGAGATGCTATCTAATGCTACAATGGCAGTCATATTGCAATATGAATGTACCAAATTAATGTTTTACACCATAAACTTACACATTGTTGTATATCAACTATATTTCAAGAAAAAGCACAATGAGATACCACCTCACACCTGTTAGGACTGGCTATTACCAAAATGATGGGAGATAACAAGTGTTGGTAAGGGCCATTCGCAAAAGGGTACCTGTGTACTGTGAGAAGGCAAATTGGTAGTCACCATGAAAAGCAGTGGAGATGTTCCCCAAAATATTAAAGAAAGCACTATTACATGATTAAACAATCCTGCTTCTGGATATATACCCACAGAAAATGAAGCTCTACCTTAAAGAGAATTCTGTGCTCCCATATTCACTGCAGCATGATTCATAATACTCAACACATGGAAGCAACCGAAGTTCCCGTGTGTGTGTGCATGTTTGTGTCTGTGAACAATGGAATATGTGTATGTGTGTGTACAATGGAATGTCATTCAGTCATACAGAAGAAATAAATCCTTTCATTTTTACAACATAGATGGAACTGGGGAAGGTACTGTTATGCTAAGTGAAGTAAGCCAGGCATAGAAAGACAAATTATGGATGACTTCACTTATGTGGAATCTAAAAATGTCAAATTCATAGAAGCAAATGGCAGAACAGTGAATGTGAGGGGCTGAAGGATGTAGTAAATGGGAAGATGTTGGTCCGAGGGTACACACCTTCAGTTATAAGTTGAGCAAGTTATGGAAAGCTAATGTACAGCATGATATACAGTTAATAATACTGTATTATATAATTGCAATTTGATAAACGAGTAGATCCTAAGTATTTTCACAACATAACATAGAAACTGTGTGAAGTGATGGATGTGGTAATCATTTCATAATACATACATATAATAAATCATCACATTTTAGACTTTAAAAGTGACATTGTACAACCTAAATGTGTAATTTTTGTCAACCATATTCAATAAAGCTGAAAAAAAGAACAAGGTCTTCCCTTTTTGTCAGCTTGGGCTCTCATAAACAGGTCTGTGTGATCCCCAGTCCCACTTCCTCTTCCCAGAGAAAACATATTGCTATTGCATTGGAGACTCACTAGAATCAACTGGGGCTGGTGTCATCCACAAATGGCTCCTAAGGAATGGTGCATCTGGAATCTCTAACTACACTAAATAACAAGGCTAAAATCATAGGCTTTTCCATTATTTTGATTTTTATTTCATTTTGAATTTCATAACCAACATGAAAACTCTTGTCCCACCAACACTGATGTTGTTGGCTTCATGTCTAAAAAATTGCCAAAAATTCCTTAGGGTTCTCCCGGCTTGCAAGTAGTTTTCTTCAGTGGGAATAGAGGAGAACTAACCTCCCATTTTAATCATTTTAGATCTGTCTCTGTTCTAGGGGGCCAGTAAAATTCTATCACTCATTTTCCTTCCTCATCTCCTCTCTTTGGGCTCCTCATTAGATGGTACTTACTGCAGGAGAGGAATATTCCATTTTTCATGAGGGTGGATCAGACATATTCTTCAGCCCTTACATGTCTTGGGCATATGAGTAATAATTTGCAAATGAAAAATGAGTGGCACTGGCTAATATAGTGTCATTTTATACTCACTTCTGTTCTTGCTATATTGGAAATTAGAAAAAGTGATGCAAATAATAACCAATCAGATTGCTGGGGAATAATACCTAATTAAAATATAACAATACAAACTTATAATATTAAATATAAAGTGTTTTCTTTTTAAAATATTGCTATGTAAACTATATTGTGGTGAAACTAAAATTGCTGATTAGTAATAAAATTATGGATTTTGCTTTATTTTCTCATTTTAGTTACACAGGACAATTCATTTAATGAAAGCATGGATGGGGGAAGACCCACCGTGTATTCCTTCCTTTTTGAGTAGGCATTCAATAAATATTTGATAAATTGATGAATGAATTCCTATACTCTTTTTAGAAAATTATTGTTAGCAAGAAACTAAATAGCCTTCCATAAAGAAATTTTTAAAATAGATCTCAAAGGTGTTTAGAAATTAAATTATGCGAGAGTTAAGGGAGTAGTTACCTCCGAATATAGTACAGATACAACCAGTTCCTTCACAGAGTATGAGTTAAAATGTGGCTGTGGGGAGGCAGAGCAGAGCCCACTGGGACATTGGAAGATTTGCTTCCCCCTAGGTTTCTGCAGTTATCACTTTCAATTTATATGTAAGAAAATTTAAATCACAAAGTGTCTCTTGGGCAATCTTCCAACTTCTGGGACGCCTAAACAATTTGACATATACCAGCTTAATTATAATTATCCAGATTCTGAGAAAATTTAATGTAAGTCTTGTCACTATTAGTCTGCATTTAATCTCCAAAATTAATCAAGAAAGTGACAAATGAGACTGGATACTCTAGAAAGAGAAGTGGTTTTGTTTAATGGGTAAGACTGCCTCTCTAGAGGAAGACTGCCTGGATTCAAATTCTCATTGTGTTGTTTAGCAGCTTTTATGATCAGCACTTTACTTCACAACTCTGCAGAGCCTGTTTCCCTACCAATTAAATTAGTATAAGAATAGAATTGCTGAGAGGATTGCATGAGTTACTTTACCTGGACTACTTTGAAAAGTACCTGTCACAAAATAAGTGATCATTCAGTGTTAACTATAATTATTATTGATACTGACACTGTAGCTAGAATTCATTCCAAAACATAAAGATTGCCTTAACATAAGGAATTGAATTTCTATGCCTTCTTTTCACCTATTAGGAATAACAATAGAATCAAGATTTGTCTAAGTCTGTGCATTATTTCTAAGTAGCACAGGTGTTAACACAGATCTTTTTGGTATAAAACCACTTCAAAGTTGCCATAACAATTCCAGGCTTAACATTTTTTTATTGTCCTTTTCATCTTTTTTTATTAAGCTAACATCGATATACAATCTTATGAAGGTTTCACATGAGCAACACTGTGGTTACTACACTCACCCCTATTATCAAGTCCCCAACACATACCCCATTACAGTCACTGCCCATCAGCGTACTAAGACGCTATTAGAGTCACTACTTGTTTTCTATGTGCTACACTGCCTTCTCAGTGACCCCTCTCCAATATTATGTGTGCTAATCGTAATACCCCTTAATCCTCCTCTTCCTCCCTTCCTGCCTGCCCTCCCCACTCCCTATCCCTTTCATAACTGCTAGTCCATTCTTAGGTTCTGTGAGTCTGCTGCTGTTTTGTTCTTTCAGTTTTTTGCTTTCTTGTTACACTCCAAAAATGAGTGAAATCATTTGATACTTGTTTTTCTCCGCCTGGCTTATTTCACTGAGCATAATACCCTGTAGCTCCATTCACGTTGTTACAAATGGTAGGATTTGTTTTCTTCCTATGGATGAATAATATTCCATTGTGTATATGTACCACCCCTTCTTTATCCATGCATCTACTGGTGGACACTTAGGTTGCTTCCATGTCTTGGCTATTGTAAATAGTGCTGTGATACACATAGGGGTGCAAATGTCTTTTTGAATCTGTGATCTTGTTTTCTTCAGGTAAATTCCTATGAGTGGATTTACTGCGTCAAATGGTATTTCAATTTTTGTTTTTTGAGGAACCTCCATATTGCTTTCCACAACAGTTGAACCAATTTAAATTCCCACCAACAGTGTATAAGGGTTCCTTTTTCCTCACATTCTAGACAGCATTTGTTGTTACTTGTCTGTTGGATGTTGGCCATCCTAACTGTTGTGAGGTGATATCTCATTGTGGTTTTAATTTGCATTTCCCTGATGATTAGCGATGTTAAGCATCTTTACATGTACCTGTTGGTCATCTCAATTTCTTCTTTGGAGAAATGTCTGTTCAAATCCTCTGACCATTTTTTATCTGGTTATTTGGTTTTTGGGTGTTGAGGCATGTCAGCTCTTTATATATTTTGGATGTTAACCCCTTATTGGGTATGTTGTTTATGAATATGTTCTCCCATACTGTAGGATGCCTTTTTGTTTTGCTAATGCATTTTGCTCTAAAGAAGCTTTTTAGTTTGATACCGTTCCACTTTTTCATTTTTGCTTTTAATTCCTTTGCCCGAGGAGATGTGTTCATGAAAAAGTTACTCATGTTTACATTCAAGAGATTTTTGCCTCTGTTTTCTTGTAACAGCTTATGGTTTCATGACTTAAATTCAGGACTTTTATCCACTTTCAGTTTTATTTGTGTATGCAGTTAGACAGTTTTCCAGTTTCATTCTCGAACATGTAGCTGTCCAGTTTTGCCAACACCAGCTGTTGAAGAGGCTGTCATTTCCCCATTACATATCCATGGCTCCTTTATCATATATTAATGGACGGTATATGTTTGGGTTAATATCTGGACTCTCTGTTCTGTTCCACTGGTCTGTGGGTCTGTTCTTATGCCAGTACCAAATTGTCTTGATTACTGTGACTTTGTAGTAGAGCTTGAAGTTGGAAAGCGAGATCCCATCTGCTTTATTCTTCCTTCTCAGGATTGCTTTGGCTATTCAGGGTCTTTTGTCATTCCATATGAATTGTAGAACTATTTGTTCCAGTTCATTGAAGAATGCTGTTGGTATTTTGATAGGGATTGAATTTAATTTGTAGATAGCTTTAGGCAGGATGGCCATTTTGACAATATTAATTCTTCCTAGCCAAGAGCATGGGATGAATTTTCATTTGTTAGTGTCCTATTTAATTTCTCTTAAGAGTGTCTTGTAGTTTTCAGGGAATAGGTCCTTCATTTCCTTGGTTAGATTTACTCCTAGGTATTTTATTTCTGATTTCTCTTCTAGTTCATCATTAGTGTATAGGAAAGCAACAGATTTCTGTGTATTAATTTGTATCCTGCAACTTTGCTGAATTCATATATTAGGTCTAGTAATTTTGGAGTCTTTAGGGTCTTTTATGTACAATATCACGTCATCTGCAAATAGTGAGAGTTTGACATCTTCTTTACCAATCTGGATGCCTTGTATTTCTTTGTTTTGTCTGATTGCCATGGCTAGGACCTCCAGTAGTGTGTTGAATAACAGTGGGGAGAGTGGGCATCCCTCTTATTCCTGATCTTAGGTGGAATTCTTTCAGCTTCTCACTGTTAAGTATGATGTTGGCTGAGGGTTTTTCATATATGGCCTTTATTAGGTTGAGGTACTTGCCCTCTATACCCATTTTGTTGAGAGTTTTTATCATGAATTGGTGTTAAATTTTGCAGAATGCTTTTTCAGCGTCGATGGAGATGATCATGTGGTTTTTGTCCTTCTTTTTGTTGATGTGGTAGATGATGTTGATGGATCCCACTTGATCATTATGTATGGTCCTCTTGATGTATTTTTGAATTTGGTTTGCTAATATTTTGTTGAGTATTTTTGCATCTATGTTCATCAGGAATATTGGTCTGTAATTTTCTCTTTTGGCGGGGTCTTTGCCTGGTTTTGGTATTAGAGTGATGCTGGCTTCATAGAATGAGTTTGGAAGTATTCCCTCCTCTTCTATTTTTTGGAAAACTTTAAGGAGAATGGGTATTATGTCTTCTCTATATGTTTGATAAAATTCCACGGTAAATCCATCTGGTCTGGTGGTTTTGTTCTTGGTAGTTTTTGATTACTGATTCAATTCACTGCTGGTAATTGGTTTGTTTAGATTTTCTATTTCTTCCTGGGTCTGTCTGGGAAGATTGTATTTTTCTAGGAAGTTGTCCATTTAATCTAGGATTTACAGATTGTTAGCATATAGATTTTCATAGTATTCTCTAATAATTCTTTGTATTTCTGTGGGGTCCGTCATGTTATTTCCTTTCCCATTTCTGATTCTGTTTATGTGTGTAGATTCTCTTTTTCTCTTAATAAGTGTGGCTAGGGGTTTACCAGTTTTGTTTATTTTCTCAAAGAACCAGCTCTTGGTTTCATTGATTTTTTTCTATGGTTTTGTTTTTCTCCCTTTTTAAAATATCTTCTCTGATCTTTATTATGTCCCTTCTTCTGCTGACTTCAGGCCTCATTTGTTCTTCTTTTTCCAGTTTAAATAATTGTGAGTTTAGACTCTTCATTGGAATTGTTCTTCCTTCTTTAAATAGGCCTTGACTGCTATATACTTTCCTCTTAAAACTGCCTTTGCCGCAGCCCCCAGAAGTTGGAGCTTTGTGCTGTCATTGTGATTTCTCTCCATATATTGCTTGATCTCGGTTTACATTTGGTCATTGATCCATTGATTATTTAGGAGCATGTTGTTAAGCCTCCATGTATTTGTGAGCCTTTTTGTTTTCTTTGTACAACTTATTTCTAGTTTTATTCCTTTGTGGTCTGAAAAGTTGGTTGGTAGAATTTCAATCTTTTTGAGTTTACTGAAGCTCCCTTTGTGGCATAGTATGTTGTCTATTCTGGAAAATATTCCATGTACACTTGAGAAGAATGTGTATTCTGCTGCTTTTGGGTATAGTGTTCTGTAGATCTCTGTTAGGTCCATGTGTTCTAGTGTGTTGTTCAGTGCCTCTGTGTCCTTACCTCTTTTCTGTTTGGTGGATCTGTCCTTTGGAGTGAGTGGTGTGTTGAAGTCTCCCAAAATGAATGCATTGCATTCTATTTCCTCCTTTAATTCTGTTAATATTTGTTTCACATATGTCGGTGCTCCTCTGTTCAGTGCATATATATTTAAGATGGTTATATCCTCTTGTTAGACTGCCCCTTTATCATTATGTAATGTCCTTTTTTATCAATTGTTACTTTCTTTGTTCTGAAGTCTATTTTGTGTGATACAAGTACTACAACTCCTGCTTTTTTCTCCCTATTAGTTACATGAAATACCTTTTTCCATCCCTTGACTATTAGTCTGTGTATGTCTTTGGGTTTGAGGTGAGTCTCTTATAAGCAGCATTTAGATGGGTCTTGCTTTTTTATCCTTTCTATTACTCTGTGTCTTCTGATTTGTGCATTCAGTACATTTACATTTAGGCTGATTATGGAAAGATATGTACTTATTGCCATTGCAGTTTTTGGATTCGTGGTTACCAAAGGTTCAAGGGTAGCTTCTTTACTATCTAACCACCTAACTTAACTCTCTTATTAAGCTATTATGATCACAATCTGATGATTCTTTATTTTTCTCCCTTCTTATTCTTCCTCCTCCATTCTTTTCTATGTTAGGTGTTTTATTCTGTACTCTTTGGTGTTTCCTTTGACTGCTTTTGTGAGTAGTCAATTTTATTTTTTGCCTTTAGTTAGTATTTGGTTGGTCTGCTTTCTTAGCTCTGATTTTATTTTCTCTGGTGACATCTGTTTAGCCTTAGGAGTGATTCCATCTAGAGCATTCCCTTTAAAATATCCTGTACAGGTTGTTTGTGGGTGGCAAATTCCCTCAACTTTTCCTCATCTGGTAATTGTTTAATCCCTCCTTCAAATTTAAATGATAATCATGCTGGATACAGTATTCTTGGTTCAAGGCCCTTCTGTTTCATTGCATTAAATATATCATGCCTTTCTCTTCTGGTCTGTAAGGTTTCTGTTGAGAAGTCTGATGATAGCCTGACGGGTTTTCCTTTGTAGGTGATCTTTTTTCTCTCTCTGGCTGCCTTTAATACTCTGTCCTTGTCTTTGATCTTTGCCATTTTAATTATTATATGTCTTGGTGTTGTCCTCCTTCGATCCCTTGTTTTGGGAGTTCTGTGGGCTTCCATGGTTTGAGAGAATATTTCCTCCCACAGCTTGGGGAAGTTTTCACCAATTATTTCTTCAAAGACATTTTCTATCCCTTTTTCTCTCTCTCCTTCTTCTGCTGCCTCTATAATGCAAGTATTATTCCATTTGGATTGGTCACACAGTACTCTTAATATTCTTTCATTCTTGGAGTTCCTTTTATTTCTCTCTGCCTCAGCTTCTCTATATTCCTGTTCTCTGATTTCTATTCCATTTATGGTCTAGAATCTCATCCAGATGCATCTCATCCAGTCTGCTCTTAAGTCTTCCCGAAGATTGGTTCATATCTGGTATCTCCCTCCTGACTTCTTCCCTTAGCTCTTGCATATTTCTCTGCAGGGACATCAGCATGGTTATGACCTTTATTTTGAATTCTTTTTCAGGAAGATTGGTTATATCTATCTCCCAGGTCCTCTCTCTGGGGTTGTCTGAGGGATTCTTGACTGGACCAGATTCTTCTGCCTTTTTATAGCAATAGAAGTTGTCATAGGCAGGTGGCGTGTGTGTCACCTGGCAGAACAAAGTCACTTCCTGCTTGCTGGTCGCCCTGCCCTTCTCTGCTGCCTGTGTCAGTTACCCACACACAGGGAGCAGTCTCTGGGTTAATTTCGTGAGCTGCAGAAGGCAGGGCAGCCCTTGGGATAGCCCAGAGCCCTGTGGTGAGTGGCAGACATGTAGCGTGTGTTCTCTTGTGAGAACAACGCCCCTTCATGCCTTCTGAATATTTCCCCAGCTTCGTCTGCCTGTGCCCAGCAGCTACGCACCGGCAGCAGCCTCTGGATCTGTCCCGGTTAGCTGCGTGCTGGGAGGAGACTCTCTGTGGTTGCTGTGGGTGGAGCCACTCTCTGGCTGCTCCACTGTTGTAGCGGGTCAGCCGGTTTGCTTGTAGAGCCAGCAGAGGGAATGAATGGCAGGCTACTTTTTGCTGTGAGGGGCTTCAGGACTGGGTTACCTCCCAGGTAACTGGGCACCTGAAGTTCGTTAGGATTCCCAGCCTGGTGGGTTGAGAGTGACAGGATGATTCCATCCAGCTGTTAAGCCCTTGTCCCTTTAAGACTTTGAAAAAGCACCCACTTTTCTTTTGTCCCAGGGTAGTTGGCTGTGGGAACCAGCTCGCAGTCTACATCTCAGATTTTACTTTTCCGTTTCTCTAATATCCAGTACACCATGCAATGTGTGTCTGTGCTCCTGCTGCAGATTACTAGGGCTGGTTATTTAGCAGCCCTGTGCTTCCACTCCCTCCCCACTCTAACCCCTTTCCTCCGGCAGGTGAGCTGGGGTGGGGGTAGTGCTCGGGTCTCACTGGGTCACAGCTTTGTGTCGTACGCTCTTCGTCAGATGCTGAGCTCTTGCAGATGTAGATGTAGCCTGGCTGTTGTACTTTATCTTCTGGTCTCTCTTTTAGGCATAGTTGTATTTCTTGTATTTTCAAAAATATGTATGGTTTTGGGAGGAGATTTCCTCCAGCCTACTCATGCCACCATCTTGAGCTTCCCCCTATTCTTCTCATTTTTATTTATTTCTTCTCTGATCTTTTTTATGTCCCTCCTTCTATTGACTTGGACCTCATTTGTTCTTCTTTTTCTAGTTTCATTAATTCTGAGTTTAGACTGTTCACTTGGGATTATTCTTCTTTCTTGAGATAGGCCTGTATTGCTGTATACTTTCCCCTTAGAACTACTTTTGTTGCATCCCACAGAAGTTGGGGCATTGAGTTGTTTTTGTTTGTCTCCATATATTGCTTGATCTCTATTTACATCTCGTCATTGATCTATTGATTATTTAGGAGCATGTTGTTACACCTCCACGTTTCTGGGCCTTTTTTTTGCACAATTTATTTCTAGTTTCATACCTTTGTGGTATGAGAAGTTGCTTGGTACAAATTCAATCTTTTTTAATATACTAAGGCTCTTTTTTGTCCCTCTGTGTGATCTGTTCTAGAAATTTTTCCAGGTGCACTGGAGAGCAATGTGTATCCTGTTGCTTTTGGGCATAGAGTTGTATAGATTTCCGTTAGATCCATTGGTTCTAATGGTTCTTCACTTCCTCTGTCTCCTTATTTATTTTCTGACTGGTTGATCTGCCTTTTGGACTGAGTAGGGTGTTAAATTCTCCTGACATGAATATATTGCATTCTATTTCCCCCTTTAATTCTGGTAATATTGGTTGCACATATTTGGGTGCTCTTATGCTGGGTGCATACATATTTATAATGTTTATATCCTCTTGTTAGACTGACCCCTTTATCATTATATAATGTCCATTTTTTTCTCAATACTTTCTCTGTTTCAAAGTCTATTGTATCTTATATAAGTACTGCAACTCCTGCTTTTTTCTCCGTACTGTTTGCATAAAATATCTTTTTCCACCCCTTCACTTTTAGTCCATGTATGTGTTTGGTTATGACATGAGTCACCTGTAGGCAGCATATAGATGGGTTTTCTTTTTTATATGTTCTGTAACTCTTTGTCTTTTGATTAGTGCAGTCAGTCCATTTACATTTAGGGTGATTATCAATAGATATTTACTGATTGCTGCTGCAGGCTTTGGATTCATGGTTACCAAAAGTTGAATGGCAGCTTCTTTACTAATTAACAGTCTGACTTAGCTTTTTATGTTATTACAAATACAATCGAAAGATTCTTTATTTCTCCCTTCTTTTTCTTCCTCCTCCACTCTTCATATGTTAGGTGTCATATTCTGTACTCTTTGTGTATCCCTTGACTGACTTTGTGTTTGCGGATTTAATTTTGCATATTGTTAGTAATTAATTGGTCTGCTTCCTTTACCGTGGTTTTATTTTCTCTGGTGACAGCTATTTAGCCTTAGGAGCACTTCAACCTAGAGCAGTCCCTTTAAAATACACTGTAGATATGGTTTGTGGGAGGGAAATTCTCTCAACTTTCCTTATCTTTAAACTGTTTAATCCCTCCTTTAAATTAAAACTGTAATGCTGCTGAAGAGTATTCTTGGTTCGAGGCCCTAATGTTTCATTGCATTAAATATATCAGGCCACACCCTTTTGGACTATAAGGTTACATTTTTAAAAATTGCATTCTTTTCTTTTTTTTTAAATTTTGTTATCATTAATCTACAATTACATGAAGAACATTATATTTACTAGGCTCCCCCCTTCACCAAGTACTCCACACATACCCCATTTCAGTCACTATCCATCAGCGTAGAATCACTACTTGTCTTCCCTGTGTTGCACAGCACTCCCCATGCCCCCTACATGCTAATTATACTTGCTAATCATAATACCCCCTTTCTATTCCTCCCCCCTTATCCCTCCCTTCCCACCAATCCTCCTCAGTCCCTTTCCCTTTGGTAACTGTTAGTCCATTCTTGGGTTCTGTGATTCTGCTGCTGTTTTGTTCCTTCAGTTTTTCTTTATTCTTATACTCCACATATGAGTAAAACCATTTGATACTTGTCTTTCTCCACCTGGCTTATTTCACTGAGCATAATACCCTCTAACTCCATCCATGATCTTGCAAATCGTAGGATTTGTTTTCTTCTTATGGCTGAATAATATTCCATTGTGTGTATGTACCACATCTTCTTTACCCATTGATCAACTGATGGACATTTAGGTTGCTTCCATTTCTTGGCTATTGTAAATACTGCAGCGATAAACATAGGGGTGCACCTGTCTTTTTCAAACTGGGCTACTGCATTCTTATGGTAAATTCCTAGAAGTGGAATCCCTGGGTCAAATAGTATGTCTATTTTCAGCTTTTTGAGGAAACTCCATACTGCTATATAATAAAGAAAAACGAACGACCACCTTTTTTTTTTTTTTTAATTAAAAAAATTTTTTTTTTTTTTAATTAAAAAAAATTTTTTTTCTTGTTTTTTTTTGTGGTCGTTGTTTTGTTTTGGTGGGTGCTTTTTGGGAGTCTTGAGGGGGCAGGGCAGGTCACTTGATCCAGAGGTGGGGAATCTGGGATCTCTGGGCACCCTAGCCCCTGGGCTGCAGGGAGCAGGGAGGCCCCTTGCGGAGATAAATAGCCTCCCAGCAGCTCCTGCTCCAACGCGACTCCACCATTTTGGAGTAGCTGCCCGAGCCAGGCCACGCCCACAGCAACAGCGGAGATTAACTCCATAGCAGCCGGGCAGGAAGCAGAAACCCTGTCTGCGCGCAGCTGCCCAGCACAAGCCACTAGAGGCCGCTGTTCTCCCAGGAGAGGAGGGCCACAAACCAACAAGAAGGGAAGTCCTTCCAGCCGTCACTCGTCCCAGCTCTGCAGACTATTCCTATCACCATGAAAAGGCAAAGCTACAGGCAGACAAAGATCACAGAGACAACACCAGAGAAGGAGACAGACCTAACCAGTCTTCCTGAAAAAGAATTCAAAATAAGAATCATAAACATGCTGACAGAGATGCAGAGAAATACGCAAGAGAAATGGGATGAAGTCCGGAAGGAGATCACAGATGCCAGAAAGGAGATCACAGAAATGAAACAAACTCTGGAAGGGTTTATAAGCAGAATGGATAGAATGCAAGAGGCCATTGATGGAATTGAAATCAGAGAACAGGAACGCATAGAAGCTGACATAGAGAGAGACAAAAGGATCTCCAGGAATGAAACAATATTAAGAGAACTGTGTGACCAATCTAAAAGGAACAATATCCGTATTATAGGGGTCCCAGAAGAAGAAGAGAAAGGAAAAGAGATGGAAAGTATCTTAGAAGAAATAATTGCTGAAAACTTCCCCACACTGGGGGAGGAAGTAATCAAACAGACCACGGAAATACACAGAACCCCCAACAGAAAGGATCCAAGAAGGGCAACACCAAGACACATAATAATTAAAATGGCAAAGATCAAGGACAAGGAAAGAGTGTTAAAGGCAGCTAGAGAGAAAAAGGTCACCTATAAAGGGAAACCCATCAGGCTAACGTCAGATTTCTCAACAGAAACCCTACAGGCCAGAAGAGAATGGCATGATATATTTAATACAATGAAACAGAAGGGCCTTGAACCAAGGATACTGTATCCAGCACGACTATCATTCAAATATGACGGTGGGATTAAACAATTCCCAGACAAACAAAAGCTGAGGGAATTTGCTTTCCACAAACCACCTCTACAGAACATCTTACAGGGACTGCTCTAGAAGGGAGCACTCCTAGAAGGAGCACAGCACAAAACACCCAACATATGAAGAATCGAGGAGGAGGAACAAGCAGGGAGAGAAGAAAAGAATCTCCAGACAGTGTATATAACAGCTCAATAAGCGAGCTAAGTTAGGCAGTAAGATACTAAAGAGGCTAACCTTGAACCTTTGGTAACCACGAATTTAAAGCCTGCAATGGCAATAAGTACATATCTTTCAATAGTCACCCTAAATGTTAATGCGTTGAATGCACCAATCAAAAGACACAGAGTAACAGAATGGATAAAAAAGCAAGACCCATCTATATGCTGCTTACAAGAAACTCACCTCAAACCCAAAGACATGTACAGACTAAAAGTCAAGGGATGGAAAAACATATTTCAAGCAAACAACAGTGAGAAGAAAGCAGGGGTTGCAGTACTAATATCAGACAAAATAGACTTCAAAACAAAGAAAGTAACAAGAGATAAAGAAGGACACTACATAATGATAAAGGGCTCAGTCAAACAAGAGGATATAACCATTCTAAATATATATGCACCCAACACAGGAGCACCAGCATATGTGAAACAAATACTAACAGAACTAAAGGGGGATATAGACTGCAATGCATTCATTCTAGGAGACTTCAACACACCACTCACCCCAAAAGATAGATCCACTGGGCAGAAAATAAGTAAGGACACGGAAGCACTGAACAACACAGGAGAGCAGATGGACCTAATAGACATCTATAGAACTCTACATCCAAAAGCAGTGGGATATACATTCTTCTCAAGTGCACATGGAACATTCTCCAGAATAGACCACATACTAGGCCACAAAAAGAGCCTCAGAAAATTCCAAATGATTGAAATCCTACCAACCAACTTTTCAGACCACAAAGGCATAAAACTAGAAATAAACTGTACAAAGAAAGCAAAGAGGCTCACAAACACATGGAGGCTTAACAACACGCTCCTAAATAATCAATGGATCAATGACCAAATAAAAATGGAGATCCAGCAATATATGGAAACAAATGACAACAACAACACTAAGCCCCAACTTCTGTGGGACACAGCAAAAGCAGTCTTAAGAGGAAAGTATATAGCAATCCAAGCATATTTAAAAAAGGAAGAGCAATCCCAAATGAATGGTCTAATGTCACAATTATCGAAATTGGAAAAAGAAGAACAGATGACGCCTAAGGTCAGCAGAAGGAGGGACATAATAAAGATCAGAGAAGAAATAAATAAAATTGAGAAGAATAAAACAATAGCAAAAATCAATGAAACCAAGAGCTGGTTCTTCGAGAAAATAAACAAAATAGATAAGGCTCTAGCCAGACTTATTAAGAAGAAAAGAGAGTCAACACAAATCAACAGTATCAGAAACGAGAAAGGAAAAATCACGACGGACCCCACGGAAATGCAAAGAATTATTGGAGAATACTATGAAAACCTTTATGCTAACAAGCTGGGAAACCTAGGAGAAATGGACAACTTCCTAGAAAAATATAACCTTCCAAGATTGACCCAGGAAGAAACAGAAAATCTAAACAGACCAATTACCAGCAACGAAATTGAAGAGGTAATCAAAAAACTACCAAAGAACAAAACCCCCGGGCCAGATGGATTTACCTTGGAATTTTATCAGACATACAGGGAAGACATAATACCCATTCTCCTTAAAGTTTTCCAAAAAATAGAGGAGGAGGGGATACTCCCAAACTCATTCTATGAAACTAACATCACCCTAATACCAAAACCAGGCAAAGACCCTACCAAAAAAGAAAACTACAGACCAATATCCCTGATGAACGTAGATGCAAAAATACTCAACAAAATATTAGCAAACCGAATTCAAAAATACATCAAAAGGATCATACACCATGACCAAGTGGGATTCATTCCAGGGATGCAAGGATGGTACAACATTCGAAAGTCCATCAACATCATCCACCAAATCAACAAAAAGAAAGACAAAAACCACATGATCATCTCCATAGATGCTGAAAAAGCATTTGACAAAGTTCAACATCCATTCATGTTAAAAACTCTCAGCAAAATGGGAATAGAGGGCAAGTACCTCAACATAATAAAGGCCATCTATGATAAACCCACAGCCAACATTATATTGAGCAGCGAGAAGCTGAAAGCATTTCCTCTGAGATCGGGAACTAGACAGGGATGCCCACTCTCTCCACTGTTATTTAACATAGTACTGGAGGTCCTAGCCACGGCAATCAGACAAAATAAAGAAATACAAGGAATCCAGATTGGTAAAGAAGAAGTTAAACTGTCACTATTTGCAGATGACATGATACTGTACATAAAAAACCCTAAAGACTCCACCCCAAAACTACTAGAACTGATATCAGAATACAGCAAAGTTGCAGGATACAAAATCAACACACAGAAATCTGTGGCTTTCCTATATACTAACAATGAACCAACAGAAAGAGAAATCAGGAAAACAACTCCATTCACAATTGCATCAAAAAAAATAAAATACCTAGGAATAAACCTAACCAAAGAAGTGAAAGACTTATACTCTGAAAACTACAAGTCACTCTTAAGAGAAATTAAAGGGGACACTAACAGATGGAAACTCATCCCATGCTCGTGGCTAGGAAGAATTAATATCGTCAAAATGGCCATCCTGCCCAAAGCAATATACAGATTTGATGCAATCCCTATGAAACTACCAGCAACATTCTTCAATGAACTGGAACAAATAATTCAAAAATTCATATGGAAACACCAAAGACCCCGAATAGCCAAAGCAATCCTGAGAAAGAAGAATAAAGTAGGGGGGATCTCACTCCCCAACTTCAAGCTCTACTATAAAGCCATAGTAATCAAGACAATTTGGTACTGGCACAAGAGCAGAGCCACAGACCAATGGAACAGACTAGAGAATCCAGACATTAACCCAGACATATATGGTCAATTAATATTTGATAAAGGAGCCATGGACATACAATGGCGAAATGACAGTCTCTTCAACAGGTGGTGCTGGCAAAACTGGACAGCTACATGTAGGAGAATGAAACTGGACCATTGTCTAACCCCATATACAAAAGTAAACTCAAAATGGATCAAAGACCTGAATGTAAGCCATGAAACCATTAAACTCTTGGAAGAAAACATAGGCGAAAACCTCTTAGACATAAACATGAGTGACCTCTTCTTGAACATATCTCCCCGGGCAAGGAAAACAACAGCAAAAATGAGTAAGTGGGACTATATTAAGCTGAAAAGCTTCTGTACAGCAAAAGACACCATCAATAGAACAAGAAGGATCCCTACAGTATGGGAGAATATATTTGAAAATGACACATCCGATAAAGGCTTGACGTCCAGAATATATAAGGAGCTCTCACGCCTCAACAAACAAAAAACAAATAACCCAATTAAAAAATGGGCAGAGGAACTGAACAGACAGTTCTCCAAAAAAGAAATACAGATGGCCAACAGACACATGAAAAGATGCTCCACATCGCTAATTATCAGAGAAATGCAAATTAAAACTACAATGAGGTATCACCTCACACCAGTAAGGATGGCTGCCATCCAAAAGACAAACAACAACAAATGTTGGCGAGGCTGTGGAGAAAGGGGAACCCTCCTACACTGCTGGTGGGAATGTAAGTTAGTTCAACCATTGTGGAAAGCAGTATGGAGGTACATCAAAATGCTCAAAACAGACTTACCATTTGACCCAGGAATTCCACTCCTAGGAATTTACCCTAAAAACGCAGCAATCAAGTTTGAGAAAGACAGATGCACCCCTATGTTTATTGCAGCACTATTTACAATAGCCAAGAATTGGAAGCAACCTAAATGTCCATCAATAGATGAATGGATAAAGAAGATGTGGTACATATACACAATGGAATACTACTCAGCCATAAGAAAAGGGCAAATCCAATCATTTGCAGCAACATGGATGGAGCTGGAGGGTATTATGCTCAGTGAAACAAGCCAAGCGGAGAAAGAGAAATACCAAATGATTTCACTTATCTGTGGAATATAAGAACAAAGGAAAAACTGAAGGAACAAAACAGCAGCAGAATCACAGAACTCAAGAATGGACTAACAGGTACCAAAGGGAAAGGGACTGGGGAGGAGGGGTGGGTAGGGAGGGATAAGGGGGGGAGAAGTAGGGGGGTATTAAGATTAACATGCATGGGGGGGTAGGAGAAAGGGAGGGCTGTACAACACAGAGAAGGCAAGTAGTGATTCTACAACATTTTGCTATGCTGATGGACAGTGACTGTAAAGGGGTTTATAGGGGAGACCTGGTATAGGGGAGAGCCTAGTAAACATAATATTCGTCATGTAAGTGTATATTAGTGATAGCAAAAAAAAAAAAAAAAAAGGGCAGTTCCTGTGTGGTAACCTCCAACGAGTTCTACACAAGGGTATAAAGGGCATATAAAAGTGTAGGCAAAGGGTCTGTTTGTGTTTATACAGAGGATCAAAGCCTAATTGGGCTACCCCGAAAATGAACTAAGATACAATATGAAAAAGAACTTCCAACATCTGCACTCTCTGGAAGACTCATGCCAGAAGATGATCATCAAAAAACCCCAACAAAGATCCACGCACTGCTACAGCTGTAGATGCACTCATCCCACCAGTTCCTGGACTTGCCATGGGAATGAGGAAGGAGATATCTAAGCTGGCCTGTGCATACAGTAAAACAACAAAATTGGACTGGATCTATACTGTTGGAACTCAACCAAGAATTAGGTGAAGTGCAAATTGTAGCGCTCCAAAGTCTTATAACTACAAACTATTTACTGTTAAAAGAACATATGGCATGTGAACAGTCCCCAGGAATGGGTTGTTTTAATTTGTCTGATTTCTCTCAGACTGTTCAAGTTCAGTTGGACAATATCCACCATATCATAGATAAGTTTTCACAAATGCCTAAGGTGCCTAACTGGTTTTCTTGGTTTCACTGCAGATGGCTGGTAATTACAGATATGCTTTGGTTATGTAACTATACTCCTATTATGTTAATGTGTGTGTGCAATTTAAGTAGTAGCTTAAAACCTATACAGGCTGAAGTTACTCTACAAGAAGATATATCAAAGAAATAATCAATCTTCCCATGTTTTCTGCCTGCTACTTCTATAGCTTTTCTTCTTCCTTCCTAATTACAACCCTTAAATAGAATTCGTGCCTCATATCAAATTTACCGAGTATCATAATTCTTCCAAGTGGTAAAGATACCTCAAGACAAATGCTGGGCATAGAAGCCACAGGGCATAAATATGCAAAGAAGTAAAAAGCTAACTTTTTCAAACAATAAGGCTTCTCTCTCACTTACCAACTTCACATTTCCCTGTATGGCCCCGGAAGATGACTGGTTAGCCAGAGACGGGTAATATTCCTCAAGGGAGGAACAACCTAAGACAGGCACAGTCGCAGGGGGGCCATCAGGTGAGAAATTGGGGATCAACAGAGGTGAGGCTTAGAACCTCACCCCCCCGTTCTGAGAGAAATCTTCTGCATATGTGGATGTTTTATTGCCCTGGTCTAGCTTGGATTAACACATAGTCTACAGGCACACACCTGATCATCTACATGTGCTCTCTTACAACACTAAACTATGTTTTCTACCTTTATCTTGTATCTACCTACCACTTCAGCATTTTATTAAAAATAATAATAATAATAGAGAAATGTGGTATCCACATATAAATCAAGTATAAAAACCAAATGAGTATTCATATTTGAACTGACTGTTTATAGTTCATAATGCATGAGCAAAACCGAAAGTTTCTGTGATGACTGCCCTTGTACTGTTCACTATGTAACTTATTCATTATGTAAGAATTTGTTCTACATGTAAAAACTTGTTTGTTATGCCTCAGAAGATTGGAGACTGACAAAAATTAGGCTTGGGGTGGATTAATGATTGTGCATTGAGCATTGACTCCCCTATACAGAATTTTATTGTCGTTAACAACCATTTGATCAATAAATATGAGAGATGCCCTCACAAAAAAAAAAAAAAAAAAGGACAGACTTCCAATGGTAAAATAAATTAGTAACCGGGATGTAATGTATAGCATAAGGAATATAGTCAAGATATTGTAACAGCCTGGTAGGGTGATAGCTGGAACCTAGAATTATGTATATAAATGTTCTACCACTGTGTTGTACACTTGAAACTCATGTAATGTAATACTGTGTGTCAACTACCCTTCAATAAAAAATAATTATTTATTAAAAAAAAAGAAAAATTGATTTTGCTTCTCAACTTTTTCCAGTGTTGGATATTGGGAGCACATTCAGTTGACTCCTCTGTCCGTTTGACATGACTGTTGGTTTTGTTCTTATTTCATTTTGTTTTTAGCGCATCCTTACTTTTTGGCTCTTCTAGATGCTCTAGGCTCATTTTGCATACTTCCTGCCCCAATCCTATTGCCAGCTGTTTCTCTAAGAAGCCTTGTGTTAAAACTAAGATCTGTTTTGGGTGTGCTTTTTGCTACCAGAGTATCATTGTTTCTAGGCTCTACCAGTGGACAGAGATAGGAAATACATGTATGTATACTAATTCATTTATATCTATATTAATCTTGAGTTCATAATTGTGCCTCCAGTTTTCATCCATCCATCACTGTGTGGTTCATTTTAGCCTTCTCCCCTTGCTTATCTGTCCTGCTTTTTGCAGGAGTGATAAATTTGGCTCTCACCATCAGCCATTCATTTACTTACTTGTTCAGTCCCAATATACAGGTGTAATTGTTTCAGAATTGTTAGCCTGTACCCCTGTGGAAAACAACTTAACCATCTATAATGCAGTGCTTATGTACACTTCCTTTTGTCTTACTGTTTCCATACTTTTCCAAATTCATTTAAGTCAGCATTTCCTCTTATTCAATGAGGTTATGAGTGATTCTGATTGAAAACTGCTGATTATAATGTAGGCACATTTTCACATCAATAGTCTTCAAAACCCAATTTTAGCATGATAGTTTATCTGGTAGGTTAACTGTCACTAAATGATAATTTGCTAATCATGGAATATTTAGACTGTTCAAAATGCTTTCATATAATACATAACTTGTGATGCATACGCTCATTCATAAATGTTTGAACATAGCTCTACTACTTTTTTTTAGGGAAAATATCCAGAAAAAGATATTATTGGGATGGTGAGAAAGGCTTTATAAAATCTCTGATATATTTTGCCAAATTATTTTCCACAAAACTTGTAGCAATTTATATTCCTACTAACAACAAAATACCTGTTTGCACACTTCTAAAGGTAAGACTCATATTTTTAAATAATTTTCTTAGTGGAATTGCTATGCTGTTAGTGCAACGTGTATGTCTGTAATTATCAACGCCATTTTTAAATGTTACTTTTTCCTGTATATTTGCATTTCGTCTGCTAGTTAGTTTTACCAGTATTTTTGTATTTTATATATATCATTTTATTATTTAAAATTATAGATCCTTACATGTCATATTTCAGATAAATATTATTTCCAGGTTGTTTTGGTGATTTTCATATTTGGTATTAAGAAAATTTAAACAAAACTTGGAAAAAAGACAAGAAAGAGGATACTTCTTTCAATATCTAATTACAGCATTGCTTAACAAGATTATCCAAGGATTTTTGAATTCTGGAGTAGCATCCCTTTGTGTCTGATTTTTCCACTTCCTATTTTATTAGATTTAAAATACAGTGAAATTATGTATAAAATTGTAGATTTCTGTACTGTAGATAATATAACTTCAATAGTTATTTTATATCTTTATTATGTTTTTGGATATTACCTAACTTTGTTTCTGACATAGATTCTTATTCTTAGAATCTTTTTTTTAATGCCCAAAATATTCTGTTCCCCAAATGTTCCTGGAATCAACAACATCTTACTGATTTCTTCATAAGTGAATTAACATATCTTTGGTATATCTTCACATTTTTTGAGTATTATATTTTTGCAATAAGGATTAACATTTTATACTCTCAAAGATTCTTTTTCCCTTGTGATTTTTTCATCTGCTCTTGGTGGTGTGATGTCTTTTCCAAATTGAGATAATCAGATATTTTATTATAGGTGTTATTGTTTATGTTAGTTTTAGTGCTTCTTTCCTCCCTCCTCCCTTTCTATCTCCTTTCTTCCTTCACTCCCTGTCTGCCTCCTTTCTTTCCACACTTAATTTTTTCAATCTACTTTAAATTTATTTTGTTGTGGGGTGATTTCCTGAGACTTTCTACAATGGGTTAGGAAAAGCATTACAATTGGATTCTGTACTTCTAAAGGTTCAGGCAAGGAGTTCTATTTAATATCATATTCATGTGAATTTAGGCATTGAAGCTTTAAAAGTGATTTTTTATAAAAAGGTAAACCTTTCCCACATGTAGTTCCTTATGTGGAATATGTTTTCTGAGAGAAAACTAACTTCATTCAGTATGCCTATGTGTGTTCAGTTGCTTACACTGTCAGTGCAGCCAGAATTGTGGGTTTCACCTTTGTGTGGTTCAGTTAATTTGGCTTGTTACCATGGCCACAGGCCCAGCTAGTCATTTCAAACAAATGTTCACAAACATATACTGTTAGTTGCAAGGGATACTGTGTGAAGATTTGTGACTAAAATAGCACAGAGCCAACATTAGTGGAGAAAGAATTGCTATTGACTTCCCTACTGTTGGTAGACTAGTAATAGCTTTCAAATGAAAAAAGTAACATGGATTGTTGCAATCCTAAAAATGCATAGATTGTCCGAGCCAAAATGCCAGTAGTACACTGAAACGTCTTTACATAGGAGGAGAGCCTGTTAAGCTTGTGAATGCTAACTTTGGTGTTTCAGAGCCAACCCAAGATTGAGATAACTGGGAACAAGTGCCTTAGGTGTGCCCTGATGCTACCACAGGCTAACTCTCCAGACCCTCTATGACTTACTACTCAGCTCTGTGCCTTACTATATCAGAGACAAAGGTGGAAAGCTGGTAAAGTTGAGAAGCCAGCACGTCCCTGTAAAGACAAAAAATAAAAGGAGCTCTTTTTAACATAGTCCAAGAAATTGACAGTTCTGCTCCTGCGCATTATACAGCCGTTCATTTTTTTCAGAGCCTCGATGTACATATATAAGCTCAGACTTTACATGTTTCCCACAGCTTTAATAGCAAATAATTATTTCTATATGACATATACAAACATGGTTATAGTGAGCATTTTCTCTAAATAAGAAAAATGTTAGTTTGCTCAATGGATTGTGTGCACATGTTTTTAATGAAGGTGTGAAGTTAAGAAATCATTAAGACTTGACACTATAAAACAAATTTTATGAGCATGAATTTGACCTGATAGATGCTGTAGCACTTTAAGTTGTATCATATTTTTCATGATTGTAATACATAAAATTAAAAATAGAATTAACATTATACTTACTGTAGCTGAACAGAAGATTACCAAGATGGAGTGTAAATGGGTCAAGTGAAAATGAGAGATAAAATGAATCAAAGGTTCTTCAACATTTGAAAAATTTGAAACACTCAACTTAACTCTCTCCACTGTCACCAACAACTTGGAAAACAAACTAAGAATGAATTTATATCAATGATAATTGTTTCTCTGGTAGAAATATATCTGTCATTCAAAACAAACCATCTAAAGCTCTTAAGAGACAGATACTTAAAATTATATCCATTTTAAATCAAATTAAATTCAGTATTAAATGAATATTTTAAACAGATACCTCCTAAGTAGCTTAATAACATGAAAACTAAAATTTCTCTAAAATTTTGGTAACAAAGAAAGGAATATTCTTGAGCAGTTACCACCTTCTGGAGGTTTACAGGCAACTCTGAAGAAGTGCAAGTTGTGGTGGCAGTAATAAAACATAACTTATGGGTGGGAAGAAATTAATGGGACACGCTTCCTAAACATTTCCTTCTCATTTTATTTGCAAATTTGTGTTCTGATAGTACTCCATGGAGGTTTTTATAGTTAAAAAAAATTCTTTGTCAGTGGATCAAATTCTCACCCCGCATCATTTTAAAAACAAATTTCTGGGGATATTTGAGGAGACCAAAACTATTTTGGGAGAATTTCACCTAGTCAAGCAGTTTTGCAGTAAATTAAGAAAGACCATTAAGACCTTAATTGTAATGTTTCTGATAAAGATCTGTCTTTAGTTTCAATTTCCTTGATGGGCTATATGTGTGTAAAATGTACTTTATCTAAGAGCTGTCAGTCACTGATCCCTACACTCTCCCAGCTGACTACTTAGGACAGGGCTACTTTATTTACCTTTTGGGAACATAGTCTGCTGAGTAAATGTAATTGCTGTTAATATATTTTAAAAGTCCATTTAATTTTCATTAGGAGTAAATTAATACGGATTTATTGATTACTCCTTACAAATTGGGCAGTGAATTGAGATACAAAGGTGTGTGAGATGCGGACTTATTCTCCCACTCTGTGTTCCCTTTCAAGGCAAAATTAATGAGAAAATAATCAAAACTGTCATTTCTACTCCTTCAATTATGATTTCTTCCTCAAATAGCTAAATCTCTTCTCTTCAAAGGAAATAGTAATCTCATGTTGCTTTATATCCATATATCTTATTTGGTATCTTATTAATTGAGAAATATTAATTAACAATGTGATTTACCAGGGCAAACTCTGTAGACACATTGTCTGGGTTGCCTGAGCTACTTAGATTATGACATAAACTTAAACTCAAATATTTACCTTCCTAGGAACTCCATTCGGAGTATTTTGGAGGTTGTCACTACACTATTCTTCCTTAGGCCTTCTTTATATACTTTAGTGAATAAAATAAAAAAATATTATGTGTGTGTGTGTGTGTGTGTGTGTGAGTGACCTTGTTTTGAACCTAGGCACATAAACGTGCAAGCTGACTAAAAATATTTTGTTTGAAAAAGTGAATTCTAAGCTGCAGTAGTAATGCCCTTGCAATATAAAGTCCATGAAAATAGAATCTTCATGGGTAGCTCACTCATCAGTACTATTTGTGGGAAATAGCCCGACTAAAGCAACAGCTCATTGCTTTGTAGTTTGGGTGCAATTCTAAGCACTGGGAAAGGTTTTCCTATTATTAGAAGGCAGCGATTTTTATGGACTTCTCCATGGTGATTTTATCTTTTTCAGCTATCAAATTCATTCTTAGAGAATTTATGATATACCTTCCTAATTTTATTCAGATATTTTGAGGATGAAAGTGCATTCTTTAAATGATAAATTATAATTATATATAATTATAATGTGAGCATTATTTAAATATAATAATTTAAAGTACAACTCAAATATTCTAAGTATATATAGCTAAAAACATTACACATGAATCCAATTTTTTCGTTGGTGTTTTATTGAACAACATTCCTGTTGTCAAAATATGTAGGAAAAACAGGACAACATAGCAGACTGATTCTGTCATTCAAGGACATAGGCATATCCCATGAACACAACTGTTAGACTAAAACAAAGTGAAGAAATGGCCCAAATAAATAAGGAATGAAATATCTGAGACCTCCCAGTCTGCAGATATCAAAACTGGACAAACACTGCTATTAAAATCTAGATGGGGCTTTATTCTTAGTAGCAGTTATCTTAGACATAAGGTGTCATTACAAGGTCATCAGGTTTCCAAAACATTTAATATCCAAAGGCATATGTATGGAATTTATCACACTCACGCAGTCAAAGGACCTTGGATTTTTCAGTGTAACTGAAAATATGTTATCAGCAGCTTTAAAAATATTTTCTCTCTCACTTTTTCTCTAGAAGTCAATTAGAGCAGCAAGGAAAGGAAAGAAATATTTATTCACCTTACATTTACAGAATATCTATGTATGTACCAGGCACTGGAGATAACACAATGAATAAAATATGGTCTTTAAACATCCTTGTGAAATAAATATTAATGCCCTATTTTTGCTAATAAGAGGTGTTCCTAAGGGAACTCAGATCCCTTGGTCTGATGCCAAATCCTTGGTTATTTGCACCAGCTGACACCCCCTATTTAGAGGTAGCCTCAAACAGTAATATAATCAAGGATGCATCTTCAAATGTTAATGGTTTGCAAATCAATTACATTTGAAAGACAATGCCCCAATTTCACTTTAAATCTAATCTGCCATTACAGTCAAATGAGCTAGTCTCCAACCACCCCAAATTCTCATAATTTCCTCAAGAAATGCCCTGATCTTTCTCACCTCTAGACTTGTACATAAGCAGTTCTCAAGACTTAGGATTGTTAATATTGAAGTATCAACTGGAAGTGTTCGGGGTCTGATGTGACTGCATATAGAAGCCACTGCAGTTTCGCCAGTTTGAGGGCATGAATGGTTGCCATGACCTAACTACTATCAGTTTTACTTTGGCAACTATGAGATGAATGTGAGGGGGGTGATCAGCTATCAGAAGCAGAGATTCCTGTATGTGAAGAGGGTTAAATGTTCTAAGAAAATATCAAGGCATAGGGCAGACATTTTGATTTTTCCAATGATCTGTCACATTTCCCCTTCTCCACTGAAAGAAAAAGATGACTATGAAGCCTTAATCTGTTGGTTTGCATGATTTTTCAAAAGTAGATTCGTAGTACAAGCAAAATTCTGAGAAACCATAATTATAGTATCATCCCATCGTAAATATTTTCAGTATGTATTCTAACTAGATTTCTGGCTATCTGTGTGTCTGCCTAAACCCAAGATAGATAGAGGAGAGAGAGGAGAGAGAGAAAATATCACGAGCTATGGAAATAGTAACATAGATTTTGAATGCTTTCAGAAATCCTTACTTCTATTCAGTATATTTATTAGAGCACATGAAATATATCCATCACAGAGATCCCTTCATTATCTTTCCCCCAAACCCTGGAGATATGTTTAACAAATGAATGAGCAGATTTTTGCCTTTTGTATGTTTCTGAACAAGAATGCAACCTGGTGCCATAGCTGGTCTATTACTCCTTCAAATCAACCTTGGTAATTTGGACATTTGAAGAGGGAAACTCAATTTCTAATGCATCCATAGCATTCCCGCCCCAATGAGGACTTTTCTTTCAAGAAAGGGAATTATGGGAATGATATAAAGAGGAAATAAAGGGGTCACTTACATAGCTGACAAAGTGACATGATGCATAGAGAATACTTCTGGGTCCTGGTCACCTATCCAGAAATAACCATGTCGGGAGAGGATTACATGTGCAGATATATGGAGCCATCGCAAAAGCAAAAAATCCGCTTGGAATTCTTTAAGAAATGACATCCACAACTACAAACTTGATTGAGGTCACCAAAAAACAAAAACCCCAAAACTTGTTCTTGTTTCCCCTAATTAGAGCCAGTTCTTTTTCTTGCACCTTTATTAAGTTAATGTATACAGAATGATTAAAATAATACTTGACTTATGTCAAGAAAGATAGCATTATTTGTTTTTATTTTTTATTGTCATTGATGTTGTTGTTATTATTATTAAATCTTGGGTAATAAGGTGAATTTTATAGGGTCTTTATTCACCACCACTTTCTTTTTCCTTTTTTAATTCTTTTCTTTACTGAACATATTTGACATTTAACACCGTGTGAATTTATGGTCTACAGTGAGCTACTTTGGTATATTTATATATTGTTTGCCCTTGTAGCAATAATAATCACATAAGTATAGTACATTATTGTCCATATTTAGTATACTGTACATTAGAACTCTATGGCTTATTTACTACTTGTTTCCAGTTTGTACCATTAAACAACATTAGTCTTATCCTCTGTACCCCCATCCATGGTCACTACCATTTATTTTTGCGTTTTGCATAGGCTTGACGTTTTTATATTCCACACACAAGTGAGGTCATATTTTCAAGCGATAAGTACTTTCTTTTTGTGACTTATTTTATTTAGCATAATGTGCTCAAGGTCCATGTATGCTGTCACAAATAGCAGAATATACTCTTTTCTCATGGTTAAATAATATTCCATTGTGTATATAAACCACATCTGTTTTTATCCATTTATCCATGATAGACACTTAGGTTGTTTCCCAAGATATACCCAGGGTATAGTGAATAATGTTGCAGTGAACATGGGAGTGCAGCTCTATCTTCAATATCCTTATTTAATTTACTTTAAATATGTATTGAAAGTGGGATTGCTGGGTCATACCATAATTATATATTAAAATTTTTGAGAAACCTCAAAATGTTTCCATAGTGACTGCACCAATTTACATTCCCACTGACAGTGTATAAGGTTCTATTTTCTCCACATGCACACCAACATTTGTTATCTCTTGTGTTCTGGATGTATCACTCTAACAGTTTGAATTAATATCTCATTCTGGTTTTGATTTTCTTTTTCGTGATTAGTGATGTTGAGCATATTTTCACGTACCTGTTTGCCACTAGTATGTTCTCATTGGAAAGCGTCTATTCAGTTCCACCTGTTTTTTAATCAGATTGTTTTGTTCCTATTGAATTATATGAGTTCTTCATGTTTTGGATTTAACCCATCATCCAAATATATAATTTGCAAACATTTTCTCCCATTTTGTAGGCACCTTTCTCATTTTGTTGATGGTTTTCTTTGCTGTGCAGAAGCCTTTTGTTTGATGTAGTCCAACTTGTTTATTTTTGCTTTTCTTGCCTTTGTTTTTTATGTCAAAGCCAGAAAGTCATTTCCATGACTGATGTCAAACAACTTACACCCCATGTATTCGTGTCGCCCAGAGCACTGGGCGGAGCTCTATATAGAGTCAGTAGCAATGGATTGCCCACACATGTGCAGTGAGCTAGTCAACCAGGGCCAGGTGAGAATCCTGGCCTCAGGAACTTTCATTTTATCCACAGTCACCCTAGATCAATAACAGC
This sequence comes from Manis pentadactyla, assembly GCF_030020395.1. NCBI lineage: Eukaryota > Metazoa > Chordata > Mammalia > Pholidota > Manidae > Manis > Manis pentadactyla. The sequence continues at coordinate 100,014,335 of NC_080038.1, read as the reverse complement.
AGGTGGCTGGCTTCTTCAAGAGGAGGCCCCCAGCATGATCCCTTTTATATGATGTTGAAAGGAAAAAAGCAAGGGAAGGACAGCTATAAGAAAGTAGCAAAGCTTGAGAGAAGCATAGTATATCTTTTAAAGTCAGAATGACTAAATCAAACCTTTGACTCTCCCAAGTAAAGTTTTATTCAGATGGTTTAAAAGAGAAGGCAAACTTCTTTCCAGAGGCCATTCATGACACAGAAGCACAGACTCTGAGTGCTTAATCAACCTCCATGGCAACCATGATACAAAATCCTATTAAATTTCTAGGGTCCAGCCTTGATTCTCCAGGAGTATACACTTCTAGTTTTCCATTTAAGAAGGGAAAAATGTGTCAAGGCTCAATAAATTCAGTTAATCAAACACACAAACATCAATTTGTGACTAATTGCATCTCATAGTGGATCTCACAGAGTTATTCCAAGGTGAATAGCTCACTCTGCTGTAATAATTAAGTTCTGATTTTCCCTCTCATAGGGTCAGGAAAACTGTACGAATAATGGACAGTGAGGAAACAATTCAATTACTATTAACAATATACAATGATATTCATAAATTATCCCAGAAAAGTACCTTTGCTTTTGTTTGAGAGATTTGCTATTCCATACAAAATAGCTAGTATCAAGCCCGTGAAAATGTGGACTATATATTGTTTGATATCTTGAGTACTGTGGAGTGTACCTTTGAATCATGTTGTTCATTATATACCTTATGAAATTGTCAGTAGAAATAAAAATAACAGCATACAAACATTGATTGCAATTTTTAAGTATAACAACTAAAAGATTAATCTAGGCCTAAAGAAAAATATTTTTCCCAGAGTACTGTTTTCCTTGTAAGAAGTAGCTTCATATTTTCTCCCTTATCTCAGTCTAATGAATCCTATTGTATACATGTAATTTGTGTTATTTTATATCACAGTTGTGACAAATATTGCTGTCAAAACCACCATAGACTCATGAGAAGTTAGATGAAAGCTGCAGCGGACTTTGATATTTGTCAATAGATAACATTGGACCATAACAACTAGCTATTGGCATCAATGTTTGAAACAGCATCTGTGTTGAAGCACTATCAGAATTTTAGACTGAAGGGAATGCAGTATATTGAAACCAAGTGGAATTCACTTCCTGTGTGTTGCAAGGCCAGAGAGAGAACATGGGGTGACTAAAAGGAGTACTGTGCAATTTCATTAACGGAAGGAATAGTGTTTCATCACTTTAGTTCAGGATTAGTAACTTTGTATTTCTAAAATCTTCTGTAGAATCTAATTATCCCTAAATTTGAATAGACACTGACCTTGAGGGAACACTCATGAAATAAACTATTAAGTTTGCAACACATTTGTCGTTTATAATTATAGCTATCATTGGGCTCCTTCCAGTAGGTCTCATGAAAACATACAGTGGAAAAGCTGGTTTTGAACCCCTTGTGGTTTAAAGTTATTCTATCAGTAAACGATTGGCCTTGATGGCATCAATGTAGATGACAGCTATATGTTTTAAAAATTGCATTACACAAAGCCTATTTAGAAAGTATCAAAGTGGTACTTTTCCACTCTTAAAGTATTATTTCTCTCTGGAAATAAGTTGCAAAGTTGAAGCATGTTTACATAGTGTTAAGAGCTGTGTTTTCTCCACCATTATGGAGGTTTTTCCTATATTTCAAATTAAAGAACTCATTTTATTATCTGTTTAACAGCTGTCTTCTTTTACTCAAAATAATTCTAAGAACAAGGCAAAAATATAAGTTTGCGAAATATTCACCATAACATCTGAAGAGATCACCACAATCCCAAAAGTTTAGAAAAAGCTGAATAAAATTTCATTAACAATCAAAATGATGTCACAAAGATGGCAGAGTAGGAGACCCCCAGCCTCCATCCCGCTCCCCCAAAGATCAACATTTAGACATGTATCCATGAACAAAAACAAGTCTGAAAGAACTATGAAGTCCACTTATGAAACTTCAGTGATACAGTGGAACAAAAAGCCTTGAAAACAACTGTACTAAAAGGGAAGGAAGAACAGTGTTATTTTGCCTCTTCCAAGCCAGCCTTACCCTGCACTGAAAGGGAATTCTCAAACCAGGAAGTGTTACCTTCATTGGAATAGGGAGAGCAGGGAGAGTGACCACTTCTCCAGTTTTGGGGGGCACTCCACAAAGGATGTACTTTGATTTCACCTCACCCAGACACTGGCAAAGCAGTGACACAGACAGATGACTAGGAATAAGGAAAAAAACCAGGAACTTTCAGTACCAGCCCCCACTGGAGGTGACCAGTTCCCAGTCACGTATTATGCAGACAACCCCAGAAACTTTCACCACTGAGACCAATGGCCAGCACAGCTGCTGTGGATGCCCTGCAGATTTCATCTGTTTTTGCCCCACAGGTATTTGTGTTTGCTGATGCCAGCTGCCTGAGTTCCTGCCCACTCCCTCCCTTCCCACCCCCCACTGAAGCCCAAGGACCCTTACTGGCAGCCTGCCCAGTTCTCTGCAGCTGAGCAAGTGCAAGAGAATAGCCTAGGTCGGCACAGCTAACTCCCGCACCATGCATGCTCTCAGGGCCAGCCCTTCCAGCTGTACACTTGCATGCCACCTCCTAATGCCCATCCATGTCCGTACCCGGGGCAAGATCATTCATCCAAGGATGTGTACACTGCTTGCCCAGTCTCCCACAGCTGCTGTGGGCTTGGGTTAGGGCCTGTCTCCCATCACTGGCCTGCACCACTGGACTTATGTTCAACTAATTCCCCATCTGTCCACCTGCATGCCTCCAACTTCACCCCCATCACCAGTCTGCATTGCTGTATGTATACACACCTGTGGAGCGACCTTGTAGCCACAGAAGTGCATGAAAACAGCCAGGGCCCATGCAACCCCTTGTGAGCCTGATTCCAACCCTGTCTTGGGTTACTGGTCTGCACCACTGGGCTCACCTGGAGCTGGCCCCTCCAGCGGTTCACCTGTACACTCCTGGCCTAGCTTCCAACACTGGCCTCCACTCTTGTGTGCCCACAATGACAACCAGCAAATCAGAAAGTGAGACCTCCAACTTTGTTCGGTCTACCTGGGGTCTCTTGAGATTCCATATGAATTTTAGGACGAATTTTTCTGTTTCTACAAGAAAACGTCTTTGGGATTTTGATGGGGATTGCAGTGGATCTATAGATTACTTTGGGTCGCACTGACATTGTAAGGAAGTCTTCCAATACATAGGCAGGCATATCTTTCCATTTATTTATGTTTTGTTTGATTTCTGTCAACATTCTGTAGTTTTCAGTGTATAAATCCTTCATCTCTTTCGTTAAGTTTTTACTTAAATATTTTATTATTTTTGATCCTATTAATGGAATTTTCTCAATTTCCTTTTGTAATCGTTCATTGTTAGTGTATAGACTTTGCATATTGATTTTGAATCCTTCATCTTTGCCCAGTCTGTCTTAATTCTACCAGTTTTTGTGGTATCTTTAGAGTTTTCTGCGTAAAAGATTATTATAACTGTGAACAAATTAATTTTTTTTCTTCCTTCCCAGTTTGAATGCCTTTTATTTCTTTTTCTTGAATAACTGCTCTGGCTAGAATTTCCAGTACTATGTTGAATAGACGGGGTACTCTATAATTTCTAAAGAATGTTTAAAACCAAAAATTTTTAGAGAGTTGAAGAGGAGGAGGACATGATGTTAAGAATAATAATAATAAAACGGTTGCCCATCTTCCCCCTCAACCATAGGGATCTTCTCTTGTGCAAAGTTAAATATTCTTTTTTAACTTCATGGTATTAGCTCTTTCTTGTAGACTTTAACCAAAGAGTGTGGTTGAAAATGATTAATGAAATGCAAAAATTAAATAACAATTTTTAGGTTTCCTTTATCTTGTGTATTAACACTGATAATTTGAAAGTATCTCTGTTGCACTAAAATACTAAATACTGAATCTTAAACTGTACCTTTGAGATACTCTTCAGATCTATGAGAAAAAAAGATGCCTTATTGTATTGCCTGGCCCTTTAAATTTGTTTTTTGTCTTTCTCTTTCTGAAAGTAAAAATTCCCTCTCCTAACTCAATTCTTTTAGATGTTTGTCCTAAACAGGCTTATCATGTGTAATGCCTTGCATTTGAAAGTCTCAGCTATGTGTTGCTAATTTACTTATTTTGTAAGTTCTCTATGGTGAAGGTCATAGTGTGCTTTATGGAGTAAAGTTAAAAAGGAGACATTATCATAATAGTTTATTTCCATAAGTGTAGCTCCCTTTTTGATGTGTTTTCTTAAATTAGGGAACTTTCATAGTTGCCATTTTATAGGAAGTCATGCCAACTGATGGACAACACCGATACCGACAAGATCATTTGAAAAATATAACAGCTAGCAATTTTCATCCACAGTGTATAGGATGGCTAACTGTATGCTACATGTATGCAGTATGGCCTGGGTGAAGTCTTGTCACAGTCCAGAGCTAAGCACAAAAATCTACTAAGACCTGATCTTAAACAAAGTATAAAAAAGGGGAAAACCACACTGGCGAGAGTACCAGCAATATTGAATGAAGAAAAGGCTGATGTTTGCTTTTGTTCAACAACCTAAGTGAATATGTGTTCATTTCTTTTCAGTTTATTTCAATTTTTGTGGAATATTACCATCAAAACAGATGAGTCCATACCCAAAGCATCTTTTTACCCCTAGGAAAAAAGAAAAGATTTATTTAATATAGGTACAAATATTTCAAAAATAATGTTTATATTTTAGGCATTGTTTGAGCTGAATTTTTTTTTCATCTGCTGGAGCTGCGACAACAAATTACCATAGACTAGGTGGCTTAAACAACAGATATTTATTTCTCACAATTCTGGAGGCTGGAAAATCAATAATCAAGGTGTCAATAGATTCAGTATCTGTTAAGAACCCTCTTTCTGCTTTACAGATAGTATTCTTGTCCTGTAATTCGGCCCTAGGATCCTTTCCCCCCCAAAATATGGGCTTTGTCGGCATCTCTTTTACCCTCCTTAAGGTCTTTGTTATTATAAATGAAAAGAAAAATCCCTCAATGCATTTAAAACATCTTCAGAGATATTAATTTGCTATTCTCTATGTTTAGTGAAGGTAATTTGAGTACAGTGTTTAGAGCCTCTTCCCCCTTTATCTCTCTGTTCTTTTTTATTCTTGCTTGTGATAAAAGTAATTGCCGGGTTGACAAGGAGGTAGCGGGAAGGGTCATTATGAGAGCAGGTAAACCCACACTGAGAGAGTAACGTCTATCTTCCTGAATTATATAGGCTGCAATTATATATACTCATTAATGAACCATTAGGAAATTGTAAAATGAAGTACAGATTTTCATAAAGACATATTCTGTGCAAACAGTATTGCCACATAGTGAACAATATGTGGTAAGTAAATTTGAATCTCAGAAAAACAATGCATAATATTTTTAGCTTAACATATCTAAAATATTTCACGAGATGTGCTTATGACTAAAGAATTATCCACTGTTTAAAGTACAAATTTAATCTCCTGTCCCGCATTTCCTGCAGTCACCCTATGTGCAATTAGGTAATGAATTTTCCAGACTGGGAAGATGTTAACCCAGACTCAGCCATAATTGGGTCTAGCTTATGCCAATCACATTTTATTGACCAATGAGAATAGCGTAGGACCGGAAACGAGATAAAGGGGCGTTTCTAGCCGGCTCCTAACGGCCGAAAGGCAGCTCTGTCAATGGTAAAAGGGAAAGTAAAAATATTATAATTAATTGGTTTAACTAAGATAAAAATCCTTCCTGTCTTGGCAATAATTGATGATACCGGGTGAATGAACTGATACTTAATAAAGACGAGCTGATTTTTACTGCTTGCTTAGTGTAAGTCCTAGTAGGTCGACGAAATGAAGGTGCCGATCCACACTTAAGTTTCTGAGGAGATCGATGGGCGTAAATCTTTTTATAGAGGGTTAAAGCAATACACGCAAAACCTTTTTGTGACATTTGCCGTCTACAGAAGAATCCTGGGACCAAATTTAAAAAACCTTCACATAAGGTACACCAGGTCAAGACAGACACCAATGTCTGAGGACAATTTTCCTGAAACTAAACCTAGAAGATGGAGAATTCGTTACAGATAAAATTAAAACATCTGAAATGACAATTTCTATGATTTCTGGACACATGTTCAAGTAGCATGCATATCTGAACACAATGTATTTAGAATCTTGAGTAGTATGAATATGTTGATTTAGGGTGCAATACAATAAATTTAAATTTTGCAATACAATTAGAATTAATTTTTTTTAAACTTTAAGTTTAAGAAAAAGCTAAATAAGGTACAGTTGATCAACAAGAGACAGACTTTCACAGTAATAACCAAGAAGCTAGTTAATATAACATTTGCCACTGCCTCAATTTTAAATATTCAAACTTTCCACATTTAAGTAGAACAAGGTTCATCAAGAGACTGAGAATACGAGAAACAGCTTAGGAAATTACCCATAATTTAGGGTCATGTTCAGTCTAAATTTAGGGTCATGTTCATCTGAGCATCCCAAAGTCTGCTGCCATGTTAGCACCTGTAGTGTTAAATTAGTAGGAATAGAAACAGGCAGCATGGGGGGAACCTGACACACAGGCCAAACTCACGAACCCCACAGGAAGCCTAGTGAGCAACACCTCTTTCACCGGTATGACTTATATACATAATAACTATTATTTTTTTTTAATACTATTTTGTTTTTAATACTTTAGGTGTGATAATTTTTTAATCTACCAAAAATCTGTAGTATGCATATATATCCTCTGTGGTCCAAGGATACTAGAAAATTGAGAGTTAATGGCATGATGTTTAAAAGCTAAGCATTCAAATAAGATTGCCTGGAGTCTAATCCTACTGTGATACTTAGTCAAAATCTCTTTTCTTGTTAATAAAACAGTAATTGTGAATAGTAAATATTATGAGGAATAAAATCTGAGCATGAAAATACCTCAATACATTCTCTAACAATACATAAGTATTAATAACGATTAATAATAAACAAAAAAAAACTACTTGAGGCCGAAAAACTGCCTGTTCTTGGTAAATAAAATTAAACTTCCTTGATGCCGAAAATCTGACTGTTCTTGGTAATTGTATCAAACTAGAAATACATAATTAAAGTTTAGCTATATTCCTCAGAGATGAAAATAAATATCATGAATGTGTGACTGGATTTTTGGTTCTTTGTTTCCTTTTATTTACCTTTTATTTTTCTATGGTTTCTTAGAAAAATTCCCTCAGAAAACTAGTGATCTTAGGAATTGCACAAAATCTCCCCTAAAGTTAGCTTTTAAAATGCCTGTAATAATTCCAGCAGGAAAAAATGAGAATGGGAAGAAAATTACTTTGCTCTACCCTGAATCTCTTTATATATATGATGATATTGCTATACCAAAAACTGCTTGGCCAAGATAATATTCTTAAAAATATTTTGAAACATGTGGCTGTAAGTGGTGTAGGTGGGTGAATGATTGCCTTTATTGTTCCCCTAAATGTAGAAAATTAAATCTATTTTAAAACTCTATTTGTATAAGATGAAATATATGGATGAGTCAAATTATAAAGTTCATAATTGTTTAGTTTGTCTAAAGGATTCCTTAAAATCAGTTAAAATACTTATAGCTAAAATTCTCAAATGCAGATATAAGTAAGCCTCTACAGCTTGCTCTTGAGGTGTTTGTTTGGTTCTCTCTTTAACGTCTATATAGATAGGCTGTTTCTTTTTAGACCATTAACTGTTTTTAATAACTTTCACATTTTTCCTGAGGCATTCTACTCATACCATAAGAAACAGAGGTGCTAATAAGTGCTAAATTTTGTGGTTGATAAAGAGAAGTGCTAGAGAGTAGAAATGAAAACAAATGTAGCGGACTTCAGACACCATAGTGTGAAGAAAATTTTCATCACTGCTCTCACTACAATGTGGTAAGCTTACCAACAAAGGTGAAATAGTTCCTCTTCTATTTTACTATGTCCTGTTAAGCAAGTCTTTCTACTTAGAACACATGTATTTTTTTAGTTTCTATAACAGATATATTTAGAAATTTTAGGAGATTTGTGAAATAAGGATATCTTACAGTTCTTATGTTTCTTGAGGCAGGTTTTTAATTTTTCTTCTGTTGGCATTCGAGTATCATTAGAATGAGCTTCCAAATGAACTCAACCAATCGCAAGGTTAAAGGTTTGAGAAGACGATGAAGAGAAAGCTCTTCCCTTATGGATGAAGAAGAGGTACTGTGGTCTCTGGACCTAAAATATCATTTTCTTCTCCCATTGTCTATGGCACTTGAAATTACAAGTATTACAGTGTTATCTTTATTTATATTAAAAGACTAATATTCAACCAGACCCAGGGATGGTGGGAGTGGACGGGCAATGCCATATCAGAATCTCAAAGCACAGGTGGAAAAGAGAGAAGAGAGTTACAAGTTTATTAAAAGAGCATATGGAAAATGGTTGCAAATTGAAACAATTGTTTGGGGATAACTGGCTAATTATTTCAGAAAATAAAAGTAGAACCTAACCTCACACCATTTATGCACTAATTGCCACTGAATTAAAGACAACTTTAAACATCAAATCAAATATAGGGACATGAAGAATAATATTTATATACTCTAGATAGAGGAGACCTTCTTAGACAAGAATTCCAAAGCTATAAAGGAAAATATTTGATTTAAAAAATATATCTGTATGGCAAAAAACAGAATCATGGACATCAAAAGAAAAGCGAATTTGGGAAATTGAGTGCAACACAAAACAAAGTATTTTCATTCTAAATAGTTATCATAATAAATATTCAAAAGGCACCTACAAGTTATTATCGTTAAAAAAAACAGTCTTATGTCAAATGGATGGAAATATAAACAAACAATTCGTAGGAGAGGGAATGAAGATAAACACCAAAAATTCTAAACTGCTCTAATAATAAACAGGAAAATTAAAACAACAGTAAAACAACTTTTTTCTCCATCATATTGATAAAACATGTCAAATAACTGGTAAAAGAAGTTGGACTCGAGCAAAATTACATTAGTTTAAATAATAGCTCCATCACTTGCTAGATGTGTGATCTTAGGCCAGTAAAACTTATTTCTGATTCTATTTCTTCATTTATATATATGGAAAAGGTAATGTTCCCATATTGCAGAACTACTTTGTAACTGATTATGCCAAACTGTGTGCCATAGTTTCTGGCATTATAAGTCTTAAATAAATGTTAACTATTGTGATTCTTGTATTGTTATAATTATTGATAACAGTGTTACTAGGACATATATTAGCCAACATTTTGGGGAAATAATCCAGCAGTGTTTCTGAAACTGTAAACTCACATCCCCTTTGTGTCTCACGCTGGAGAGTTTACCTGAAGAAATAAGTTATCTCTATGGAAGACACTTGACTGAGCTATTTATTTCCATGTAGTTGAAGTGCCTTTGAGATGTATCAACAGGAAATTGAGGCAATAATATGGTATAGTGGCAATGGAATATGACCAAGCTACTGAAAAGGATAAGGTAGATTTATGTGTACGTACTTGAGAGAATGTCCTCAATGTTTTGTTAAGAAGTGAATAAACCCAGTGTTAATAACATGTATAATATGATCACACATTTGCATAAAACAAAATCAAGTATCTACATGTATATGCTTGTATAAGGAAAAGAAAAGATATGAAAGCAAAGGTGTCAAGTTATTGACAATAGTTATCTTGGGGGATGGATGATAGGATGAAAGGGAACCTGTTGACTTGACTTTAGGCATTTCGGGCTTTTTAGGACTTGAGAGTCAGCTCTGTGATAGCAGGACCTGATACATCTTATTCACTGCTGTATATCCAGTGCCCAGAAATAAATATTTGTAGGTGAAGAAGGAAACAAACTTTAAATTGTCATAAGGGTATACAAAACCTCTGTAATACAAATTGTATCTTAGTGTTTTATAAGACATTTAGTACCATAAAACATATATTACTACTGTATTCGTAGCTCTGGTAATAACTTTGACCTGTTTATGACTTCTGAGCCTGTTTCTACATCTCTCAAAAGTCCCGTCTTCCCTTCTTCAGAGGTGTAAGATACTACCTGATAGGCATAGTCCTGTATACCAATCATCTGATAAATGAGCAACAATCACAGCAAGCAGATTCTAATTTTAAGTTCATTCTTAATTAAAATTGAAACAGGGCAAGTGGGTCAATGACCCTTGTTTTCTTTTTCTATTTTAACAACCACCTATAGCTTATGCATTCTGTGGTAATACTTCCTACCCATGGAAGGGTTTAGGCCATTGCATTTGGAGCATTAGAGTTACCAAATGTTTTCATATCTATTTTCTGATTTGCACCTCATACAAATTCTGTCATTTACTCCACTTTATAAAAGGGAAAACTGAAATTCTGAAAAGTAATTTTCACATTACATTTTTCAAAGGAATGGTCATTTATTCTAAGTCGTCAAATTGGTATTTTATGAACAAGTGTTGTTAATAATATTCGCGCATTATCTTTTTAATGTCCACAGAATCTTTATTGATGGTCCTTCCTTCATTTCTTACATTAGTAATTTGTGTCTTCTATCTTTTTTCTTATTTGTCCTGGCTAAAGGTTTATCAGTTTTACTGGTCTTCTCAAGAACAGGCTTTTGTTTTTATTGATTTTCTTTATTGAATTCCCATTTCGAATTCATTGATGTCTTCCCTAATTTTTATTAATTTTTCCTTTTGTGCTGCTTATTTTTTATTTAACATATGCTTCTTTTACGACTTTCCTGGAGTGGAAACTTAGGTTATTGATTTTAGATCTTTCACCTTTTCTAATATATACATTTAATGCTGGAGATTGTGTCTAAGCACTGCTTTCACTGCATGCCACAAAATTTGGTAAGTTCTTTTTTCATTTGATTTAGTTAAAAATATTTTAAAACTCCTCCTGAGACTTCTTCTTTGACCCACGTGTTATTTAGAATGGTGTTGTTTAATCTCAATATATTTTAGGACTTCCAAGCTACCTTTCTTTTATTGATTTCTAGCTTAATTCCACTGTGGTTTGAGGGGATACATTGTATGATTTCTATTCTCTTCAATTTGTTTGGGTGTATTTTATGGCTCAGATTGTGATCTACTTTGGTGAAATTCTATGTGAGCTTGTGAACAATATGTATCTGCTGTTGCTAGTTGAAAGTCTATATGTGTTAATTAGATCAAGTTGATTGATGGAATTGTTCATATGTCTTTACTAATTTTCTGCCTACTGGAGCTGTCAATCATTAATATGGGAGGTTTCAAGGCTTAAGCTATAATAGTGGATTCATCTGTTTTCATTGCAGTTCTGTGAGGTTTTGCCTCATGAATTTTGATGATCAGTTGTTAGACACATAGGCATTAAGGTTTGTTATAGCCTATTAGTGAATTGACTCCCTGATAATTATGCAATGCCCCTCTTTAGCCCTGATAATTTTCCTTGTTCGGAAGTCTGCTGTCTGAAATTAATATAAGCAACTTTCTTTTGATTAGTGTTAGCATATCTGTTCCCTTTACTTTTAAGCCATATGTTTTTATATTTAAAGTGGGTTTCTTATAAACAAAATAGAGTTGGGTCTTGTTTTTTGCTCCATTCTAACAGTCTCTATCTATCTTTTGATGTTTTAAGACCACTGACATTTAAAGTGATTACTGAGGGTTGGATTAATATCCTCCATTTTTTATTGTTTTCTATTCATTGTTCTTCTTGTTCTTTTTTTTGGTTTTCAACACCTTTCCTGTCTTCTTTGCTTTTATTGAGTATTTTACATCATTCCATTGTATCTGCACTCAGCATGCCAGTTATCTTTCCTTCTTTTCTTTTTTACATTTTTTAGTTACACCTCAAGGCTGCTCTTGAGTTTGCAATATACATTGACAGCTAATCAAAGTCCTTTTTCATATACAGTACACTTCTTGATTAGTGCAAGTACTTTATAGAAAGTATTGTTAATTCCTCTCACCAGTCCTTTATGCCATTTCTGTCATTCATTTTGCATATCCATAAACCATAATTACTAAATCGTTTGTTGCTGTGCTTATTTAGAGCAAACTGCTATCTGTTAGACCAATTAAGTACAAGGAATATAAATATTTTATTTCACTTTATTATTTTCTAATGCTCTTCATTTCCTTATATTTGACTTTCTAACCTCCACTATTTTCCTTCTTCATGAATAATTTATTTTAACATTATGTGGAAGGCAGGTCCACTGGTGACAAATTCTCTCTTTTGTTTTTGTCTGAAAAAGTCTATTTCCTTTTATTTTGAAGGAAAATTTTTGTGGATGCAAAATTCTAGGTTGGTGGCGTTTTTTCATTTTTTCCCAATATTTTAAATGATACTTCCCACTTTTTTCTTGGTTGAACAGTTTCTGAAGATAACTACATTGTAATTCTTATCCTTGCTTCTCTGTAAGTAAGGCTTTCCCCCAACCCTGGCTTCCTTAAGGATTTTCCCTTTGTCTTTTATTTTCTCCAGTTTGAATATAATATGCCTGGATGTTAACATTTTCGGTTATTTATCCTGTTTAGTGTTTTATGAACTTACTGGATCTGTGGCTTCATATATATTTTTAATTTTGGAAACTTCTAGTATTATTGCTTCAAGTGTTTCTGTCTGCTGGCCCTTCTTTCCTCTTCCCTTCTCTGTTTCCCTTTCCTTCCTTCTTTCCTCCCTTCCTTCCTTTCATTCATTCACCTATTTCAGGCATTCCCACTATGCCCACTATAAAACTTTTTCTATTATCTTTTGAGATTCTGTTCTGTCTTCTTCATTCTCCTCTTCTCTTTGCATTTCAGTTTTGGAAGTTTTATTTATTTATTTATTTATTTAATTTTGCTATCATTAATCTACAATTACATGAAGAACACTATATTTACCAGGCTCCCCCATTCACCAAGTACCCCCCACACATCCCACTACATTCACTGTCCATCAGCATAGCAAGATGCTGTATGATCACCACCTGTCTTCTCTGTGTTGTACAGCCCTTCCTGTACCCCCCCGCAACACTATACATGCTAATCATAATGCCCCCTCTCTTTTTCCCCGCCCTTGTCCCTCCCTTCCCACCCATCATTCCCAGTCCCTTTCCCTCTGGTAACTGTTAGACCATTCTTGAGTTCTGTAATTCTGCTGCTGTTTTGTTCCTTCAGTTTTTCTTTGTTCTTATACTCCACATATGAGTGAAATCATTTGGTACTTGTCTTTCTCTGCCTGGCTTATTTCACTGAGCATAATACCCTCTAGCTCCATCCATGTTGTTGCAAATGGTAGGATTTATTTTCTTCTTATGGCTGAATAATATTCCATTGTGTATATGTACCACATCTTCTGTATCCATTCATCTACTGATGGACACTTAGGTTGCTTCCATTTCCTGGCTATTGTAAATAGTGCTGTGATAAACATAGGGGTGCATCTGTCTTTTTCAAACTGGGCTGCTGCATTCTTAGGGTGAATTCCTAGAAGTGGAATTCCTGGGTCAAAAGGTATTTCTATTTTGAGCATTTTGAGGAACCTCCATACTGCTCTCCACAATGGTTGAACTGATTTACATTCCCACCAGCAGTGTAGGAGGGTTCCCCTTTCTCCACAGCCTCGCCAGCATTTGTTGTTGTTTGTCTTTTGGATGGTAGCCACCCTTACCGGTGTGAGGTGATATCTCATTGTGGTTTTAATTTGCATTTCTCTGATGACAAGCGATATGGAGCATCTTTTCATGTGTCTGTTGGCCATCTGAATTTCTTCTTTAGAGAACTGTCTATTCAGCTGCTCTGCCCATTTTTAATTGGATTATTTGCTTTTTGTTTGTTGAGGTGTGTGAGTTCTTTATATATTTTGGATGTCAACCCTTTATCGGATCTGGCATTTATGAATATATTCTCCCATACTGTAGGATACCTTTTTGTTCTATTGATGGTGTCCTTTGCTGTACAGAAGCTTTTCAGCTTGATATAGTCCCACTTGTTCATTTTTGCTTTTGTTTCCCTTGCCCGGGGAGATATGTTCAAGAAGAGGTCACTCATGTTTATGTCTAAGAGATTTTTGCCTATGTTTTTTTCTAAGAGTTTTATGGTTTCATGACTTATGTTCCAGTCTTTGATCCATTTCAAATTTACTTTTGTGTATGGGGTTAGACAATGATCCAGTTTCATTCTCTTACATGTAGCTGTCCCGTTTTGCCAGCACCATCTGTTGAAGAGACTGTCATTTCCCCATTTGGAAGTTTTTATTTAAGTTTATTCAAGCTCACGGATTCTATCCTTGGCTGTGGTCTCGTCTGTTGATCAGTCATCAGAGGCATTCTTCATATCTGTTACGGTGTTTTTGATTTCTGGCATTTCATTTTGATTATTTCTTAGAGCTTCTAACATTCTTACGTTACCGGTCTGTTTCTTGACTTTTGTCCACCTTTTCCATTAGAGCCCTTAGCATATTAGTCATGGTTGTTTTAAAAGCCTGGTATGATAAATCTCTGCAATATTAGAATATGGTTCTCATGTTTGCTATGTCTCTTCAAACTGTGATTTTTTTTGTCTTTTACTATATCTTGTAATTTTTTGTTGAAAGCTGGGTATGGTATACTGGGTAAAAATAACGGGTAAATAACCATTTAGTATGACGTTTTATGTTTATCTGGCTAGAAGTTAGAGTCTTTGCACTGTTTGCTGTCAGACTAAAACTTCCACGGATGTTCTTGTTTTTGTTTCTCTTATTGTTGAGTTTCTCAAAAGATTTCTTTTCAAATAATGTCTGAAACATGCAGTTCTTTCAACTGTACTCTTATGTTATTATACAGGAGCCTTACCGATGTGGTAAGATTTTGGGAAAGGAGGAGGAAAATGGAGGAAGCATTTTATTATCCTATGAGTAGGTATCAGTTTTTTAGTGAACTTTTGCCCCCGAGCTGTGACCTTCATAGGTGCTTCTTAGTCACCAATGCCCCCCTTAGGTGAGATGGGAAGGCTAGAGGGGGCTGGAATTGAGTATTTCCCTTCTCCCATACTAAAGGCTGGAATGCAGTGGAGTCAAGTATTTCCCTCCTTTGGATTGGTTTGGCTCTGTAAAACCCCAGCAGATTAGGCGTTTATAAAATAGTTTCCCTTGAGGACAGGCTTTGTCAAGAACAGAAGGCTCTGGGTGTGTTTCAAAAGTGGTGCACTTTCCCTCTCTCTTAAGGAAGCAGGAGAGGATTTTTCTCTGATCTTCACTTTGAGAACCTGGTAGGACCCCTAGAGATAAACTAACATATGTGTGGGATCCTCTACAGGTTTTAACTCAGACTTGTTTACACTAAGCCCCCAACACTGTCTCAGTTACAGCTTATATTTTCCTGCCTTGGTACTAGTTCTTGTGGCTGTTTGTGCTCCTCAGGTTCTGCTCCTGTGAGTTGTGATTCTCTGTATTGACCTCTCTGCCATTCCAGTTTTGGAGGCCATCATTTGCCCTATGACATCAATTCCATGATGGATCCAAGAAGAGGTGTTGATTTTCAGGTTTTTCTGCTTGTTTTTTGTGGGAATGGAAGTGACAGTTTGGCCTAAGCATTTTCTAGGCTGGACTGGAAACCAAAAGTAATTTTGTTTGTTTTGTTGTCTGGTGTGAGCAGTTTCTTTGGTTTTGCTTAAGTAACCTATGTACTAACAACATCTGACAGTTACTGTCTCCAAAGAAACATATCATTTTCCTTCACTATTTCAATAGAATCAGTATGTATAACCAATACATGAGTACATGTTCGTGTGGTTTTCTTCCAATGCTATAGAAGCACAGAAGTTCCTTTTTATCCCTTCTAACTCCCTTTCCCCTCTGTTATGTAATCCCTGTTTACATTTTGCTATATATACTTCCAGACATTTTTACACCTTTATCTATGACCTATATCTCCATTACTATATTCATATATCTATTTAACTAGAAAATATACTCTATGTAGATGTATATAATAGTCTTTAATAATTTAACCTTTCTAATTATGGTCATTTTTTTCTTCCAAATGTTGCTTATTTGTGGTTTTACCTTTTTGTTTTTGATCAGACTCGACAATAGGTCATTTCATTTTTTCTCAAATAATCAGCATTTGATTTTATTGACAAAATTCACTTTTGTTTTCTTTCATTAATTCATGCTTTTTCTTTACTTATTTGTTTCTATTGTGTTATTTTGTGATTGTTTTTAAGAATTGTTTATTTGAGTGCTTCATTTATTTTCACTCCTTTTGGTCCTCTAAAGCTTTGGTCCTCTAAGGCTCTAAAAATTCCTCTGAATGCCGTTTTCACTGCATTCAACAAATTGTGATATATAATGTCTTAGCTAACATTTTTTTCTAAATTGTATGGCTTTTAAATGTTTTTTAAGCCAGGAGTTATACACCAGAGTGTGGTTTGTTCGTTGTATTGTTTATTTTTAATTTTTTACTGGACAGTTTATTTACCCTCTACTTTTTGTTTGATTTCTAGTTTCCTCGGTAGCTTTTATCATGGTTAAATTTTATAAATGTTCTTCGTGTATCTGAAAACTGTGCTTTCTGATATTCTCGAAGTAATACAACTATAAAATCAATCTTTTGATCTCTGTTATTCACTTCCTCTGTAACCTTAATTATTTTTGTCCATTCTATCATTTTTTAAGAAAAAGATTCTCTTTCTATGACTACAGATTGTTACTTTCCTAACATCATTTCTCTACTTCAGTTTTCTATTAAAATTTTTTTAAATATGGTAGTTTTATTGCTTTCACTCAGTGATAGACTCTGACAAGGCAACAAATAGTCTTATCTGTAATGCAGTTTCTTGCACTTGTTTTTTAAAGTAGTGCGCATGTTTTGGTTTTACAAAGTAAAATATATATAAAAAGATAAGCAGAAGCATGGAGTTAGATATTAGGCCATCATTAGCCTACAGAGATAAGCTCTTGCAGAGCTTTGAAAAAGATGGTGGTGATTAATAGCATATCTTCACCAGAGTCATGTTGTTCTACATAATTCTGTGTGCTCCACCTGGTGGGGAGCAAAGTTTGCTAAGGAATTATCCCAGCCTTGCTTCTATGTATCAATCTAAGCAGTAGTCTACAAAAATATAGGCTTAAAGGTAAATTAAAACTGATTATTTGGTGGCATTAAAACAGTAAAATCCTATTTAAAATGTCAAAGAACTAATTTCCATCCTACTTCTTTGTGTGTAGACAGTCTCAGAGACAGTGTTGGTGTTGACAGCTGTATGTAGGATACAAGCTACAGCTCACAGTTCTCTTCTTGAACCTGGCATAAGTCACAGTTTGGAGATAGAAGCAGGGGTCAGAGAAGGGCGAGGGAAGTGTTTTCACTTCACGAAGCACATTGTATGTCATTTGAATATCTGGAAATTTTCCTTAGCATTTTTTTCTAGAGATAAGACTAATGCTTCTGAATATTAAGCTTACTGTAGTTGTCATTTCTCTCTGGGAATCAGGAATAATATTATTTATTTAGTGCTCTGAGATTATGTTAGAATTACATAAAAATGCCAGGCATCATGAAAATAAAAGATAACCATTAGGAGCAGTAAAATTACTATTGTTTGGCATATAAATGAAATGTATTATATTTTGCTAGATATCACTACAATTTATGTGAGAGGGAAAATGAATTACAAACAAGCAGAAAACACAAACAGACATGTGAGCTATCAGCATGCATAGAAAATTATCAGCGGTACACAGTAAATGGAAAATTTAGAAAAATCAGCAGTGGATTTTGTTAGGAGAAGCTCAATTTATAGAAATTCTGACTTTAAATTGTAAAAAAAATGAAATATTATTTGATTTTCTTTTGTGTTGGTGGCCCAAACTAATGATAGTGTGTGCAGGAAATATATATTTAAAGGTTTGGGAAGATTACACACTGAAACAATGCTTCTTTCATAGGATATGTGATAATTAATGGTTATTAATCCTGTGTCTAGTACTGCTTAAGTGATCCTCGGCAAGTCAGATAAACTGCTTTATCCAATAGCTACTCTAGTTGTAAAGTTCCCGTATTCCTGTATATTCTTTGAGCTCACATATTACTCACCGCAAAGCCGTCATCCAGCCTGAGCATTTAATTAACAGCTAATGTAAATGAAAACACTGTGAAAACCACTACATCATTCTTCCCTGGGGATGTGAGTAGTTGTATGCACTATGCAGAATACATTTGAGACAAATCATGTATGTGCACACTTATGGGCGGCAAAATATCTCTAGTAGACTGTGCCCTCCAAGTAGTCTAGCTTTCTGTCTTTATAAACCATTGACATGTTCTGTAGCTCCAAGACCTCCTCTTACAGCATCACAGAAATATTTTTATTCCAAGAGCCCTAATTTTCTATTCACAGAAAGACAAATATGGTCACTGTCACTGTAAGTCAGCTTGGTGTTTTCCAAGGTTTTAGTTCACCTTTTACATTTGCTGACCATTCTGGAAAACAGCCCATTCTTGTAACTAAAGACGTAACTTGTATTTAGATTTTAGAGGAGGCTGTACAAAGGTGAAGGAAAACATTTCAAGCTACAAAAAAATATATCATTTCAATGTAGAAATGCTTCTCTTGATTGTTACCTTTATTAGATATGAATGAAGTCAAAAGCAGTGTTGCACTTTTATGCAATTTACCAAAAACAAAGAGAAATTTGTTTTGGAATCAGCTGCAATCTGGCCTCTTCAATGCATAAATCCTTAAATTGTGTGCCAAGTTAATCATCTTGGTCTCTTCACTGTTCTAGAAAAATGACTTTATACAGTTAATATTTAATACATGTTGGTATATATTGAATGAACGAGTGGACAACTGAGTCATATTCTTCGGATTCCTAGAAAGGAAATTGAGGGACACTTTTACTTCCCTCTGCCAAACCTATAGCAAACCTTATGTTCCTTACTCCCTGCTCTCTCTCCTCTGGGTCTTAGCTTGGCTGACACATCCAGCTTTCCATGGTCTAAGGTGCCTGACAAGTAAATGGCTCATGCCCACGGCCCTCAGTAACTCCCGCTCTTTCAGTTTTATACTCTGATTGTTACTGAAGTTCTGAACCTCAGCCTTGTGATAGGTTGAACAAAAGAGGATGGGAGAAAGAAGGTGAATTTCACCCAGTCTCTGCCTCAGTGTTATACTTCCCACTATTTTCTTGATCTGATGAGTTTAACTTTTCTAGTTTTATCTTTATTCAACATTTCTGTGATATCTCCTTTCCACTCCTATAATTCGTACTGGAAGCTTTCAAACACCACATCATTGGAAGGTTGGGTGAGTAGAAGACATGGAGTCTCTGTGTACTTGGTCACATAAATAATGTTCCTCATGACCAGTCTCGGCCAGGTATCATCACTATTCTGTATACCAAAAAGCAAGCATCCTGGAGAAAAATAGGATGAGAATTCAAGTAGTTAAACCCAAAGGATAAAGATGGGTAAAAGCATTTGGAAAGTGTTTATATACCAAATATTGAAATCAGGTAAGAATTAGTGTGGAAGCCGTGTTTACAAATACAAATGATTTAAAATCACTTTAATGGATACTGCATATCAAAAAATCAAAACATAAAACATTATATTATAGTTTATTTTAAAATGAAATCATGTTAGCAATAATGGCTAAGAGCCAGGATTTTAGACCTGGGTATAAATCCTGGATCAATCATATCTGTTCTCTCTTTACCAATGGGGAAGTTATTTATGACTCAGTTTCATCACCTGTAAAATGGAGACTATATTGCCTACATTACAGTGATTTTATGAGAACAAGAGAGAATGTGTGTAAACAACATTTCACAGAATTCCTGGCAACTAGTGAATATTCAATACATAGTTAGATGTTCTTATGGTTTTACCTACTGTAAATCAATAATCAACCAGAGTGTGGTCTAATGTTAACTCAGGCTTCTATGAATCATGAGGAATTTAGAAACTTTTAAAGTAACATCAGACTTGAGAGGAAAGATTCCAATAGTTGAAAAGTTGGAAAATAAGATTTATGACAAAGAGGGAAAGAAATTGAAATTGTTTTTATCGTGGAATGAATTGAATCCATCTTTGTTCTCCTGTAACCACTACTTTAATTTCCAGTTCCTGTTAGGTGAACCACACCTATTCAATTTCTGAGCTTCAAAAATCTGGAGTAATTCTAAATCTTTGGATTATCTCCTGGTGTTGCCCTTCCACAGACTCCTGCTGATTATCTCTTCAAAGACAATAGGAACTTGTTCTTTCTGTGCTTACTTTGAAAAGGTGTTCATGAAAATATTTTTGAAATACAAAACCCTATACACATGTAAGGAATTATTAAATCTAATAGACATTGTTGATTCCTTTCAGATAATTTACTATCCTGTTATATAGTTAAATGATTATGAATCTGTCTCCTTGCTAGATTGTGAACACCTTGAAGGAAAGACCCATTTTCATATTGCCCATATTTTTAAAAACTGTTCCTACAAGACTCACATATACACACAATACACACATGCACATAGATGCACACACACACACACACACACACACACAGATAGAAGATACTCAAGATATTCAATAAATATTGGGTGAATCTCTGAAGACTTATAGCAGTCGAGCAGGATACAGTATAGCATAGTGGTTTAGAACATGCATTTCAACATCAGGCAAGTTTGATCTGAGTACCAGATCTCTTACTTACTTGTTTATGTGACCTTGGAAAAGTTTCTTAATCCCTCCATTGTTCAGTTCCCTCATCTGTATAGTAGAGATAACAATCGTATCTACTTCAGGATTTCTATGAAGATAAAATGAGATAATGCAAGAAAGGCACTTTGCAGAATGTATCACACATTTTAAGTAATCAGTATATATTATAATAATCCAGGTATCTTATCACATCATTCATTCTTTTATTTCTTAATTCAAGACACATTACTGAGTGCAAGTTTAGCAGGAACTGTGCCAGATTTCAGAGATATCAAATCCCTGTCCCTGTCTTGAGGGAAGTTTAGTGGAAGAGAAAGACAATAGTTGGAGTACAGTATGTATGGGAAATAATGTGAGTACAAAGGCAGGCCACTGTGTTAATGTTGGAGAAGAAGTCAGGGATGACTTCATAGATCAGTGATGTTGGGCTAAGTTTTGGAAAATAAATAATATCCAGGTGGGTCATAGTGAGGGCTGGAGGATAAGAGAAAGTTTGGGCAATGAGGATTTAATGTCTGAATTTTTGCAGTGGCCTTCTAGTTGACTTTCTTGATTTACATCCCCCTTACTTTTCAAGTTTTCTTTTTATCATGTCAGTCTTAAATGACAAAGTTGTAGTGGATCTCTATTGCTTATCTGCTCCTATTTTCATTGTCTATTTCTGTCCACTTGGGTTTATTATATTGCTCTTTTTCTAACTTCATAAGATGAGCATTTAAGCATATTAATTTTAAGCACTTAAAATTTTTTCTAATGTATTTTAGGCAATAAGTTTATCTGAAAACTCTGATTTTGTTGTACCTCACAAGGTTTTGTAAATTTTATTTCATTATCACTTATTTCAAAGTTTTTAGAAGTTTTCATTATGAACTTTCCTTTATCTCATGAGTTATTCAGCAGCATATATTCTTTTAAATTACCACAAGGTGGTGGGAGCATTGTAAATTTTTGTCACTCATTTCTAAATTAATGGGTATTGTGGTCAGAGATGTAATATGCCTTACACCTATTCTCTGGCCTTTGTTGAGGCTTATTTCCTAGTACGTGATCAGTTTTTGTAAATATTCCATGGGTGCTTGAAAAGTCTATCCACAAACTGTTGGTCACATAACTATGCTTGTCCACAAATTCATTACTTCTGTTTCCCAGATCATCATTTCTTTTGTCTGTTTAACTTATCAATTATCAACAAAGATATGTTAAAATTTTTCTCTATGATAGTGGATTTATCATTTTAAGGCTACTTTTCTTAGGTGTCTACATGGTTGACAAATCTTTTCTCACTATTTAATAACTCTTTGGAGATACAGTAATGCTGTTTGTCTCTAAGTCTATTCTTTTTTATATTAATTGAGATACACTAGATATTTACTTTGGTTAATGATTGATACGTATTATTCCATTATTTTACACTCAATATATGGGTAATAACTGCAAATAACATATATTTCAGTTTTTTCATTTATCCCCACTGTTCCTTACTCCATATAAATACCTTGTAAAATCCAAACTTCTTATCCAAAGTCTTCTCTCACTGTACCCTAGGCTCCAAATTTACCAATTTCTTACTTTTCCTAACTTATCTTACAACTTACTTCATTCTACTAATTTTCTCTGAACACAATTAGTTTTTCTATGTCTTTGCATATGCAGTGTCTTTGCCTCATACCTTCTGTTCTTTGTATTCTTCAAAATTCATGTCAAACATTCACCTAATTTACCTCTATAAAACCATACCAAATAATGGCATCTCATTCTGACTAGTTTTTTAATATGAATCTCTAAGGATACTTTATGCAATATAAAAGTGTTGCATATTCCTTCTAATTTTCTTTTATATAGATCTGTTTCCTAAATAATTTTGTGATTGTAATGTCTCATTTAAAAACATGGACCATGTAATTATACTGGAATATGTGAATTATGTCTGTAGAGTTCTTTAGAAAGTGTTAGGTAAAATATTTTGAAGGACACCAGTTGCAGAAAATATTCAGAAAAATCAATTGTCTGTTAATAATAGTCTTGAGTCACAGAAATAGAATTCTCTAAAGAATTCTCTTATTAGCTGGAATGGTGATTGCATTACTGAAGCAAATCTAATGCACTGACAGAGAATGTTTCCAAAGCCAAAATTTGCATCATTTTTGGGTTGTCTCACTACTATAAAAGTATGATGTAGGTGCAATGATCATATTCTTTACAGTGAAACACAGTTTACGTGTGGTTATTTAAGATGACAGGAACACAGGAACAGGTGCCAAGTAGCTCAGAGACCAATAATCTATTACATACTAAGTAGTAGCTACTATGTGTAAGGAAGTTTGTGTTGTGGAGGAAACACCACCACCATATGGATAAATCACTTATGGCCTAGGGAAGCCAGCAACAAAAGAGACCACAACTGTGCTAAGCAGAATCTTTAAGACACTAGTTCTTGACCATTTTAGCTCATCCATATCTTTGATAATATGATTAAAAAGCTATGGACTGTCTCCTAATAAGAATGCAAACAACATTTTAGAGGATTCAAGACCCTCTTGAAATCCATTCACAAACCCTCTAGGGAGTAAGAAGTCCTCATAAAAGAAGAAGGAGGGGTCATTGACCCAGGAACAGATAAGATCTGAGCTAAGCCTTGACAGATAAGTAAGACATAAGTAATCAGAGAGCAGGCCATTCACAGCAGAGAATGATATGAACAAAGGCAAAGAGGTAATAATAAATAACCTTTCCTTTCAGTAACAGAAGGTTCTCAGTCGGGCAGTTGTACAAAATATAGGTGTGTAACTGAAGTGTACATGGCCTTATACACCAGGGAGTGAGATAACCGAAACAGCCTTCACCTCTGTTCATAGAGCCTGTTTAAGTCTTTCCCCCACAAACTTTACCTGCACTATCTCTCCCCTCACTGATACCAAAGTGCAGCTAGTGTCATAAACCTTAGGAGCTAGAGAAGAACAACCCAAATTTTCTTGTTCCTGATTTAAAACATGGCATGCTCTAATTTTATTACAAAAGAAGTTTCTTGCCTACATTTTCAACTTAATTGAGGTCTTGTCTCTTAAGAGTAGGGCCTGAAGCATTATGTTTCTTCCAGCAGTGTTCTGCAAGACACATATGCGATAATAGACATGGTGTTCAAGGAAATGGCTTTCAGAAGCACAGCAAACTTCCTACAGCTTTTAACTCATATCAGAATTTTTCTCTTGATTTTTTATGTTTTGAATTGGTACTGGAGATTCACATTTTGGGGTGTTTGCAGTGTTGTTTGTCCTCTGGAAAAATAGGCTGAATCACTATAATATCTGGGAATTAGAGTGATATCTGTTACACTGCATCAAATAATTATAGTAGAACTAAGTCACAATTTTCTACATTAATGGAGAGAAGAGGTAGGGGGAAAACATACACTAGGTAATCTCTGAAATCACTTTAAATTTGTTTTGAGCTATAGGCAGACACAGGACACAGTTGGATTTAACATTCTCATGGATTCTTTCTCTTTTTCTGCTCCAAACATACAGAGTGAGAGAATTTGATGACTTAGATGTGTTAGTCTTTGAGTTATTTCTGCTTGGCTTGTAGCATATCCTTCCTCCCCTTGATTGCCTCCCTCCCAGCCTTAGGCTTTGCAGCGCTCTCATTCTGCATTAAGACCCCATTGCAGTACCTAATCTCCCTAGATTTCTAACTCTACCACAGACCATGTAATCCCATCTGCCCACTGGGCACCACTTGTACAATTTACAGATACCCCAGACTCAGCTCATTTCTTCACCAAACCCTCTCTTCCTCATGTGGTGAAGCATCATTGTTGGTGAAGCAGCCAATTGGCCAGGACAGAATTCCCTATCAGCTTTGGCATCTCCTTCTCCCTCATCTCTCCTATCAGCTAAAAGTCTTAATGATGCTACCTCAGAAATGGGCCACACATTTGTCCTCACCTTTCTATTCTTACTGCCACTACCTTAGTTCAGGCCCATATTATCTCTTACCATGGCTAATCTCTTTTCTGCCATCATCATCAAGTAAACCCTTCTCATTTCTTAAGGACCAGTTTAAATTCCCCTGCCAGAGTCGAGCTCCAGCGAGTCCAGGAGTCCCTGAAGGATGAACGGTGTCGGCGACTGAATGAATGAGTGAGGACACAGACACTAGCAAAAGCTGAGCCTGGCCTTTAATGAAAAGTAGCAGCTTGATTATATACTCTTTGATTACATAAAGCAAAGTGTAGATATTAATCATTTAATTGACACATAGCACGGATACATGAGTTTGGAAAATGAGATTACATCATTTGGCAGGTCTTAGCAATTAATTTGTTTCTAAGTAAGCTTTGTTTTTAGTTATTGCAGCCAGAAAATCTTACAAAGGTTAGGTAGGTGCCAGACTCTTGGTTTCTTTACAGATGACTATCTAAAGTTCAGTATTCTATTATTTTTATGTAGGGCCCTCATTCTTTCATAGCTATACTCCCATTCTTCGTCTCCGGTAGGAAAGAAGGAGGCTCTCTCTAAAAGAACACGATGACTTTTTGGCAGGCAGGGACAAATTTTATGGACCCATTTTCAGTAAGACTTACAATGGAGATTTTTCTGATCTGGAGTTAGGTAATGCCCTGTTCTCATTTGTTTTATAGTTTGCCAGGTTGTTCTTTGGCAGGCTAGCCAAAGAATATCATTTGTTCTCTGTACCCAGCTGTCGCCATTAATCATTGAATATGTTATTTGGAGGCCACATAGGGGCGGGGGAAAGAACCTCAAACCAGGTAAATTTTCCATATCCTTTTTCCCATAAACTTGGGTCCAGTTCTCATGGGGTCTCACTTTCCCATCATTGGAGAGTAGTCTCAAGGGCAGTAGTGGTTTTTTCCAATTTCCTTTAGTGCCAGTAACCAAAATTTTCAAGGAGACTTGGATATGGCCTCTTCCCTGAAAGGGCAGCTTGAATTGAAACCAAAATAAGCAAATTTACTAAAAGGAACATTTTGAGCAGGAGGGATATCGGGGTTGCTCCTCTGGGAAGGCCGCTGTGCAGTCCCTTCCATCTGACTGCTCAAACTGTGTCATCAGGCTGGCGGTTCGGACCTGCTCCCAACATACCCCATTTTCCAAGATCACTCTGTTTTCATTAACAGTTATTTTCTTTGACAGACTGCCCAAAACTCTGTAAGCATCATATTCTGTTTTACATTCTGATTTGGTGAACATCTCTTTGTTTAGCCTACAACTATATTAGAGAATTCTCAAGAGAAACAGGGACTAGATCCTAAATATATGTTCGGAGAATAAATTGAATTTTACTTCTTGTTGCATATGTAAATTTATAGTCTTGTACTATAATGATTTATATATGTGACTTATTGCCCCAATTAGACTATAAAATTTTTCTAAAAATTATTAAAATGAAGTTGAAGAGTACATCATGAATCCCATGACAAGAAGTATCAACTGTATGACAATGGTAGTAGAAAGTCATCACTGAAGGGCCCCCACCAGTAAGATGGCGAACTTCCGGCTTCTCTTCCGTGTCCTCAGTTCCCGACGGCGCCACCTAAAGACCAATCACCTCTCTCCCCACTCCCACTCCCAGCACCTAGCCAATAGCCACCAGCCCCGTAGAAGTAACACCACAATCACCCCATGCCCCTTCCTATATAACCCAGCACCTTTCCCCAATAAAGCGGAATTCTCCGGTGAATTGCTGCTGTGTGTCGCTCCCTTCCTTTCAATCACAGGTTTGGGCATAATACAAGGGCATGATTTAATGTGCATTTTTGATGG
This sequence comes from Manis pentadactyla, assembly GCF_030020395.1. Classification (NCBI taxonomy): domain Eukaryota; kingdom Metazoa; phylum Chordata; class Mammalia; order Pholidota; family Manidae; genus Manis; species Manis pentadactyla. The sequence continues at coordinate 99,987,793 of NC_080038.1, read as the reverse complement.
TAGGCTGAAGGATGCAGTGAAATAGCGAAGACTGGAAACAGAAGGTTAATTGAAAGGCTCATCTGGTAGTCTGAGTGAGAGATACAATATAAGAGAAAAGAGATCAGAGTTCTGTAGTTTTTCTAAATTTGCAGAGAATGGTAACATTATTATGCCAAGGGAAATAACATTCTTTAAGTTACATTCCATTTGCTTGCATGTGTTGGTGTTAGAAACCGTATGACATTTCCTTTAGATTAGTGGATTAGAAGAATATTGTGTAACAAGGCTCATCAGGTATATGAAAGATACATTCATGCCATATTTCCAATGAGCAATGAAGAGAAATAAATGAAACTAAACTCTAACATGAGGGCTCAAATTAAGTTAAAAATTGTCTATGACTATTACTAAATTCTAGACTATGTCAGCCTTTGAGTTCTTTAAAGAAACCTGGAGTATCCTTTAAAGATAAATTTCTTCTAAATTGCCACGAGTTAGATACAAGAGCAGCCTTCTTTGTTAGTATGTCTCTATTTGTAGAAATCATAGTGCTATGTGGAAGACCTTCCCCACATGTGCACAGGCACACACAAAAACATGCTTCCACATGACCCTCATTTTGTCATGAATTTCATTTTAGTGTTCACCCTCTATCCAGACGATTTTATTTACTAGTTATTGATTTACTATATGATTACTATTCTTGGAGGTGGTAACAGCTAGCCGAGGACAGGTTAATACAGGAAATGAGGGAAACTGAGTATAGTGCATTGAAAGAGAAGGAAGACTTGGGTTGAGAGTATTTAGGTAATTCTGGACAGTATGAGAGGGACATATGCGAAGTAATCACCAAAAGGCAAAGTAATGGAAGACATCAATGCTGTAATTAACCTATGTCAGAATTCTCAAACTACTGGTTAGAGCTAGATCTACCTGAAAGAATCCTGTGACTGCCAAAGATAATATTCATATTTCCTTCTAGTAGAGAAAAATATCCATAGCTTGCTTCTTCCTTTCTTTGGGTGTGCAAACAAATACTATGTCACAAAATAGGAAAGAAAGACAAAAATTTCAAGGCTTACCATTATTTGTGGTTTAATTCATATTTGTTTGTGGTGGGTTCAGACTTCATAAATCCTGTAATGAGAAAATGAGACTTAATTACTTTACCAGCAGTGATTTTTATAATTTTATAACCAAACTTCTTCGGCTGACATGCATAATTAGAATTATGCTGGATTTTTTTTTCAGTTTGGACCCCAGTAATTCTGAAACTCACTTCCACTGAGAAAGTGCACACTGCTTTTTAGTCTACACTTGAACTAAATTAGTGATTACAAACTATTGGCAAATTATCTTTAATATCTAGAGATAAATTGCAACTTAAATAAATGGATAGAAGTGAGATGAACAAATTTCAAATGTGACAATTCCATATAATGCAGAGCCACTATTTAGAAAGACTTAAAATTATAAAGTTGTTTACCATCTTGTAGAACAGTGGAATAGAATTCATTTCTAATGTGCTCCAACTATATAAGCAGGTATGTAGCTCTTATATATTAGGAATTATGTGGTCAAAGTATAGTCTTGAAACTTTTGAGAATAATTTAAATCAGTAAAATGTTTTGAACATGCAACCAAAAAACGTGTGTGTGTGTGTATATATATATATATATATATATTTTTTTTTTACACAGTAAAAAATATTTTTAATGTATTGGAAGTTTTGATTATTCTATATTTTTGTTAGTAAATATGTTAAGGTACAATATACACTTAAGGCAAGACTTGTTAATGACAGTGAATATAATAAATTCACACTTCAAATAGTGTTCACAATTTAGAATTTATATTTTTATAATTTAAAAAATTTGTTTATTGGGGTACATACAATTAAAGTTCACAAATTTTAGTGTACAACTTGATGAATTTTTACATGTGTATACACCCATGTAACCATCACCCATATCAAGGTATCAAACATTCTTACTAAATTTTTTTCCTTCCACCCATCCTCCCACCCCTTCCCCTCTGGTAACCGCCAGTTTGTTCTCTGTATTTATGAGTCTTTTTCAGTTTCGTGTGTTTGTTTTGTTTTGTGTATTCCACATATAAGTCGATTTATGCAGTATTTGTCTTTGTCTGAGTTTTTTCACTTAGCATAATATTCCCTTGGTCCATCCATGTTGGCACAAGTGACAAGATTTCATTCATATTTATGGCCAAGTAACATTCCATTGTGTATATGTACCACATCTTATTTATCCATTCATCTGTTGATGGACACTTAGGTGGTTTTCATATTTTGGCTATTGTAAATAATGCTGTGATAAACATAGGTGTGCATATATCTTTTTGGTTGGTGATTTTACACAATTTAGAATTTCTGATTGACTTCTATTTTATCTTACTAGATATATATTAGGTTGTTTTTTTTTCTTAACTTTCTAGTGTGGCTGACCAATAATATATTTAAGTCTATTTAACTGTGGTTTGCATTACTGTTAGCATTTTCAGTTTGCCATTTTTTGTAGGACACACACATACACTTGTACTTGGAGTCAGTTCTCATTATCTGCAGTAGTTATGTCCTGCAAAGTCACTGTGAACTTTGAATTAGCAAATATTGAGACATGGCTCCTTGGTGAAATTTAGAGCTGAGTTCTGAAGAGCCTCTGGTCACCTGATCAGCTTATCAATACATAATTTTGTTTTAGGTGTGTTTCTGTTTAAAGATACCTTATTTAATATCAATTGCCGATTCACAAACATTGAATTCATGGCCAATAGCCCTACAAGTCATGCCTGAAGTAAACTAATCCAACACACACACACTGTTTTTCCTTAATGCGCATCACAGCCTTCTTATGCTTACAAAACAAGACAATTAAGCATTATGCTTAAGGACCATTTTAAACAGTGAAATCACCAATAAAAAGCACAAAAACGCTAACATCGTGGCAGTTAATAGACTGCAAAAGGGGCACTTATTCACAGTGTAAGAACACCAACAAAAAGGGAGAGAGCACTGCTGTGACTGACCTCAGCTGGAAATACACATGCATTGAGTGACTCAGATATTTTGCTGTTCTGTGCGTGTTTGCAAATGATCACAGAGGCCCTGTGAGTGTAGGTTTTTGGGGTTACAGATAGATTTTAGGGAGTAGATCAATATGGAATTCATGAAAAATGAAGATCAGCTGTATATATGTAAATATGTATATGCACAGTTATCCTCATATGCACACCTATATGTCCATATGCATATACACACTATATGTATAAAATGCTATATAAACTGTAAATTTATACATACATTTATGCACATATATATATATACAAATCCTATATATATGCTATATATACTGTATTTTGTATTATTATATGCATTTCTGAATATACTTTCACCACAAAAGGTGTTGACATGCTATAATAATGTTACAGAAATATCAGAAATTAACGTGCCTAGATATGGTCAGTGTTTTCTGATCTTATTTGTATGAAATGCAGGTAGTTAAAACATTTTCTGATGTGAAAGAAATGCATTTTCTCAAAAGATCTGTTTTCATATTGAATCCATAGTTTAATTTTTTATGCACGTTTAGCATTTCTGTTAATTTAAAAGAAATTATCCACAGTAATATATAACATTCCTTTGGTACATTAGCCTGTGTAGAAAGCCCACTGGAGTCCAAGAATCTTGGTGTAAATAAATGAGTTCTATTGTTCTTTTCAAACATACAAACATTCCAGCTCTACAGAGTCTTAACGCCTCTCAAAAGAATTTTCATTTGCAGTGTTAAATGTAGAGGTGAAAATTCTGTTACTACAGTGTCTGGGGGGGTGGATAAAGGGGAAAAATGATGAATGGAAAGGTGGAATGAGATGAAATTTTCATGAACTTGAGAAGGTGTGGGAAAAAGCCTGTTGGGTCGGGATGAGGAGTGGGGTGGGAGTGGTTCAGAACAAACAATAGAAGACTTGTGAAGAGAGGACAAGTTGACCTAAGCTTGAGAGACTAGTTGAAATCTATCAAGATAGCACAGGATAGCTCAAAAGGACTGATGTGGAAAGCAAACAGGTTGACTCAAGGTCAAAAAGATACAGTCTAACAGCCCAGTTTAGATCAAAATTCTAAAGTGGCAATTTCTCATGTAGTAGAAGGATTCACAAAGGCTTGAAATATTGGTTAGGTCTTTGCCACAGTTGAATTTTGATTTCACCTGAAATTGCTTTTGACTATGTTATAATTTTGGTTTGGTTTTGGAAAAACATTTAAATATTGTGCTTATGAGGAAGTGGGTGGGGAATAGAAGAATGACAACAGAAAGCTTTGATGTGCCTTTTAGTTTTAGCAAACTTATCACCGAGAAATGCAAGTGTATACCGTAATTAATATTAATGAAGTTTAAGAGCAGGCTTTTTTTCTGATGTTTGGGAATTAAAATGAATGTACAAAGTTTACAAATTGCTTAGATTAATAAGGAGTTTTAAATTTGTTATCTAGCAACCAGAAGGTGATGATTCACTTGATTATGTTTTATGTATTTTACTTACTACAGTTTATTATGTTAGAAGTTTATATATACGGTTCTGGAATCAGTCAGCCCATTTCTCCATGAGAAGACCATGGTGCTTTGACATTCCTTCCTCAGTCTCATCAAATTTAATTTTGAAGAATTATCTAGCCATAGATAAATGTGAGGAAGAACCCAGACTCTTGAGCCAGATAGTATCTCAGTTCCACCATTTTACTAAGTAAGCCTTGGACAGTTTCATTTAGCGTTGGTAATTGGATTCTTCAGCCATTAGAATGAAGGTAACAATGCAACTTTGAAAGATTATGCTGATTATCATATAATACATGGAAATTGCCTGGTGCATGTGCTATAGTGAGAATGATCTAGATTCCCCATCATTGCATGTCTTCCCCTTCCTACCATCCGTGCTTCTCACTTGGAGGGATATGGGGCACACACACTAAGTTTTCTTGGTAACTTAAAGAAGTTACATTGACATTGTGCACATGTCCACCAAACTGAAATATTAGAACCCAAGCTTTAAACGACCATTTTAGGAAACCATGCAACTTTCTCGGTAACATTTCATTTTCACTCTCCACCAAAATGTTGATCTCTATTCTTAAAATCCCTTGGCCATTGCCACAGCTGGGGATTTCTCATTGCCCATTTCTTCCACTGTTGAGCCGGTTCCTATGTCTTAGCCTACCTAATTTCATTTTTCTTATATCTCCTTCTCTCCATTTTTCTGGCACCTCATTCCCACTCTCTCAGACTGTGCCTAGAAATTCAGAACAACCCTCAATTTATTATGCAAACAATTTACCTCTCCGATTCTCTCCTCTTGCCCTTTTTTCTGTGTATGGGCTTTTGTTCTAGGAAAACTCAGTTAAGTTGCTCTAGTAAACAATGAACAAGGGATTCCAGATGTAAAATTTTCCACCGAAAAATAAATACAAGTTACTGACCTCAGAGTGTCCAGTAAATATGTAATTATAACTCATGATAAACTGCTATGAAAGAACATCAAAGAGTATGACTAAAGGGTTCTATGATTAATTAAAAGGATTATAACAAGACGACTTGATTTAGAATGATGTATCTTAGATTTCTTTGAGGAAGTGACTTTTAAACTGGAACCTGAAAAATAGGATTCATCCATGAAAAATTGCCAAGAGTCGTCTAAGCAATGGAAATCAAACCTGTGAAAGCTCTGAGATTGGAAAGAATTTGGTTTATTTAAGGGACTGAAGCCAATGTGGCTGAAATTCAGTGAGCTGGAGGTAGAGTCAATCAAGGAGATACTAGAGAGTAGCATTTATCAGGCAGGGCATTTGGAGGGGCCTAATTCTTCCCTTTTCTGAACATGATTAAAGTCAATTTCAAAATTCTCTCTTTAGTGATATGCCTATGAAAGATAATCTTTAATGGACCCTCACTGGTTGAGGTGTCCCATGGATATACATTTCCAGGTTTGACTTTGATAATATGAGCCATATCAGGTAGGACTCTGTAGGCCATAGTTAATTTTTATATTTTTTTGTAATTCATCCTAAGTACAGTGGAAAGCCTTTGAAATATGATGAAAAATATCCCAAGATATCTCACTTAACATAGTTTCTCTTTCCTTTACCGTCTAATCCATTCCGTGTGTACAAACTTCAGTTCACCATGTTCTTAGAAGAAAGGTGCCCAAGTATGGTCTGACCAGCAGAGTAGATTCAGTGCACTATTCTTTTCTATATGTTAAAGCCTTCTTAATTTACCTAAGATCACATTGGTTGTTTTTGTAGTCACATTCAACTATTGATAGAAAGAATCATAGCAATTTAGAATTTCAAGGAGCCATTGAAATATTTTAACCCATTCACCTCAGTTTGCAGATAAAGACACTGAAGCTCAGAGAATGAATTGATAATAAAATCCTGAAATAATGCTCATACAAATTTATAAAACATCTCACTATATTTTGTACTTGTTCAATTTGAAGTATATTAAATCTGTATAGATCTGGCCATTTTTTCAGCCTGCTAAAAGATTTTTGCATACCACGTATGTCAAGTAATGTATTTGATAACCCTCTCAGTTTCACTGCATATGTGAATGACCATCTATGCCCCAGTCAAGTCTTTACTATTAAACAAAAAAGAGCAGAAGACAACCTTGGGCCACACAAGAGATGTTCTAGTGAAACGTTGATCCATTCAGCCTTTTTAAAACTGAAGTATAGTTGACATAATATAAAAGTTTTAGGTGTACAACATAGTGATTCAGCATTTTATATATGTTACAATTCAACTAGTTAGAGATACTTAACTGTCTTATTGACTTGCCTATGTATGTTATACAACCAAACACATTAATCTCTTCACTGTACTCCTCATGACAATACATCTTCAACTTAGTAGTATGATTGCACATTCTGTTTGTTTAGCATGGAATAACTTCACTAATTTATTAAACTTCTTTACCCTTTAATGCCTCCATTTAGATTTCCTTTTTGCTTTGACAAGTCATATGTAACTTAAACATATTAAATTTGTATTTAAAGTTATATTGACTGAGACATTTGCCATTTCTACTGTTCTTCATTCCTTCCTGAAGAGTACAACTGCTATCTGGTATCTTTTTCCTTTATCTTGAAGATACCCTTTAGTACTTTTTTTTGGTAGTACAGTTTTACTAGTGGTGGATTCTCCTTATTTTTCTGAAAATATATGTATCAGGCCTTCATTCTGGTAGGATGTTTCCTGCAAATATAGACTTCTATGTTGACTTTTTTCTTCTTTCAGCATTTTAAATATGATGTTCCACTGTCTTTGGGCCTCCATTTTTTTTCTTGATAAAACTTACTGGTCAGGATTTCCTCTCCCCATTTTCTCTTTTTTCAACAATTTACTTATAATATGCCCAAATGTGATTTCCTTGTATTTATTCTTCTTGGGGTTGTGGGTCTTCTTGAGTCTGTAACTTAATGTTTTTCATCAAATTGAGGAAATATTGGGCTATTATTTCTTCAAATACTTTTTTGCCCAACTCACTCTCTTCTATCCTTTGAGATTTCAATTGTATATACATTAGATGTTTTAATATTGTCACACAGATCAATGCAGCTCTTTTAAATTCATTTTACTCTCTGCCCTTCAGATTGGCTACTTCCTAGATTTCTGCCTTCACATTCTCTCTTTCTTCTGCTATATTTTTCTGTTGTTAAGCCCATCCAGGGAATTTTGAATTTTAAATATTCTATTACTTTCAGCTCCAAACTTTCCATTTGGTTCTACTTAATGACTTCTATTTATCTACTATTTCCTACTTTTCTTTACATTCCTGAACATAGTTATAACAGCTGCTTTAAAATTCTTATCTGCTAATGCAATCATCTGCTTCATGTCTGGGTTGACCTCCATTGGTTGTCTTGCTCTTGAGTATGGGTCATTTTCTTGTGCTCTTATGTCTGGTACTTTGGAATTTACCTTGGACATTGTGAGCACACATCTGTATGGATGCTGGATTGTCATATTCTTTCACAGAGTACCAGTTTTTTTCCTATTTGTTAGTAGTCATTTATCTCAGCTAAAGTCAAACCTTAAAATCTGTCATACTTGCAGTTGAAGCAGCTTATTTCTTTGTGCAGCTCTTTTAGCCTTAGCTGGGTTCTAGAATCAGCACCACACATGCATAATTCAGCAAGAAATTTGGGCAGTGTTTATACTCAGAATTTGTGGGACCATGTTTGTCTCTCATTAGGCTCTTCTCCCTTCCCATCCATCTTTTGTGGTTACTCTGAACCATATTCCCTGGTTCTTGAAAGCAATAAGACTATAGGTTTATATCTAAGGTGTGGCTATCCTACGTATGTGTAAGGTGTCCTGCCCTCAGGCTCAAAAACATAAAAAAAGGAAAACTTACCCAATGCTGTTCCCTTTTTCCAAGGATAAACTCCTCTCCAGTTTCTGTTTGCTTTTTGCCACTCTCTAGTAGCCTTTAAGTACTTTTTTTGTAATGCTTTGTCCACAGTTACAGTTATTATCTGCAGGAAAGCAGTTTCAATAAGAGCTATCCTACCATCATTATTAGTGGGCTACCTAGTAGACTGAATGCTAAAATTCTTGGAGAGTTTTTAGAAAAGTGTCTTGCACAGAGTTAAGTCTCAAAGAATGTACACATTGTTATTAATTAAAATAGAAAATCATCTAGGTTCTGCCAACATCCTCTAATAATTATGCTGTCTGCCTAGCTCTTGTGTACAGGTTGTGCTTTCAACATGACAGGTGATAGTCCAGCAACTAAAAAGTACAAACTATACCTGGTCCACAATGATTTTTATTAAACAAAACTTTAGGAATATTCTCTCAAGATTTTCTTTCATCACAGTTGAGCCAAACTAGTAAAACGCTAAATACATTCAGCAGTATATTTAAATCACTTTAATAGTCAGATACTTTGTAAAAGAGATGATTCCTGCAGTGCCGTTGTGTTTTCTTTTTGAAATTTAACTTTTTGTGATAAGATCACTTAACATAAGACCTACTTTTTAACAAAATTTTGACCGTACAATGTTGAACAGCAGATCTCTAGAGCATATTCATCTTGCTTGCCTAAAACTCCATGTCCATTGATTAGGAACTCCTCATTTCCCCCTTCCGCAGCTCCTGACAACGATGATTCTACTCTGTGAGTCCATGAATTTGACTATTTTATTGAGTTGTATTTTCTGAGTGTTTCCTAAGTTTCCCTAAGTATGCATGACTCCATAGTTATTCTACATTATGGTGAATTTTATAATTTAAACTCTTCTCTTTTTTTATATACATCTTTTCATGCCCCTGTTATAGTTAATGCAGACATTTTGTATACCCTTTACTCAGTTTTCCCCAGTGGTACCATCTTGCAAAAGTATAGTACAGTATAACAACTAGGATGTTGGATGTTGTCATGGATACAGAGGAGATTAAAAGAACTGTTCTTAACTGCACGGAATCCCTTTATAGCCAAATCCACTCCACTCTTGTTGCTGGTCCCTAGCAAGAACTAATGTGTTCTCCATTTATATAATTTTTTCCTTTCAGTAAAGGAAATTTGCATTTTCCCAGTTTTATATATAAATAAAATCATACAATGTTTAAACTCTTGGGAATGTCTTTTTTCACTCACCACGATTCTCTCGAGATTTATCCAGATTGTGTATATCAATAACTCATTACCTTTATTGCTGAATAGCATTCTATATTATGGATATACCAGAGTCCTGTTTAACCATTCACCTGTTGAAATATATCTAAGTTGTTCCTAGGTTATAGCTATTACAAACAAAGCTGCTCTAAGTATCTATGTACAGTTTTTGTGTGAAAATAAGTTTTATGTTCTCTGGGAAAAAATACCCAAGAGTACAAACTGCTGGGCAATATGGTGGTTCCCATATTTAATTTTATAAGGAACTGTCAAAATATGTTCCAGAATGGCTGTACCATTTTATATTCCCACCAGCAACATAAGAGTGATCTTTCTCCATATCCTCACCAACACTTGGTATTGTCACTTTTCTTATTTCAGCAATTTTGATAAATATGTAGTCATATCTCATTGTAATTTAAATTTGCATTTTCCCACTGGCTGATGATGCTGAACATCTTTTTCATATATTAATTTGACATTTATATCCATTTTGGTGAAATATGTTCATGCTTTTTGTCCTTTTTTAAATTGAATTGTATTTTCCAGTGTTGAATTCTTCATATATTCTAGGTTATAATCCTTTGTTGGGTATGTGGTTTCAAATATTTTCTCTGTAGCTTGTCTTTTCATTTAAGAACTTTTTAGGAGGCTCTTTCATAGAGCAAAAGTTTGTCACTTTGACCTAGTCCAGTTTGTCAAAGTTTCCTTTTATGGATCATGCTTTTGGTGTCAAGTCTATGAGCTCTTTGTGTACCACTCGATCTCAAAGACTTTCTCCTATGTTTTCTTTTACTAAAACTTTTATACAGTTCTACATTTTATATATAAGCCCATGGTGCATTTTGAGTTACTTTATGTATGAAGTGTGAGATTTAGGTCAAGATTCATTTTTTTACTGCGGATATCCAGTTTCTCTGATAATATGTTTTGAAAGGATTATCTCTTGCTCATTTAATTGCTTCTGCAACTGTCAAAAGTCAGTTGAGCATATTTTCATGTGTCTATTTCTGGGTTTTCTATTTTCTACTGATAATAGCTCTCTCTGCCAATATCACACAATCTGGACTGCTGCAGCCATGTAGAAGGGCTTACTATTGGGTACTGGGTAGTGTGATTCTTTTCCAAGACAATTTTAGCTATTGTCTTAGTCTGTGTGGGCTGCTATTACAAAATAACACAGACTTGGTGGCTTATGTAACAGACATTTATTTATCACTGCTCAGGAGACTAGGAAGTCCTCAGTTAGGTTGCCAGCATGGTCAAGTTCTGGGCACAGCCTTCTTTCTGGCACATAGACAGCTTCCTTCTCACTGTATGTTCACATGGTGGAGGAAGAGAGCACCCAGGTATCTCTTCCTCTTCTTATAAGGGCACTAATTCCATCATGCAGGATCCACCCTCATGAACTCATCTAAACCTAATTACCTCCTAAAGGCCCCATCTCCTAATACCATCACACTGGCATTCAAGGTGTCAACAAATGAATTTCGGGGGATGCAAGCATTCAGACCATAATAGTTATTATAGGAACTGTGCCTTTCCTTATAAATTTTAAAAGTATGTGCATGTCCATAAAAATCTTTGTGGGAGTTGATTAGAATTTCATTAAATCTGTGGGTGTGGGTAAATACATATATGTATATTTATGTATATGTATATGTACATAAAGCACATGTATATGTATACACACATATCAACCTCTCCTGCTTAATGTAGTCATGTAGTGAGTCTTAACATTTTACCTTCATATCTCACTGTAGAGCCTTGTTCTCTCAAACTCTCAAATATCCTTCTGTACCACAAACACTGCTGTCAAAAGGAAATTTCCTCCCAGTTATTACTTCCTTACACACTTTATTGTGAATAAGCAAGTTATTCTTCTTGGTGGTATGATTTTTAAATTTATCTCCATAATGACTGATTTATCTCTAGTTTATTTTCCATTTTGTGTAGCATTTTATTGTATGTCTATATAAAAACATATTTTTCTCTTACCATATTGGTAAGCATTTGTTTTATGTTGTTTCAGTTTCATTCTATTACAAGAAATTCTGCAATGAACATTTCTGGTACATGTTTCCTCATGCATGTATGTGAGAGTGTCTCTCAGTCACATAGCAGGGAGTGGAATCCCTGGGTTATTGGATTTGTGCATCCTCAACTTTATTAAATAGCAAAATGACTTTACTAATCATTTAAATGTAACTTTTATTGCATAACCTTTCCTCCTAGCCAATTCTTGGTACCTTAAAGCGTTTTAATTTGTGCCAATTTTTTGGATAGGAAATATTTCACTTTTAGTTTTCATTTGCATTTCTCTGATCAATCATGATTCTCAGCTTTTCATCTCCATGTGATGATTACAGGAATGTACATAGTGTGTGTACATATGTGTATAAGCATTGTTTTGAATGAATTTCTTAAAGCCTAAGTATGTGACTAAACAGATAACTGATTTTATAAGCCTGACTTGTATGTTCTTTCAATTGTTAGACTCCAGTAGAGACTAAGGTTATTTACTTTTTAAAATTTCTATGTATGTCAAATCAGTGTGTGTGTGTGTGTGTGTGTGTGTGTGTGTGTGTGTGTGTGCGCGTGCATGGTCACATATGTATGTGCTTATCAGCATATATATATATATGCCTGTGTGTCTTTGTCAAGGTCTGTGTGTTTATCTTTGTACTTGCATAGTGTATAGGAAAAAATTGTCTTATTGACTATTTGCCATAGAGTTTAGTGCTTGAAGATTTTAACATGTATGGGACATGATTTGGTGTATGCTATACGTACATCTATTCTTCTGTGTCTTTACAAATACACACAAACACCATCTGAAGTCTGCACCACAGGCTTTGTATTTATGAAATACCATACTGTTCTGTACCTAGAAACTTGGGGGATTTTTTTGGTACGTTGAAGTTTCTAAATTCTCTTTCAAGTTTTTCCCAGCATTTCTTTTCTCATTTTCTATAATATTTAGAAAATGAGTATCATTAAAATTCTTAAGGAATTTAAATTTTGACTTTTCTTCTGTAACTGTCAACTATTACAGATAATTCAAGTTCAGCCTTTTCCTGCTTCACTTGTATAATATGTTGTTTCATTATTATTTATGAGGCATCTGGTATTGAAAGCAGGCTTCTAAGAGACCAAAAACACCCTTCAAAGTAAAAGGCCCTGTCAAAAATAGCACACCACATGCACATGTACATACACACATGCATATGCATGCAAAAAACACAAACAAAATGAACTCTTCCACCATTGTATGCTATGTTCCTCTTTTTAAGTTTTCATTCTGAAATTAGGAAACAGACTTTAGTTTAAACTAGAAAAAAATAAGGAACCTCCAAACTGTTTTCCAGTGGCTGCACCTTTTTACATTCACACCAACAGTGCATGAGGGTTCCGCATCCTTGCCAACACTTGTTATTTCTTGTTTTTTTGATCTTGACATTCTGACTGGTGTGAGCTGATACACCATTGTGGATTTCAATTGCACTTCTCTGATGATGAATGATGTTGAGCATCTTTTCATAGAAATAGGAATACCCATATGGCCCAGTAATTCCACTTCTGGGTATCTATCCAAAGAAAAAACACAAATTTGAAAAGATATATGCACCCCTATGCCTATTGCAGCATTATTTACAATAGCCAAGATACGGAAGCAACCTAAGTGTCCATCAATAGATGAATGGATAAAGAAGAGTTGGGACATGTACATAGTAGAATATTATTCAGCCATAAAAAGAAAAGACATCCTGCCATTTGCAACAATGTGGATGGGTCTAGAGGGTATTAATGCTAAGTGAAATAAGTCAGACAGAGAAAGACAGATACCGTATGATTTTGATGCCAGGGTTCTTGTTCACGAAGCCGAAGAATGAGCTTCACAAACACTCAACGTAGGAGAGCAAGGTACAGGCTTTTATTTAGAGATAAAGTGAGAGGACAGAGCTCCCAGCTCATGCCAGGAGGGGACAAGAGAGTCCGTGGTTGGCTCATTGTCTAGGGGTTTTATGTGCAGTTGAAGATTTTCAGGAATGAGGGTAAAGGGTTAGGGGTGCAGACTTGTAAGACCGCCTGCCCTGCCCCCAAGGTGGGCTGGGTTGTTGTCTGTTTGCCTGGGTTGTTTATAGTTGAGATTGCTTACCAAAGTAGTCTTTTGCCTAGGTTGCAGATTACTTGATTACGATTAGAGAAGGGAAAATAGCACATAGTTACAATTAAAATTAACTGGGCCTTTTAGCAGGATAAGGTAAATTTTACATTGTCATGATGTAATTGATACAATAAAGTGATGGTTTATGCTGAGATACTTTTCTTTATCTGCAGAACAGTCAAACATTCCAGGCCAAGTTGCTCCTGGCCTTTTGAGCTTTAAGCAATTTCACTGAAGAATGTCTATAATCCTAGTCATGTATACAAATCTTTACCCTAGAGAATTAGTGTGACTCTGACTTTGCATAATGCTTAACACAGAGTTTTGAGAGGGACTTCTTTGCATATTGTTACATTGTTCTGACTGTAATTATCTTGCTCTGCTTTTTCTCCGGAGTCCCTCACCTTACTCTGCCTAATTCCATGGTCCCTGTCTCAATTTCACTTATATATAGAATATATATACTAAAAAAAAAAGGACAAATGAACACATAAAACAGTTTTTCCCCTCTGTTATAACATGGTATTCATTCTGCCTGGTATTTCCAGTTTGCTTACTCTATGTCCAACATTGTGTTTTAGGCACAGTGAGGAATACACAGGTCCAAAACACAGATGTTGACTCTAAGGAGTTTCCTTGCAATGATACCTACCCAGATAACAGGAACCCCAAAATAGATCGTAATGAATGCCCTGTTACAAATTCTCCTAGGACAAAGTGGCACATTTTTAGAAGTGAGCTACCAGAAAGCGAATCTGGCAGGGGGAGGAGTGAGTGGAGGGAATCCAGAAGGAAGTGAGACTGAACACTTTGCTTTTGCTCACTTGCCTTTACGCTACAGCTACTGTACTTCCGTAAGGAAAAAGCTGGGTTAGATATTTGCAAGTCTCGAGCGGGAGGACTGCGATCATGCTCTAGCAGCTGGAGTGTGTTGTGGTAGCTGCTTTCCTTTTCTGCTTCAGCTAGAAAGCTATAGGAGAATTCACCTTGTACCGCGGGCAGAGGGGCAGGGGAGGAAGCAAGACAGACTGCTCTCAGCACTTGTGCTTTTGTTAGTTCTACAGAACAGGCAGAGAAGCAGAGATAACAAAGGCTCCGTTTCCTTTCTGTGAGAGAAGGCTTCTGTCTTTTCTCTTGCCACGATGTCAGTGTCTCGCAATAAGGAGCCTGATGTGAAACAGATCCGGAGGCTGTGCTGGAGGTGGCTTAGCCCTCCTTCTCAAAGGTTCGCCCAACACTGGAAATTGCCTTCAGCAGGAAGGATATGAGCATAGAAGGACCCGGTTCAGGGCCTGTTGAAGAACAACTCTCGGGACAGAGACAGCCTGAGGAAAAGCAACAGTCCTATCCACAACTTACTGGCACCAGTGCTGGGACCGGCACCTGCCCGTCAGAGAGCCCTTCAGAATTGGCACCCGCAAAACCTGATGGAACATCTTCGAGTAAATGAAGATATTCCTAAAGCAATTCCAGAGGAGAATCTGTTCAAAGAAGCTTGTGAGAAACACTCACAAGATTTGGAGATGATGGCTGATGGCAATACAGAGGATTCTACAGCGAGCTAGGAGTTTTCAATCGCATAACTGAAAGTCATAGCCTAGGGTGATTTATCCTCTAAAATTCTCATTTAGCGCTTAACTAAAAGTGCTGTAATAAATGCCAAACTTGTATGCAGCCAGTCAGGATCTCCAAGAAACCCCTTCCTCTGTCTATAAAGGAAAACAATACATGCATTTTGATAATTAATGGGACATATGTCTTAGGTTTGTGAGTTTACTTCTCCTGTTCCACTTTGATTTCATTAATAGTTCTGTTTCAGTTCTAAGAGGTGTTTATTATAATTACTAATTTTCTATAAATATCCTCCGTGGCTTGGATGTTCAAACAGTTGTGATTCTTTGTGCAAGTGTGATCACATAAACAGAACTCTTTCTAACTTTGTAACTTACGCCAATTCTGACAAAACAAAGGCTCTGACTGCTCAGCACATCCTTATCTGTCCCTTGGTACATGGTTGCTCTATTGAAACGTGACAAATATTTTGTCTATGTGAGAATACAGAACAACTTCCTTTGGCATTTGATATTTATTTCAGGATGCATTAGTTTCATAGGTAGTTTGCAATCATGAAAAACTTCTGCATAAAGCAGGTAATGAAATGCTGCTTGCAGCAGTGAGATCTTAAAAGTAGGTAATGGAACATGTTGTCTATTTCAGAACAGTAAAATGGAATAAGGAGTATTAATAAAGTATAGTTGCAGTATAGTTTATAAAATATTTGACTTCATCTTTATTTTTGTGTCCACCAGTATTGTTTGAGGAGAACAGAATTATGTTCTGTCTTTTAGTATTTTCCAACCTAACTTACCCTAGTAGGTCTTTATGTTTTTTTTTTCTGTTTCATTATCAGGTTTTATTTGCCCAACATGTTGTAGACACTATTGAGTATCTTGACAATGCAACTAAACTGTAAAAAAGTACAGAAAAAGAAGCATTTTTGATATGTTTTAAATTATATAATGGTTCAACAGGAAGCTATGCTAATGTATTTGGAAATCTGAATATTTGGTATATTGTGTCTCTCTTTGTAAGTATAGAAGAGAAGGACTGGAAGTTTTGCTTCTAGACATAATTTTTCCAACATATATGCCTGACAGGTCCTTGCTTCCCTAAATTCAAAGCATAATATCAGTAGAAAAAGCAACATAGCAGTGTTGTGACAAAAGAGAGATCAGCTGTGCAAGATGATGTCTGTATAGGAACTCAGTCTTCTTGTGGAAATGTAAACATGCAAAAGACCCTGAAATGACTTTAAGTGTAGTATTAGAGTGTTTGTGATGCTTAAGATACCTTAAGAAAAAAGTGTGTATGTATGCATTTGTGGTGTGTGTGTGTGTGTGTTTGTGTGTGTGATTACCCACAAAAACGCTACATAACTGTTGGGACTGAAGGTTGTGCTTAGTACAACTAACTGGACTTTCAAAATAATATGCAATCCATGCTTTCAAATTTAGCAGGTTTCCAAATGATCTCTCCTCACCATGAATGTCAATTTTAAAAACCGCTGAATTTGGAGGTTAATATTAAACGCATTTTACTATTGTAGAGAAAGTTAAACTATGCACTGAGAGATCCTGACAAAATTCTTTGAGGATTCCAGAATTGATTTTCCTGCATGAGAATATATTTATAATAAATCAGTTGCTAAAAGAAAATGCTGGATAAAATGTCAAATATAAAGTATCCCTAAGTAATACTTTAAAATATACGTTTCTCTTTTTATTTTATTCCTGATAGTTTGTACGTTCTGAAATGTTCTGCTAAATATCCTTTGGTTACAGTGGAAAGTTAAATTAATATATTCTTAAAATAAATATAGGAGATGGTTTCATAGATATGACAAGGATATTTTAAGAAGAAGGGAAGGGGCAAATTGAGGACCTTATTAATTGAATTATGATGATTCACTTATTTACCATTACTCATTCTGAATTGTTAGGTCTTGATTAAGGAGAGTTTGAGAAGGAGCTCTCTTATGGCCTGTTTCTCTAATGCCTCTCTTCTTCAACAAGATTAGGGAGCGGAAAGGATCCTGAGAAGTTGGCAGCAGCCTGCCATCGCCTCAACAGAACTCTTCTGGTGAAGCAAACAAACAAACAAATGAAAATGCCAGTAAGTGTGGAGAATTATCACGTTAGTACAAAACGGGCTCTGAGATTCAGGGAAAAGTTAGGGTCTTTAAAGCCATTCTCCTCTCTACATATATATCAGGGAATGACTAGAGAATGGACTAAATTACTAAATGCAATATAATTGAGTATCTTGCAATTATTCCAGAAACAGATATTAAAGGTAGATTAATATGTTGGTTTGGGGATTTAAAAATCCAAATATATTCCTATAGAATTGAATTATAAGTATGTACTTCATTTAGGAACAGCTCTACATCATGATCCCACAGTGTGAGTATGCACATACCAGTACGTTGGTCATCAGAGATCTGGGCTGACTTATCATTTTCTTTTTGTTACAGTTACCTACTAAACTCTGCATCTTTGCTTTCTCTTAACTACCTTGCTCAGTGCCCTTTATTTTCTTTATCTCATCCCTAGCATTCAAAAGATCAGAACAAATATTTTAACAGTATATTGTTATCATGCTTCTTATATGACAATATTTGGTTATCAATTATATATACATAATAATCATATATATAAAAGAGTATTTTAACTGCTCATAAAGAAATAATTGCATAAGCACCCAGGTGTATGTCAAAGTTTTAAACTGCATTGAAGTTATCTCCTCCTTGTACTTGAGATCATTGATTAAAATGCTGATGACCTGTATGTGGGCCCAGAACAACACGCCCCAGCACAAAGCTGGGCTGTTTAGTTTTAAGGAATTGGCAGGAAAGAGGAATTATACCCTCATTCTATCTGTTGGGGCTCTAGGTTTTGCAGAATTTACCAAATGCATGATAGGTGATTTTGCATGTCCTTGCCAGAGTTGCTTAGACAAGACTCCAAATTCCCTCTCCACCTAAGTCCTTTCCAATTTTTAAGATAGGTTTATCTAGAAAAAAATGAGCAGCTATTTTTGCATACTGTGGTATCCCAAAGAAAGGGAGATGAGATGAATAAGAGTTAGAATTCATTCATAATTCATTCCACAAATATTAAGCTCCCATTGTGTTTCATCAGGCACACTTCTAGGTGCCCAGGATAAAACAGGATCAAAACAGAAAACGTGTTTTCATGGAGTATACTTTCTAGTGAGGAGAGAGGGGCAATTAAACTAAAACAAGAATGTAATGCTTAAGTGGTTATAAGTAATGGGAAGACAAAATAGAGGGAAGAGAGTGAAGAAGGGATGCTCCTTCAGATAGGCAAGACCTTTCTGATGAGGTAACATTTCAGCAGAGATCTAAATGAAGTGAAGAGATGTCTGTTTCAAAAATTTGAAACAAGTGAGAGGTCACTGCTGCTATGCCACAAGGTAGCCCTTAACCATCATGCATCTTTTTCTATTCAGATCAATGCCACATGTCCCCATATAGTCCATTAATTAATGTCCAAAGCATCCTTAACTGGTGAATTCAAAAATATGCCCTGACCTGTTGTTCATTATAGTGATTTTCAGATCACATGATGTCCCTTGGCCACAGAGGTGACTTCTCAGCCATCCTGTAACCATGATGCCATTTTGTCCTCTGGGAATCTGTCTATTCAGCCAGCAGGCCATAAGCCTCATGTACAGAGACCTGTGCCATTTATGAAAACAGACACATGATGTTTTATTTGCTTTCCTAACAAACCTATTCAGAGATGGCCAAAGGCATTGTGCATCTTCATCCACGACACAGATCCATCTGTAATATGGAATATGCTTGGGAAATATTTATGCATAAGAGTAATCCAAAGTCCTAAACAGTGGAACTTATTATAATATTCTTTCCCATAAAGTAGGAAGTAAGCTATGGGAGTATTTACAGAGAGAGCTTTCCAGGAAGGCAGAAGAGCAATTTTAAGAACCCTGAGATGGCAATGTGAGTGATAGGTTCAAACACAAGGAAGCCAATACAGCTGGAGTAGAGTCCTGAGCGGGCGAATGGTGAGAGATGATTTTGGATAGGTGACAATAATAAAACAACATTAAAAATAATAAGTACCTTTTGTAGGCACACATTATGTGCCAGGCACTAAATACTTTACATATATTTTCTCATTCTCCCAAGGAAAATCTTTGAATGTGAAGATGGTACTCACATCTACAAATGATATTTCTCTGGGTATTAATTTTTTGGATAGCTATCGTTGTTGCTTATCTTCTCACAAGGCACAAATAATATGGTTTCCTAAAATTCAGAGCAAGACCTACTGTACTAAATTTTGCACTGCATTGCTCAGTAGAAATTATTACTTTGAAGGAAAGAACAAGGGGCAAAGTACAATTTAATTGTTATTTATAGAAAGTTTAAGGTTAAACCCCTTAGCCTATTTAAAACATGCCATATACAATTATGTACATTATTCAGTTGCTTTACCAACTTTACAGCGTTTTAACTCATAATTTAAACTTAATGCAGTGATCTGAAACCTTTTTAGAGGTGGAATATCTGTTGGTTGATTTTAAATCGTTGCTACTCACAGCCTCATTCCCAAGAGTGAGGTACCGTGTTCCTTATGTCTCATTCCTAGCAGTGTGGTATTGCATGTGTGTGTGTGTGTGTGTGTGTGTGTGTGTGTGTGTGTGTGTGTTAGCATTTAATTAAAATCCATTTAATGTTTGAAAAACCTGGGACTCCTTTCCATCTAAGGATGTAGTGATATGTAAGGGGACTTATAGTTATTATCTTTGATATTTAAAGGCAAGTATCACTTCATTTTTGCATTTGGAAATAACAATAAAGGACTCAAAATGAATGGTACTTTTCAATATGTGACTTCAAAAGCAACATATTAACTATGTCGACTTGTTATGCATTGCCTAAATGTTCAGTCGCTAAGTACTTTAAAGTTTTTTTTAACATGTGTGTCTTCTTTTTGACTTTTATAAGGCATCTTCCCCTTAATGCTATCTTGTTGATGTCTTTCCTATGACTTTATTTGTGAAAATGTTTGCAGTGTTTATCAATTCTACATTGACATAAATGATTGAATAAATAAATAAATGAGAGATAAAAGACAAATCTCTTGTGCAGAAGAATTCCAAATAATTTATGTACATACTCTGCCCTCAAGGAGGTGAGCTGAATTCAGGCATACCTTATTTACTGCGCTTTACTAAGCTTCGCAGGTATTGCAAAGCATCGCACATATGTATGTGTGTCTGTGTGTATATGTGTATATCAGTGTGAAATTCTTGTATTTGAAAGAGATGAAAAACTATAAATAAACGTGTTGGACTGGGGAACACGGGATCCTTAATAAAGAAAATTAAGTCAAATTATAACGGTCAAGATGAACCTGGAACATCCTGTAGTGCATAAAGTAAGGAAGTCTTAAAAATAGTGATGGGGGCATGTCAAAGGGACACAGGAGCCAACTGAGAAAGCTCCCAATGGCTGAAACTGGAATGATTAAAAAAAATTAAAGTATTGGATTATGAATCAAAGTAAAAAATAAACATTCATAAGTCTACATTGATATAAATGATTGAATAAATAAATAAATGAGAGGTAAAAGACAAATCTCTTGTGCAGAAGAATTCCAAATAATTTATGTACATACTCTGCCCTCAAGGAGGTGAGCTGAATTCAGGCATACCTTATTTACTGCGCTTTACTAAACTTCGCAGGTATTGCGTTTTCTACAAATTGAAAGTCTGAGGCAACCCTGCATCAAGCAAGTCTGCTGGCACCGTTTTTCCAAGAACAGCTGCTCACTTCACGCCACTGTGTCACACTTTGGAAATTCTTGCGATGCCTCAGACTTTTGTATTTTTATTACATTTGTAATGGCGATCTGTGATCAGTGATTATGTCTCACTGAAAGCTCAGATGATAGGGTTTTTTTAGCAATAAAACATTTTTAACTTAAGGTGTGTACATTGTTATTTTAGGCATGCTATTGCACAGTTGTTAGACTGCAATATAGTGTAAACATAACTTTTATATGCACCGGCTGGGAAACCAGAGAATTCACTGGACTTGCTTTATTGCAGTATTGACTTAATTGCAATGGTCTGGAACTATACTCGCAGGATCTCAAAGGTATGCCTGCACTGGGCCTTAAGTGTGGGCTGCACATTGTGACTTCTTTCCAAAGAGTGCGTACAGGATGGAAGCGTGGGAGAGTACATTACAGTAGAGAAACCTGACAAATACTACCTCAGTCCGGTAATGGAGGTTAACATCAGAAGTGCTCAGTTGTGTTGACACTTTGTCCACTTGGTATGATGTGATGGGAATGGCACTTTACCTCTGTCCTCTTCCTCCACGAGACCCATCACCCACCCAATCTAATCATGAGAAAAATATCAGACAAATCCAAGTAGGAGGAAATTTTTAAAATACCTGGTCTGTAATCTTCCAACTGTCAATGCCATCAAAAACAAGGAAAGTCAGAGAAACTCATAACCAAGACGAGCCTTAGAAGACATGATGTAAAAATGTGATACAGAACAGAAAAAGGCCCTTAGGTTAAATAGAGGAAATCTGAATAAAATAATGGGCCTTAGTTAATAATAACTACCAATATTGGTTCATTAATTGCTATAGATGTGCCATACTAATGTAAGATATTAATAATAGGGGAAACTGGGTGTAGAGCTTATGGGGACTCTACTATTACAATTTATTCTGTAAAAATGTGTAGTATTTTAGCAAAGGCCATCCTAGTCAATAGATTCCATAAGTCAGTACCAGAAGATCACCCAGTTGAATGAACTGGGTACTTGTTTTTGCTTTGTTTTGTTTTGTTTACTTTTGTTCTTTGGCAACTGGTTGAAAGGGTACTAAATCAAGATCAGTGGGCTGTTACCCCTTTCTTGCAAAAATCTTATATATTAGCAAGAAGATAACATCCTAAAGGCAATCCTAGGGAAGTCAGCTAAAGTTCTGACAAAATCTAAAAACTACATGAAATTTTAAGTGCTATTCCGATGGTATTGATTGTGGCTATCATTTGGTGTGGAACAACTTCTAAGGGTATAACAACTAGTAAGGTCACAGTTGGGTCTGTGTAACAGAAAATCATTTTTAATCATTGAAGACACTGTGGACACTAATGAGGTAACATATTTATTGGTACTTTCAAATGAAAATGTGGCCTGCCACTTCTTTTTTTCTATTTCTTCTCTACATTGCTGCCTATGGTTTATCTGTCAGGAGGAAAATAATAGCACGTATAAAACAAGCTTCCTTATATAAAAATCTTTCTCTCTCCATGCTGAAATGACAAATATAGCCATTGAGTTTATTTTATCCATGTTGAATCTGTTCCATTTAGGTTATAATTTCACTAAAGAGAATGGAAAATATGTAGCACTGGTGGTTGAGAAAGAAGATTTTGTAAATAGACTTAAAAAAAACTACCTAAGGAAAGGTAACTAAAAGTGAGAAAATTGCATAGTTTTGAGTTATCTGATGTTTTAGAATGGAGCAGCTCTTACTGAAGTTTTAAACAAGAAGTATTGCATAAGGTTTTACTCTGAAAACACTGTAACATATGTATTTCCCCCATCAATATATAGGTATACTAGTTATATGACACTAGCATTTGCACTGTAAGAGAATAATACCAATGATTGTGTTCACTGAACTTATTGGAAGTGAATCCTTTGTTGCTGCTTTGCTATTCCTTAACCTGGCTTAGCTTGTTACTATTAGTCCAAGTGACTTATCCCTTGCATGGTTTCAAATGTTAGTGAATGGAGTGCTCCTGCCCTGCTCAAACCCTGTCTATTGCTATTGCTTCTTCAGTAGCCATCCTAAACACCTTGCAAACTTTTCCAGCAGTTCTTTGACTTTAGTGATTGGTTCTTAGTCATCCAGTACTAACTCACTCAATAGAAGCTATCTGTTAAATTTTTGGCCCACCTTTTCCCTGTAACCCTAGACTGCTGTTAGCATGGTGGCATTTAGGTGTCCTTTTTCAGCTAAAGTTGACTTCAGCAGCTATAACAACACTAATAAACAACTGCATGTGTAACAGACTGTCACATAAAGCTTTAGGTATCAGCTTTAGTATTTAATTTAGACTGAAGCCTGTTATAATAATACTCAACAAGCCAGTTGCTTAGCTAAAATGTTGGTACTCATTTATTGTTTCCTCCATCCAACAAGAATTTCTTGAACTCCTACTGTATGCATGTTAAGCACTCTAAGGATGAAAAGATTAATGATACATGCTGATTCCTGGCTAGAGGCTTACAATATTTTTGGAGGCAATAAAGTGCATGCTCTTGAAATGTTTGATGCCCATAAAAAGGAGTATATTTCAAAAACAGTTTAAGTTGCTTGGGCATTGAGCCCTTTAGGCATTCAAAACCGAGAAATAATTCTTATGACTAGAGCAACCTGAAAATGCTTCACGGAGTAGATATGAATTGACTGAATCTTAAGGAATCGATAGCGTTTTGATACAGATATGGGGAGAATTAATTAATTCTAGGTAGGAGGCAAAACACAGAGTGCCTTCAAAAAGGCACTGCAGCATGGAAGTTTAAGGTATGTTCCAATGGCAGATTTCAGTTTGAAGTGAACGGTATGCATTGGAGGACAGTGCAAAATTAAGCAAGCAAGAAAGGTCTGACACTGATTGTGGTGGGTCTTCAAAGACAGGATAAGGATGGTCTGGACTTTATCTTAGAGGTCAGGGCTTATTGACCCCCAACAGTTTGCTGAAATATTTTGTGTCAGTGAATAATTTTAGGGAGAAGCTCCACATGCTTTCCTCAGGTTCTCAAAGAGTACCATTTCACAGGAAAATGACATGATGAATGGTAGCAAAGAAAGCATGTTAATAGACATAATACTTTAAGGAACAAAAAAATGTGGAAAGAAAAATAGAAAATAGAGGAATTGACATGACATGTGGAATATCCATTTAGAATGTGTAGATTTACAAATCATGACTTTTTAAAAAGTCAATGCCTGGTTGAATGGGATTCCAGAACTCTGGACAGTTCACTAATACATTGAATAAGTAAATTTTAATTTAAAAAATCTTTTATCATTTCATTTTCTTATTGTGATAAGAACACCAAACATGAGATCTACCTCTCAATAAAATTTTAAGTGCTCATTTAAGTATTGTTAACTATAGGCACAATGTTCTACAGCAGGTATGTAGAACTTACTCATCTTGTGTAACTGAAACTTTATACCTGTTGAACAAGCAACACATTTGCCATTCCCCTTGTCCCTGGAAACCAGAATTTGATTCTCTGTTTTTTTTAGTTTATTTTATGTACCTCATAAAAGTCAAATGATGCAGTTTTTGTCCTTCTGCGACTTTGTTGCATATGGCAGGATTTGTCCCCTTTTTAAAGCTAACTAATATTGTATTGCATGTATTAACCACATTGTCTTTACACATTTACCCATTAGTGGATACTTAGGTTGTTTCCATGTCTTGGAATGTCTTGGATATTGTGAATAATGTGGCAGTAAATGTGGAAATGCTAATATCTAAGACAATGATTTCAGTTTTGGGGGGATATATACTCAGAAATAGATCGATGGATCATATGGTAGTTCTATTTTTAATTTTGGAGGAAACTCCAAACTGTTTTTTTATAGGAGATGCACCATTTTTCATTTCCACCAATATTGTACAAGGTACCAATTTCACCACATAGTTGCCAACCCTTGTTATCTCTTATTTTTTTGCTATTAGCCATTCTAAAAGGCATGAGGTGATATCTCATTGTGGTTTTGGTTTGTATTTCTCTGATGATTAGTGATGTTGAGCACTTTTTCATATACCTGTTGGCCATTTGTATGTCTTCCTTTGAGAAATGTCTATTCAAATCATTTGCTAATTTTTCAATCAGGTTGTTTCTTTGCTATTGAGTTGTATGAGCTCCTTATATAGTTTGGATATTACCAGATAGGTCATTTGCAGCTATTTTCTCCCATTCCATAGGTTGCCTCTTCATTCTTTACTATTTGTTATACAGAAGATTTTTTGTTTGATGTGTTCCTCCAATCTATTTTTGCTTTTATTGCTTGTTCTTTTGGTGTTTTTATATATACAAGAAATCATTGCCAAGACCAGTGTCATGCAGTTTCTCCCCTATGTTTTCTGCTAGGAGTTTTGCAGTTTCAGGTCTTACATTTAAATCTTTAATTCACTGTGAGGTTTTTTGTGTGTGTATGGTATAAGATAAGATCCAGTTTCATTCTTTTCCATGTAGATATCCAGTTTTTCCAACAACATTTGTTAATTAGGCTATCCTTTCCCCATTGTGTATTCTTGCCACTCTTGCCAAACATAAGTTAACCATGTATACATGGCTCTTCCTGGTTCTCAATTCTGTTCCATTGGTCTGTATGTCTGTTTAGGCCGGTACTGTACTGCTTTAATAATGATAACTTTGCAGTATATTTTGAAATCAGGGAGTGTGATGCTTTCAGATTTCTCAAAATTGCTTTGGCTGTTTTAGGTCCTTTGTAGTTCCATATGAATTTTAGGATTTTTTTTCTATTTCTGTAAAAATGCCATTGAGTTTTTGATACAGTTTGAGTCAAATCTGTAGATAGTTTTGTGTATCATGGGCATTTTAATAATATTTATTTTTCCCATCCATGAATATCAGATGTCTTTCCATTTGTGTCTTCTTTAATTTTTTCATCATTGTTTTGTAATTTTCACCATACAAGTATTTTTTACATTCTTGGTTAGGTTTGTTTCCAACAGTTTTATTCTTTTTGACACTATTTTAAATAATGGGTTTGTTTTCTTAATTTCCTTGTCAAATAGGTATTGTTAGTGTATAGAAACACAACTGATTTTTCTATGTTGATTTTTATCCTGCAACTTTACTGAATTCATTGACTAGTTCAAGCAGTGTTTTTGAGGAGTCTTCAGGGTTATCTACATGTCATGGTTATCTACATATCTACATCTACGTGATGTTAACTATGGGCTTTTCATATATGGCCTTTATTATGTTGGGGTAAATTCCTTCTATATTTAGTTTATTGAAAGGAGTAGTGATGTTTTAAAAGTTTTATTATCTATTATGATGTTGTCTGCGATCAGATACTTTTTCATCTTCCTTTCTGATTTGCATGACTTTTTATTTATTTTTCTCCCTAGCTGCTCTGGCAAGAACTTCCAGTATTATGTAGAATAGAAGTGGCAAGAGTAGGCATCCTTGCCTTGTCCCTGATTTTAGAGAAAAAGCATTCACATTCATTTTTTCACTGTCAGGTATGATGTTAACTGTAGGCTTCTCATATATGGCCTTTATTATGTTGAGGTAAATTCCTTCTATACTTAGTTTACTGAAAGGAGTAGTAATGTTTTAAAAGTCTTATTATCTATTATATTTCCAAATTTTACTATAACAAATAAGAGAGGTGTTCGTATCATCTATTAGCAAACCATTTGCATCTTTTCATGATTCCTTGAAATCATGTATTAACCATATAAAAAATGACCAGACAAGTACTAGATTATTCACATTGAGTACAATTACTATTTTTTTGAAGAATACAGTGCCTCAAGTGGAAGGGAAAAGTACTTTTTTTGACTGAAAAATTACTAACAAAAACATCCAAAGAAACCTTGCTGTATATCCTTAGGATTGTTTCATTAATCTTGAGCTATTACTACTAAATTTTATCTATGTGAAGACTACACATGCCCCCAGAGAAAATGCCATATTCAGAACAGTTATGTAGTTGGAATTACTCTATGAAAAGGCTAGATATAGCAGATAATCTTATAAAGCACTTAGAGACATAAAACTATACCCTTTTCATCCTTTTTCATTGAGTAAAGATAAAATCAAAAGTATAAAATGGCAAAATACCTTGGGAAGACAATAAAGGTGTTCATTTTCTCTGGGAAAGTAAAGTGCAAACATAAAATCTCTGGGTCAAAGCAATTTCAATACCCTAACTCTGAAGCCCTTCCTATTCCAGGTTAATTAGGCAACTATCATACTAAGTTATTAATTTCATGAAGTATAGGCAAATAATTATCACAAGACCCAGCCCAGTGTGATAATACCCACCACCTTAAAGATGTACCTTCAACCTCAAAAATCTACTCAATTTTCCATTGCTACTGATGAGCCTTTATTATTTCACCTCAAAAGTGTATCAGTAAAAGATATTCATAATGGAACATAACTCAAAAGCTTCTTGTTGAGTCACAGTGAATAAACTAATCCAAATCAGGCAATAGTCAAATGGTTGAGAACATTAATACGAGATCATTAAATAAAGGGAGCTTCAGTTAGGAGTTAGAGCCGGTTTACCTGGCCAAGGCCACAAAACTGGAGATCTGAAACTGGGAAAAAGGTGACACAGAAACCAGAATGTGAAGCCAAGGTTAGAAACTCAACCAGAATAAGACGGAAATACACCCTTGTTCAGTCTCTAAGGTTATCAAGGTTTCAGTGGTGTGAGGGAGGCAGATCATTTTCAGAGCCACTAGCTAAATGAGCTACTCCTGGGCAAGTCTCCTTGCTCATAGGGCTGAAGGGGATCTTGGACTTTACTCTGTCCAAGAATCATCTGGGGAACTTCTTTAAAATGCAGCTACTCACTCTCTACCACCAGAGAATTTAATTTATTGGTTTTGAGGTGAGATTCAGGAATCTGAATTTTTAACAAACTTCTGAACCAAACTTTGAAGAAAACTCATTCACTTGCAATAAATTGCAAGCCCAATTTGTTAGGATTCTTACAGGATTCTAATATTTGACATATACTGATGAAGGTAAACGTGCAATAAATAGAACACCAAATATAAAGTGTAATCAGTCTGAAAGTGTTATCTAAAGAATTGTGGATACACTTGAATCTGTGTTTTACGTTGACAAGTTCTCAAATGTTGACCAGGAAAATGCTTACAAAGAAAGAGCATTAATTTAGCCTTGCATTCTCTCATGTGTAATGAACTGTATTAGGTTCTATGAAAGGATCACAAAGGAACAAAACATAGATCCCACCCTTAAGAGTTCATAAACCAGTTGGAATGGATTGTTTATTAAAAGTTTCAAGAGCAATTAACAAGGTGGCAACCCAGTTCAGATCCCCTAGTATTTAATGTAGAGGTTGTCTAAGATAATGAAGATGGAAGTAGGGTTAATGACTCAAGACATCCTGAAATGTAAACAAAGGGGAATCCAGGAATAAAAACAAATTTCAACCACATGGAAATTTTCTTACTATTTTCAAATTTTCAAACCCAGAAACAAAATAGTCAAAGACAAATTTACCATCACTAAGGATCCCTCTTAGTTGGGCAATTTTGAAGATTGGACAGTGATTACTAATATAATGTTGGATGTACTATAGATACATATTGAAAATACTGCTTATATTCTGGCACACTGCCCACAGACATATCTTACCCGCTCACTTCTCATAACTAATCTGCTGCTCTTCTCTTACTTTCTTCTTTCATTTTATTTTGATATCTCAGAGTTGCTCTCTTCCCCTTCTTTTTCTTTGCACTCTGCAGGGGCTAATTCATTGAAAGCACATAAGTCTACAACTGCAATCCAAAACTGAAAATCAGTAAAAAGGAGAAATGGTTTGTTGTCATTTGGAAGCAAGTTAGAAAATAAGATGAAGGATTAAGCCTTTCTTTGCAAACTGTGAATCGTATTAAGATATTTAAGATGTTAAATAATCACCTTTCAGAAGCATTTGGCTGATCTAACTTGACTTGCTTATGATGAAGCAAGTTTGTTAGCAATGAGCACACATCTTGCAACTGGTGAAGATGATTTTAATCTCTGTGTAAAGTGTTGTACATCTTGAACTTGTCACAGATGATCAAAGAAAGTACATATGTTATATTTATTTACATACCTACTATATATCTGATGAAAAGGGAAATTTCTGGTCTAAATATTTTCAGCCCTTTACTTTGACTGAATAATTATGTCTATAATAATCACGTATTTATAGATTACTTTGAATTTTAGCTGGAAAGGACTTTTAATGAAATGCATAGATGTAGAAAGTAAAGTCTAAAACCCAGATTGACTACAGCTAATTAATGACAAAGCTAGGCTGTAATTCAAATGTCCTAACTCCTAGACTTTCACCACGCTACCAACTCCCTCCTTCTGGTGCAATCATGAGTATCAAATCTTTGTTATAGCTAATGTTAAAAAGTGCCTAGGTTAGGCTGATTACAGAATTCCTGGAACTAAATACTTGAAATAATTGTGACATTTTAAATCAGGTAACTGATTTATATCAGATATAAATTAGGACATTTCAAAAACATTCATATCATAGAAATTAGTTAAATTATCTTCTTCATTGCACAGTTTGCAGGAAATATCTAAAACATTCAGCCAGTTCAGGAGTAGATGTCATGCTCTGTAAATTGTGCCTCACCACGTGGGGCTCCTCCATACCCTTCTCAGTTCAAGAACAAGCAGGAAGGTCTCTGGTGGAGGGTCTCTTTTGGATGTGCCCATTAATAGCGTGCATAATCAAGAACTGAATGAATCCATATCTATGCTGATATTTTTTTAAGTAGATCAGTTTTGCAACTTAATTCAAGAAATGGGGAGGTAATTCAAATACCACTGAGAGTTTCTCCAAAAGCTAACCAACAAATGCATAAACATAGTAGTCCCTATTCTCTTATTTATTCTCCTCTCAGCAATGTAAAACTGATGATAACCATATCTATGTAAAACCTCCAAAAGAACTTTTAAAGTTATCATACAGTTTTCTCATCTTTAAGCCAAACTGCCAAAATTGACATAAGATTCTTAAAATCCCCTTTCTCACTCTCCAGATAATTTAGTCTTCTATTGACAGCAATACACTAGGAAGGGACCCGACTATCACAGATGTTTTACTTTTGTGTTGAAAGTGGCTTGCAAAAATAAATGGATAAAGTTGCTGCTTCTACTCAAAAGTTCTATACCATTAAAATAAGAAGAAAATACTGGCAAAACATGACAGCTCATGAAACATCTGATATTGCTTCCAGTCAAGCTCGAATAACAGTTTTTTCCTCTTGCATAAAGATTATTTTCTTTTATCTTTCCAGCAAAGCCCTGAGTCTTACAGTGCATGAAAAATCTAGTCATTAGTTCGCTAATACATCTATCTGCCAAAAGTATGGAAAAGGCCCATGTGGGGGATATACTGTGAAAAATTGGTACATAGTGCTTTACTGTTGTTTCATTTTGAGCGAGTAGAATATGATAGTCCTTATGAAGTTACGTTAAAACAAAGCTGTATAGATAGTTGATCAAGTCATTCCTATACAGCTTGATCATCACATACTTTTCAAAATATAATTTATCAGTGTTTTTAGAAGAATGTAAACATGTATATCTAGTTTGTGAATTTTTGCACTCATTCACAAATATTTGTTTATAAGAAAATAGAAACTGTAGAATTGCTCTTGTTTGTTGAATGATAATTGCTTAATTTTGAAAGTGTATCTAAAGAAACACTTATAAGCTAATGCACTAGTAAGTATTTTTAATGATTGAACCATTTGCATCTCTAGTATTTTTAGGGCTTTCCTTAGTTTTTTACTGATGCATGCAATACCATTAGTTAAAGTCACTGATGGCTCTAATGCATTAAGTGATTTATTAACAGTATTGAGAATGGTATACGTTGTGGCAGCAGAACACACTGTTTATTGAACTCAAGCCTGTTATTTAGTTTGCTTGATTTGTGAAATTTCTTTATGTTGAGAACCATCTTAATCACTCATCTTTTCTTCCATGATGCAGTGGTATTTCCCAGAAGGCATGCTTTGATGCTGTGTGTGATCAAAAGAAAGAAAACACATGGGACTCACAATTTCTAATACAGTAATATCTCTGCTTCTCCCTATCTCCATCACCCTAGAAGGAAGACTGGCTCTGGAATTTATAAGAACAGTGCTCACATCTGTAAGAGAGCCATTAAGGTCAAGGTCACACCTACAGTGCTGAGAAATAATCGAGTGAATGTATGGGTAGAAGAGTAAACTAAAGATATCTAGATATTTTCCCAACCTTTGTGCTTTAGCTGATAGGCGGGAACCAAGAGATTATTGACTTAGAACATACTGTCCCTTAAAAACACATGTCCTCGACTATATCAAGAAAATAAAACACAAAATGATCTTTTTTATAAAGTTAATTTGAATTCTAAAGAGCGTTTTCTCCAAATGATTTTGTTTTTATACCTTACATGATTTTCTAGCCTTTTAACTTTAATAGAAATTATAGGACTGACTCTGACCTTCATCTTAGAGGTCCCATAATACTGTTTAACCTACACACACACACACACACACACACACACACACATCCTGGAAAATTTCAAGTTTTAAAAAGCTATGCCATCTCTCAAGGTATAGTGAATTAAATATGATTTCCTTTACTATGAAACACTTAAATAAAACTTAACTAGCTGAAATGTCATGCATGTCCTTCCTATTTTACCTAAGTATTTTTTAAATGTTCCATATTAATTATTTTTGTCAATTCTTATAATCATATTCTTCTCATCTAATGAAAACCAAGAGCCCATGGCCAGGAACTTTCATAATCATAATGATTCTTGTCATTGCTGTAAAGTATCTAAGAATTGAACCGACTCCCTCAGATCAGTTATTTGATATTTCATTAGGAAATGTTTCTTGGAGCAAGAATTTAACTGTGAGTTTCGTGTGCTGTAAAGTCCCAGACCTGTACTTAACACCAAATAATAATGTAGGAAATGAAAGATTGAAAGTCTCACTACAGCTCCTCATTCTATTCTAGGTAAAGACAGCATCTAAGCTCCTGTGATTTTCCAATGTCTGAGCTTTTCCCCTTTTCCCTTTCCTGCCTCTCTTTTTCCTTTCTTTACCATTTTGATTCCTTTCCTAGGAGAGGATAAATAGGGATAGGAGTTGATGTACGGAAATCCCTGGGAATCCCTGCTGTAGTTTTCCTTCAAATTAGTGATTCCAGGCTGTTCCAGAGGTCAACATGAATTAAAAGGAGATTTTAATCTGAGCTCCAGGCATGACGATATCATAATATCAGAGTTGCATCAAGAACCAAATATGTCATAAAGATTATGACTCTGTAACTGGGTAAGAACAATGAGGATTATTGATATTTGTTTCCAGAAACTATTTACCCCACTAATTTTTGCTAGGTATGATAATTTAATTAGCACAGCAAAACGTAAGTTGGGGTAGCGGAATTGTCTTGAAAAAGAGTGACAATTTTTGGAGGACTATTACTACAGTTAGGACATCTAAGAGAAAATATTTCTTACAAGTTTCTGTTTGGTAAATTTTACTCATAGTGATCACCTTGAGAAATCAAAATTTGAACTCATTTTATTTCTTTCAGGAAGAGGTTTATTTTGTGGTAGCTGCTAGACAACCATGGTGAAATATAACAGAAATCCCTGAATTCTGACACAGTAGAACATTCATGAGGTTTTGAGTACGAGCTTCACCTAGGTCTGTATACTCCACCCTCATTCCTTTGCCTTTCTTTTCTTTTCCTTTCTTCTCTTTTCTTTATTCAAGTATCGTTAACATACAATCTTATATTAGTTTCAGATGAACATCACAATGGTTCCACAGTCCCTGTGATCAGTTTATATTGTAATTGCGGATTATTGTGCCCTTTTATCCACCTCCGCCTCCTCCTCACACCCACCCCAACCACTCCCCCTCGGCAACCACTAGTCACTTCTCAGTGTCTATGAGTCTCCTTCTGTTTTGCTTTGCTTTTCTATTCCAAAAATAAGTGAAATCATATGGTATTTGTCTTTCTCCACCTGGCATATTTCACTGAGCATAATACCCTCTAGATCCACTCATGTTGTTGCAAATGGCAGAATTTCTTTTCTTTTTATGGCTGAATAATATTCCATTGTGTATACATACCACACCTTCTTTATTCATTCATCTTTTGATGGTCACTTAGGTTGCTTCCCTGTCTTGGCTATTGCAAATAGTGTGACAATAAACAGAGGGGTGCATATATCTTTTTGAATTCAGGATTTTGTTTCCTTTGGGTAAATTCCTAGGAGTGGAGATGCTGGGTCAAATGCTATTTGTATCTTTAGATTTTTGAGGAACCTCCATAATGCTCTCCACAGATGTTGTACCAATTTGTGTTCCCATCAGCAGTGTAGGAAGTTTCTTATTTCTCTGCATCTCCGCCAGCATTTGTTCTTTCTTGTCTTTTGGATACTGGCCATCCTAACTGGTGTGAGGTGATACCTCACTGTGGTTTTTATTTGCATTTCCCTGATGATTAGTGATGTGGAGCATCTTTTATGTGCCTGTCAGATATTTGTATTTCTTCTTTGGAGAAGTGTCTGTTCACGTCTTTTGCCCATTTTTTAATTGAGTTATTTGTTTTTTGGGGGTCTTGAGGCATATGAGTTCTTCATATATTTTGATGTTAGCCCCTTATCAGATAAATCACTTATGAATATATTCTCCCATACTGTAGGATGCCTTTTTTGTTCTGCTGATGTTTTCCTTTGCTGTTCAGAAGCTCTTTGGTTTGATGTAGTCCCCTTTGTTCATTTTTTATTGTATTTTGTTTCCTTTGCCCAAGGAGATGTGTCCAGGCAATAAAAATTGCTCATGCTTATATTCAAGAGATTTTTACCTATGTTTTCTTCTAAGAGTTTTATGGTTTCACAACTTACATTTAGGTCTTTGGTCCATTTTGAGTTGACTTTTGAGTATGGAGTTGGAGAATAATCTAGTTTCATTCTTTTATACGTAGTTGTCCAGTTTTCTCAACACCAGTTGCTAAAGAGGCTGTCTTTTCCCCATTGTATAATAGTGGCTCCTTTATCATACAATAATTGACCATATATGTGTGGCTTTTTACCTGGGATTTCTATACTGTTCCATTGAGCTATGGGTCTGTTCTTGTGCCAGCACCAAATTGTTTTGATTACTATAGCTGTGTAGTAGAGCTTGAAGTCAGGGAATAGGTAATCTCCCCAGCTTTGGCTATTCAGGGTTTTATGTGGTTCTGTATGAATTTTAGAGCTATCTGTTTTAGCTTGTTGAAGAATGCTCGTGGTATTTTGACAGGGATTGCACTGAATTTGTAAATTGCCTTGGGCAGGATGGCCATTTTGACAATATCAATTCCTACTATCCATGAGCATGCAATAGATTTCCATTTATCAGTGTCTTCTTTAATTTCTGTCATGAGCGTTATCTTGTAGTGTTTAGAGTACATACCTTTCACCTCCTTGACTAGGTTTATTCCTAGGCATTTTATTCTTTTTGATGCAATTGCAAATGGAGTTGTTTTCCTGATTTCTCTATCTGCTGGTTTGTTGTTAGTGCATAGGAATGCAACATATTTTCTGTATATTAATTTTGTATTCTGCAACTTTTCTGAATTCAGTTATCAGATTTAGTCATTTTTTTTGGTGGATTCTTTAGGGTTTTCTATGTCCAATGTCATGTCATCTGCAAATAGTGAAAGTTTAACTTCTTCCCTACCAGTTTGGATACCTTTTATTTCTTTGTGTTGTCTGATTGTCATGGCTAGGATCTCCAGTACTATTGCTATATAGAAGTGGTGAAAGTAGGCAAACTTTTCTTGTTCCTGATCTTAGAGGAAACGCTTTCAGCTTTATGCTACTGAGTATGATGTTGGCTATGGGTCTGTCATATATGGTCTTTATTATGTTGAGGTACTTACCCATTTTATTGAGAGTTTTTATCATGAATGGATGTTGAATTTTGTCAAATGCATTTTCAGCTTATATTTATATAACCATGTGGCTTTTATCTTTCTTTTGTTTATGTGGTGTTCATACCACATAATTTATGAATATTGTACCATCCTTGCATCCCTGTAATCAATCCCCCTTAGTCATGATGTATTTTTGGATTCAGTTTGCTAATATTCTGTTGTAGATTTTTGCATATATGTTCATCAGGGATACTGGTCTATAATTTTCTTTCTTTGTGGTGGCTTTGCCTGGTTTTGGTATTAGAGTGATGCTGGCTGCATGGAATGAGTTTACAAGTACTCCCTCTTCCATTTTTCCATTTTCTGGAACACTTTAAGAAGGACGGGTATCAACTCTTTGTTAAATGTTTGGTAGTGAAGCCATCTGGACCTGCCATTTTGGTTTTGGCGACCTTTTTGATTACCAGTTTGATTTCATTGCTGGTAATTGTTCTGTTCAGATTTTTGTTTCTTCCTGGGTCAGTCTTGGAAAGTTGTATTTTTCTAGGAATTTGTCCATTTCTTCTAGGTTGTCCGATTTATTGACATGTAATTTTTCATAGTATTTTTCTAATATTTTTTTGTATTTCTGTGGT
Source organism: Manis pentadactyla (assembly GCF_030020395.1). Lineage (NCBI taxonomy): Eukaryota > Metazoa > Chordata > Mammalia > Pholidota > Manidae > Manis > Manis pentadactyla. Next base: position 99,951,974 of record NC_080038.1, on the reverse strand, counting down.
ATCTGTTGTGATTATTCCTTCTTCATTTCTGATTCTGTTTATGTGTGTACATTCTTTTTTTTTTTTGAAAGTCTGGCTAGGGATTTATTGTTTTGTTGATTTTCTCAAAGAACCAGCTGCTGGTTTCATTGATTTTTTGTTTGTTTGTTTGTTTTTTCTTCGCCATTTTATTTATTTCTGCTCTAATCTTTATTATGTCCCTCATTCTACTGACTTTGGGCTTCATTTGTTGTTCTTTCTCTAGTTTCTTTCATTGTAATTTTAGACTTTTTATTTGTGATTGTTCTTGTTTCTTGAGGTAAACTTGTATTGCTATGTACTTTCCTCTTCCAACTTCCTTTGCTGCCTCCCACAGATTTTGGGGTGTTGTGCTTTTGTTTTCATTTGTCTCCATATATTGCTTGAGTTCTGTTTATTTTCATCATCGATCCACTGATTCTTTAGAAGCATGTTGTTTCGTCTCAATGTGTTTGTAGGTGTTTTTGTTTTCCTTGTGTAATTTATATTTTGTCTCTTACCATTGTGGTCTGAGAAGCTTCTTTATTCAATTTCAATTGTTTTGAATTTATTGGGGTCTTCTTGTGGCCTAGTACATGAATTATTATGGAGAATGTTCCATGTACACTTGAGAAAAATGTGTATCCTCTCCTTTTGGGTGGAGTGCTCTGTAGGTGTCTGTTTACTCCATTTTATCTAATGTATTGTTCAGTGCTTCTGTTTCTTACTTGTTTTCTGTCTGGTTGATCAGTCTATTGATGTGAGTGGTGTGTTGAAGTCTCCTGAAAGAATGTGTTATAATCTATTTCCTCCTTTAATTCTTTTATTATTTGTTTTACATATACAGGTGCTTCTATGTTGGATGCAAAGATATTTATAATGGTTATATCCTCTTGTTGGACTGATCCCGTTGTCATTATGCAATGTCCTTCTTAGTCTCTTTTTACTTTCTTTGTTTTGAAATCAGTTTTGTCTGATATAAGTACTGCTACTCCTGCTTTATTCTCCCTATTATTTACATGGAATATCTTTTTCCATCCCTTCACTTTTAGTCTGTGTAAGTCTTTGGATCTGAAATGAATCTCTTGTAGGCAGCATATACATGGGTCTTGTTTCTTCATCCATCTGCCACTCAGTGTCTTTTGATTGATTCATTCAGTCAATTTTCATTTAAGATGATTATTGACAGATATGTACTTCTTGCCATTTTATTGTTTTCTGATGTTTTTTTTTTATATCTCCTCTCTGTTCCTTTCTTCCCGTGTTATATTCTTGGCTTGTTATTAACAGTTTTCTTTAGTGTTGTAATTAGATTTCTCTCTCTTTTGAAAATTTATTTATTTTTGTGTATGTATTTATTGTAGACTATAGTTTTGTGGTTACCTCCGTCTGCATTTCATTTGCTCAAAATATCAGGCATCATTTGTTTTATAAAGAAACTAATAGGAATGAAAAAACACACTGATGAAATGGCTAATATGCTGAAGAGAATAATTAATTGAAATGAGAAAAGAAATTTATCTTCAAGGCATGCTAAGCAGCCTAAAATGCCCATTGTTTTCTGTAAAAAAGCTATTTATGGCCCACAGCCAACCCAAGTAATGTGTGTACATGTCCTGGGGCATGTTCCTACCACACTCACAAAAAAAGGCACATTAGGGTGTACTGTGCAGTCAGAGTATCAGAATTGAAAGGCCAGGTCTACCACTTATTTGTGTTATAACCTCAGTTGAGTTATTTAACCCCTTTGGGGACAAAGTTTCTCTCATTTTTAAAAGGGGAAAAGTATGTCCACTTATTTCATATGTGGTAGATTGAAGCAATAAATATAAAGTTATTGGAATAGTACCTCACATATAAATGTTCAGTAAATGTCAACATTATCATTTTATATTTTTTTAATAATTTCCATCATACCTCATTCATCTTACGTGGTAAAGCAGGTTATTAAGCATACTTCAGTTTCTTATAGGATATAAAAACTGCCTCCCAATTGTCTAACCATTGTTTAGTCATTCAGTTAATTATTTTATAATAGGTATAAGTCCTTATTGTTTTACCATTTCCTTCGTTTGATTTCTCACTTGAGGAGATTTCCACATTATTTCATAATCCAGCCAACATCCTTCCAGCATTTGCAAAAGTAGGTATCTGGAGTAGTAATGTTTAACAGATAACATTTTTTAGTAGTCCAAGTCCTGGACAGAATGTGAGAAATTTAAGGATCCATTTTAATATATCATTGTTTTATTTGGATTGTGGGAAAATCAAAAATATCTAAATATAGTATATAAGATAGTAAATATTTCTAAGTCCTTTCTGGATGTTCTACAAGCACATTTTGGAACATGAATGCAATGAATGTTTTAGAACAGGGGCAGGTAAACTTTTTCTGTAAAGAACAGAGAGTAAATATTTTGGACTCTACGATCTATGCAGTCTCTGGTGCAGCTGTTCTCCTCTGACTGTAACGTGAAAGCAGCCACAGAAAACATGTAAATGAATGAGAACAACAGTGTTCCAGTAAGAAGACTGTATTTATTGACATTGAATCTGAAATTTCATATAATTGTCCTGTGTCCTTTTGATTTTGTTAACCATTTAAAAATGTGAAATCCATTTATAGCTCACAAACCATACAAAACTGATGGGTGGCTGTATTTGGCCGACAAACCATAGCTTGCCACCCCATTTTCTAGAAGTGCTTTGGGAGAAATGAAGGGAATCTTTTCTACAACAGACAACCATGAAAAGTCTGTAGTGCTGACCGACTTAACTGGGATACTTTAGGCCTTGGATCTTCCTGCTAGATGAGTCTTGCTCATTTTTCAGAAGTGCTTTGATTTGACACTTTATTTAGATTCAATTTTGTATGTCAAGATGCTCTCACTGCTGTTAAAGAAGTAAAAATAATTCTCAATTCAAGTTTTTACTCATACAAATAGTAAATGAAAGTCAAGAAAGTATATTATTATTTTATTTTATTTTATTTTATTTTATTTTATTTTATTTTTTTAGGAGAGCAAGGCAGAGGCTTTTATTTAGAGAGAAAACAAGAAGACAGAGCTCCTGGCTCACACCAGGAGGGGACAAGAGAGCCCCAAAAAGTATATTATTGTAAATTCTTCTCATCTCTGGAAAACCAAAATCACATAAAAGCAAAATGCCCCTAACTCCATTCATTTGTTAAGCATTTAGAATGCATAATATATCCAAAACACCTTGGCTGAGAGAATAATGTATAGAATGACTGCTTTATAGTCACTTTCCATCTAATAGAGAACATAAAATATGCATAGCAATAGGTATAATGCAAGATAGAATGCAATAAGTGCTGTAGTAGCAGTATATCCAATAAGCCATAGATAATGTAAGTATTTGTTAATTAGAAAAAATGTTTAAAGAACTGTACCTTACTATAAAAAAACTGCACCCATACTCCTGGTATGTTAATTACTGATGCATTGTGTTGTGTGTGTGTGGAGGGAAGGGTGTCTGTGTGTATTTGTGACATGTAATTCTTTTGGATGATAATTAGGTGCCTCGCTAGAAAAAGCTGGCTCTTTGTTTAAGGTAAAGTCCAGATACCTAAAGTGAGTGGTGCTGACCAGCATTTGCTTTTTCAGCCCAATGACAATTAATGCTTCAGTCTTGCTTCTAGACTCCTCATGGTGGCCCCTTAAGGAGGCAGAGTGTAATTTGAGGAGTAATAGAAAACCACCTCATGGCCCAATTATGCGATCTTATCCATCTTGCTAATTTCCACATTTATTTTTGGAGATTACTTCCTCTTTTTCAAGGCAGTCACATTGTCTCTGTTAATCCATAAGTAACCCTTGCTCCTATTTGCTGGTTTCAATAAGGATCATGTTTATTTACAGGTCTCTCGTTCTCTTTCCATATGTTAGGTTAATTCTGCCACAATCCAAATAAATCAATGATGTATCAAGATGGATTCTTAAAATTTCTCATATTCCATCTTCTGTTCAAGTTACTAGCATATGTTACTTTGTAAGCAGTCCCATTCCAGAAACCTACTTAAGCAAATGAAAGAATACTTTAATTTGATTTAAGCCTGAGATAGGGATATATTTGGAAATATAATCCAAAAGACAGGAAAGAAACTTTATCTAGAAGAAATTTTAGAAATTACCACCATATTTTGAAAATTAAAAAACTGCATTAAGAGACACACAACATTGTGCTAGTATTAAAACACAGGTAATGCAAATAGATATTTCACCAAAGTTACTTAGTTGTAATGAACTGACAACCAAATTGCAGAGACATGACTACACATATTTTTGTAGGATTTTTCTAAAATAATTTTTTTATAGTCACATTATGAAAGTAAGATCAACTGGATTCTTGATCAAGACCCATGTAAATCTTATGCAAGACTGTTAATGCAGCGTTCGCTTGTTTAAAAGAAAGCCTTTACTGAGGAGCTTGGAAAGATGGCAGAGTAGGATCCTGAGCTTACCTCCTCCCACGAAAACACCAAGGCTGCAACTACATTAGTGCAACTCGGAAAACCACCTGAAGACTACCAGAACAGCTCTTCCATGCTAAAGATATAACGAAAAAGACATTTGAACAAGGGAAGGGGAGGAACAGAGATGCAGTTGGGAATGAAATCCCTGGCATGACAACCTGCAAGTGGGAGAGATACCACAGGCACGGGGGTCCTCGCTGAGAAGCAAAGGAATCAAGCTACATCAGGCACCCCTCCCACCTGGGGACCTGTACCCCATAACGTCTGGGGTTTGAAAATCCTCAGGGCTTACCTCAGGGAGCTTTGAAAATCAGCACTTAGGAAGAGCCAGAGGGCTGCAGGAAACTGCGACTCTGCTCTTAAAGGGCCAGTGCTCTATATGACTCCGAGACCCAGCACAGAGGCAGCAGTTTGAAAAGCACCGGGGTTATACACGAAGGAGATTTATTAACTAATTTAGGATATGTGCCAGAGTGACAGAGATTTGTGTAGAAATGGAAGTGCTGCTGAGCACCACGTTTCTTGCCCTCCTTCAGCCTAGCTGGTCCAACAGTGGCAGAAGCCAGTTCTGGACTCTATCTACCTTGATTGTCACACACACTACACCTTGGCATTCCCCTGTGGACTTGCCCCACCCAACCTACAGGCCATGGCAGGTGCCCTGCAAAGCAGCCCCCATCCCACCATGGTCTGCTGGCAGCCTCTTTTGGGTCAAGCATCCCTTCAAAGTGACTCCTGCCCCATCACATCAGGCACGCAGCTCTGGCCGGAACTTACAGCTCTCCAAGCAAATCCTGCCCAGGGGACAAGGGGTAGCCAGCCTTGCCTACCAAAACACCCATGGCAATTGTGGCCAGGCCACTCAGCCAGCTGTGCCTGGGGCTAAGCCCACCCACTAGCACACTCACAGCAACTGCCACTGGGCCTTGGCCAGCCACAGTGGGTACAAGTCCTACCCATCTGTGTGCCCATGGTAGCCAGGCTGCTCATTTCAGGCAGCCAGGTTAGGGGCCACCCATGCCCATCAGCTTGCCGGAAGCAGCCACAGCCTAGTCACAATGGGGGAGGGCACATATAGCCCACACAGGGGACACCACTGGAGGGCCTGGTACTAGTGATGAGGGGGGTTTACACTGCTGGGCTGTGCAGAATGCTTTCTACACAACGCCACTCTATTCAAGACCATGAGATGCAGCTGACCTCCCTAATGCATAGAAACAGACACAGAAAGTCAGATAAAATGAAGAGACAGAAGAATATATTCCATAGAAAATAGAAAGATAAAATGTCAGGAAAAGAACTAAACTAAATGAAGACAAGCAATCCACTTCATAAAGAGTTCAAAGTAATGGTCATAAATATCCTCACCAGACTTGAGAGAAGAGTGGATGAACTCAGTGAGAACTTTAACAAGGAGATAGAAAATATTAAAAAGAACCAATTAGAGATGAAAAATACAATAAATGAAATGAAAAATACACTGGAAGTAATCAATAGCAGATTAGAGGATAAGAAGAGTGGATCAGCAATCTGTAAGACAAGATAGTGGAAATCATCCAAGCTTGTACAGCACAAAGAGACAAGAATTCTTAAAGATCAGGATAGATTGGTACATCAGAAGTCCTAACATTCACATTATAAGAGTCCCAGAAAGGGAAGAGAAAGAAAAAGTGTGGAAAATTTGTTTGAAGAAATAATACCAGAAAACTTCCTTAACCTGGGGAAGGAAACAGACATCCAGGTCCAGTAAACACAGAGAGCTCCAAACAAGAAGATTTCAAGTGGATTTACACCAAGACACTTAATAATTAAAATATCAAAAACTAAAGATAAACAGAGATTATTAGCAGAAGCAAGAGAAACCAATGTACAAGGGAAACCCCATAGGCTATAAGCTGTCTTTATCCAGAGAAACTTTTCAGGCAAGAAGGGAATAGCGTGATATAATCCACAGTGCTGAACAAAAATAGCCTACAACCAAGAATACTCTACCCAGCAAGGTTGTCATTCAGAATTGAAGGAGAGTTAGAGTTTCTCAAGCAACCAAATGTTAAAGAAGTCCATCACCACTCAACTGGCCTTACAAGAACTGTTAAAGTGACTTCTTTGAGAAGAAAAGAAAAGGCCAAACATAGCTAGAAGTGACAAAATGGTAAAAGGGAAAAATTACACTGATAAAAGCAAACATATAGTATAGATAGTAAATCGGTCACTTACAATATGAAGGTCAAAAGAAAAAAGTAGTATAATCATACATTAGTAATTGTTATGTAACTTTATTAATATATTTATAATAATTAGTAAAGAGATACACAAAATAAAGAGATGTATAATATGACATCATATATATAAATGTGAATGGGTGTGTAAAAATGTAGCACTTTTAGGATCTGTCCAAACTTAAGACCATGAAATTAAAATAGACTGCTATATACATAAATGTTGTACATGAACCTCATGGTAACCACAAACCAAAACTTGTAATAGATAGACAGAATGTAAAGAGAAAGTAATCCAAGCACAATACTAAAGAAAGTAATCAAATCACAAGGGGTGAGTGCAAAAGAAGAAAGGAACAGGGATGCAGTACAAAAACAGCCAGAAATCAATGAACAAAATGACAATATACGTACATACCTTTCAATAATTACCTTAAATATAAAATTATTAACTGCTTCAATCAAAAGACACAGGGTGACTGAATGGATAAGAAAAAAAGGACCTATCTATATGCTGCCTGAAAGAAATTCACTTCAGACCTAAAAATCCCATACAGACTGAAAGGGGAGGTATAGAGAAAGGTACTCCATGCAAGTGGCAATGAAAAGAAAAAAAGCTGGGAAAGCAATATTTCTATCAGACGAAATAGGCTTCAAAACAAAGATTGTAACAAGAGACACAGATTCAATCCAACAAGAGGATATTACAATTGTAAATATCTATACATTCAACATGGGAGCACCTAAATTTATAAAGCAAATACTAACTGACATATATAAATGGAGGAATAGACAATAATATAATACTAGTAGGGGACTTTAATACCCCAGTTACATCAAAGAGTAGATAATCCAAACAGAAAATCAATAAGGAAACAGGAGCATTGCAATGACACATTAGGCCAAATGGGCTAAATAGATATGCACAGAACATTCCATGTCAAAACAACAGAATACACATTCTTTTCAAATGTACATGGAGCATTCTCCAAGACAGATTATATTATAAGCCACTAAATAAGCCTCAGTAAAGATTGGAATATCAAGCATCTTTCCTGATCGGGAAGTTATGAAACAAGAAATTGATTACAAGCAAAAAACTGAAAAAACCACCTGCATGAAGAGGCTACACACCATGCTACTAAAAAACAATGGGTCAATGAGGAAATCAAAGAGAAATTTAAAAAACACCTTGAGACAAATGAAAATGGAAACACATAGTTCGGAATTTTTAGGATGCAGCAAAAGCAGTTTTAACAAGGGTATTTATAATGATACAAGCCTACATTATGAAACAAGGAAAACATCATCCAATCTAACCTTCCACATAAAGGAACTAGAAAAAGAGGAAACCAAGTTCAAAGATAGTAAAGGGAAGGAAATGCTCAAGATAAAAGCAGAAATAAATGAAACAGAGCGTAAAAAATATTAAAAAGATGAATGAAACTAAAAGCCAATTCTCTGAAGATAAACAAATGATAAATCATTAGCCAGACTCATAAGAAGAAAAGAGTTAACAAATGAAATCAGAAATTAAAGTGAAATTACAACCAACACCACAAAAATACAAAGGGTTATGAAAAATTCTATGCACTAATAACAAACTACCAGAAAGAGAAATTAAGAAAACAAACCCATTTATAATGGCATCAAAACAAATGAAACACCTAGGAATAAATTTAACCAAAGGGGAGTCAGAAGACCTGTTATTGAAACCTCTAAGACACTGATGAAAGAAACTGAAGATGACAGAAATAAATGGAAAGATATTCCATGCTCATAAATTGGAAGAATTAATATTGTTAGAAAGTCTTTACTGCTCAAAGCAATCTAAGTATTCAGTGCAATCCCTATCAAAATACCAATAGTACTTTTCATAGAACTAGAACAAATAATCTTTAAATTTGTATAGAACCACAAAAGACTGAAAAACTAAAGCAATCTTGAGAAAAAAGAACAAAGCTGGAGGTATTACAGTCCCAGATTTCAAACTATACTACAAAACAATAGTAATCAAAATAATATGGTACTGGCACAAAAACAGACATGTAAATCAATGGAACAGAACAGAAAGCCCAGAAATAAACCCACACTTATATGGCTAATTAATGACAAGTAAGCAAGAATATACAATAGGGGAAAGATTATCTGTACAATAAGTGGTGTTAGGAAAACTGGACAGCTTCATGTAAAAAAATGAAATGGGACCACTTCTTTACACTATAAAAAATAAACTCAAAATGGATTAAAGACCTATATGTAAGGCATGAAATCATAAAATTCCTAAAAGAAAATAATGGGCAGTAAACTCTTTGATATCAGTCTTGGCAATACTTGGATCTGTCTCCTCAAGCAAAGGCAACAGAAGCACAAATAAACAATCAGGACTACATCAAACTAAAATGCTCTTTTGCGCAGCGAAGGAACCATTAACAAAACAAAAGGGCAACCTACTGAGTGGGAGAAGATATGTGTGAGTGTTATATCAAATAAGGGGTTAATATCCAGGATGTATAAACAACTCATACAACTCAACACCAAAAGAATAAATAATTGAATTAAAAATGGGCAGAAAATCTGAACAGAAATTTTTCAGATATCCAGATGGCCAACAGACATGAAAATATGCTCAATATAACTAATCATCATGGAAATGCAAATCAAAACTATAATGAGATATCACTTCACTTCAGTCAAATGGCTAGTATCAAAAAAAATACCAACCAAGTGTCCATGAGGATTTGGAGAAAAGAGAACCCTCATGTTCTATTAGTAGGAATGTAAATTAATGCAGCCATTTTGGAAATCACTATGGAAGTTTCCCTAAAAGTTAAAAATTGACTGTATGATCCAGTAATTACACATCTGGGTATTTATCTGAAGAAAAGAAAAGCACTAGTTCACAAAGATGTATGCACCCCTGCTGTTTACTGCAGCGTTATTTGTAATAGCCAAGAAGCAACCTAAGTATCCATTGATACGTGAATAGATAAAGAAGGTGTGGTTTATAGATACAATGGAATATTACTCAACCATAAGGAAGAATGAAACCTTCCCATTTGTGACAACTTGGAGGGACCTAAAATGTATTATGCTAAGGGAAATATTACACAAAGTGAAGTCAGACAGAGAAAGACAAATGCCATATGATTGCACTTGTATGTGGATTCTAAAAAAAAAAACAAAAAAGAAAACAAAAATGCAAAAATAGAAACAAACTCATAAATACAGAAAATAAAATGGTGGCTGTCAAAGGGAAGAGGGATGGGAGATGGAAGAATGGGCAAAATAGATGAAGGGGGTTAAGAGATAGAAACTTACAGTTATAAAATAAATGTCGTAGTACAAAAGAAAAGCACAGCGTAAGGAATATAGTCAATATTATTGTAATAACTGTGTAGTTACATATGGTAGCTACACTTACTGTGGTGAACATTTCATAATGTGTATGCATATTGAACTACTATGTTATACACCTGAAACTAATATAATACTGTGCATCAGCTGTACTTCAATTGAAAAATATCTATTTACATAAACAAAGATATAGTAAACAGCAAATGTAAACAATCAACAAAATGAAAAGACAGCCTTCAGAATATGAGACATTATTTGCAGATCATTTATCTGATAAGAGGTTAATATCCAAAATATATAGAGAACTCATAAATCTTAATGACAAAATAATAATAATAATCTGATTTTTAAAATGAGCAGGGTACTTGTATAGACATTTTTCCAAAGACTAATAGCCAGCAGGTACATGAAAAGATGTTCAATATCACTAATCATCAGGGAAAAGCTAATCAAAACCCCAATGAGCTATCATCTCATGCTTGCCAGAATCCCTATTATAAAAAATATAAGAGATGTCAAGTGTTAGTGACAATATTCAGAAAAAGGAATCTTGTGCACTGTTTGTGGGAGTGTAAAATGGTGCAGATCATATGGAAATCAGTTTGGAGCTTCCTCAATAAATTGAAAGTAGAGCTATCATATGATTTAGCAATCCCTCTTTGGCATATATATGCTGAGGAAATGAAATCAGTACCTCAAAGAGATATACACACTCCCATGCTCACTGCAGCATTATTCACATTTGTCAATGCATGGAAATAACCAAAATGTCCATTGATGAATGAATAAAGGTAATGTTATATGTATATGTGTGTGTATGTGTGTGTGTGTGTGTGTATGTATAGTTTATACAGTGTCTACATGTATATATGTATACATATATATACACATATGCACACACACAATTGAATATTATTCAATCATAGAAAAAGACCTGCCATTTGTAACATCATCAATGAACCTTGAAAACATTAAACTAAGTGGAATAAGTCAGCCTGAGAAAGACATATACTGTATGATCTCAACTGTAGAATCTAAGAAAGCCAAACTCAGAGAAACAAAGAGTAGACTGGTATATTGGTGGTTACCAGGGGCTGGGGTCGGGTTGGGGTCAAGGAATGGTTAGATGTTGGTCAGAGGATTTCAAGTTATAAGATGACTAACTTCTGGGAATCTAATGTACAGCATGGTGCTATGGTTAATAATTCTATAATATACTGGAAAGCTGATATGAAAGTAGATCTTAAATGATCTTATCACAAAAATAAGTGTTGATTATGTGAGGTGATGGATGTGTTAACTAACCCTATTGTGGATTTATTTTGCAGTATATTTATGTATGAAGTCACAATGAACACCTTAAACTTACACAATGTCATTTGTCAGTTATTTCTCAACATAGCTAGAAAAAAAGGTGTAAAAAAGGAGTTAATATATAGATATTACCTAAATGAGGAAGGCAGTTATAAAGTGGAGTAAGGCATGAAGCTATTGTCTGAAAATAGCTAGAGTTTCAGTATACTGTTTGAAATAAAGGAATAGAGACAGAGGGTACAAAAGTGGTTGACAAAGGCTAGGGTGTGGGGGTAACAGGGAGAGGCTGGTGAAAGGGTACAAACTTTCAGCTATAAGGTAAATATGGTCTAAAGATGTAATTTAACATTGGGACTATAGTTGATAACACTGTATTGTATAATTGGAATTTGTTAAGAGTAGAACTTAAATGTTCTCACCAAAATTAATTAATTAACTAATGTGGGAAGTGTGGATGTGTTAATTAATTAAACAGCAGAATCCTTTCACAATGTGTGTGCTCATCTATCATAATGATGTGCACTGTATATATCCTACTGTTTGGTCAGTTCTACCTCAGTAAAGCTGAAAAAAAGGAATGTTAAATATATTTGATGTTTTAGCACCCTGCCATTCGTTTTAGCGTTTTAGCCTTCACCTATCTGTATTGCATCATAGCTGAAAGTGCCTCGTGTATAACTTTATAACATTATTTCAAAATCTTAAGTGCCCTAAATAAGAGATAAATTTAAAAAGCTTTCATTTCCTGTGAGGACATAATCAATACCATAGTTAAATACCAATTATCGTTGTTTTCTCATGAACTACACTATTTTGGTTTTTTCTTAGCAAAAACATACATTTTTTAATATATGACTTTTCATTTCACACTGTAGTGTTGTACTAATTTGTGTCAACATATTTGGTGTGGAGATATATATATATATATATATATTTTATATGGAGAGAGAAAGAAAGACTCCACATGGAAAAGTTTGCTTCTTAAGAGGTCCTGAAAGTTATCACCATGCAATAGATCAATGTTATATATTATATTAACTAGAAAGGACTCTATTAACTATGATTTCATGACAGATGATGGCCATGTCACAAGAGCTGTAGTTTTAGGTTACCTGAGAAACACATCTAAGAAAATAATTTTATAATGGGTTAGACTCCTCATATATAATCTATTATAGTTTATTTTCCTTTAAATATATTTTATTTAAAATTAACTGCATTAATCGTTTTTCCCTTTGTCCCTTGTTAGTTAGCAATTTAAAATACAGGTACACATCAGATGTTCCATTTCAGTTTTCACTTTTTGCCTCACATTCCAAATACTGCATCAAGGAACACCATTTAACCCATAGTCCTTGGCTAAGATGAAATGTCTCCGTTTCAGTATTTCTGGATCAAGTGTTTTCAGTAGCTTATACGGACTCAGCTATTGTATTTGCTTTTCAGCCCTTTAAGTTCAGTTTAGTAGAAGTAAAATCTAAAATTTGCTGACTCTATATCTTTAGCTCTCCCCAATACACACTTCTTTTTCAAATTCTATTCTCAGTACAAGATTAGACTCTACCTTTCACCTAACGCATTCCCTTTCCCTGACTAGTGCAGCCCACAATGATCTCTTCCTTTTCTGAAGTTATAGAACACACTATATGTGTCTTACTTCCTTCTACCATTCCTTCTTTTATCACCGGTTTTTCGAGACTTCTGACTTAGACATTCTCTTCTAGATATACTCCAATTTCAATATCCCTCATTTAGAGGATGGTAACTATAATTAGACCTAAAACAGCAAATGCAACTTAACCAATAGAGTCCAATAGGTCTGCTTTCACCTATATTCTGCCCCCACCTCTATATCAACCTCTCCAGCTGATGCCATCCATCACACACACACACACGCGCACACACACATTATTCAATCTTAGTTTTGTGCTTGCCACAAATTTGAATTTATTTATTCATGAATATATTTATATCTTGCCTCATTCCATAAAAGGGTTAAGGTGAATTTAAATGTACACACTGAACTACACACTATAAATAGGTGGTTTTTAGCTTACCATGTTATATCCATGAATAAGGAAACGAGAGTTTTTTTAGGACTTTCCTTTACAATTTTTAGGACTTAAGTGTTTTTATGACTTAGTACTGTGGGGTCTCAGCCAAGTATGTCTTAAAATTATCAGGTACCTTGAAGGTTCTTCACTGAGCCAACATTTTTACAATACCTACAAGTGTTTCTGTATTTCATTTACATACAGATTGTGATTGTTCTCACACCAAACAAGAATAAAATCAGTCTCTCAATCTTCAGTACCGAAATTAAACCCAATACTGGGTCTTTATTCTTTAACCATAAACATGTACCACATATACTTCATTCAGGTACTTATCTTCCCTCCATCATCTAATCAGTTCCCATCTGTCCATTCATTCTCTATGTGACATTAACCTTGATCTATTTTCTTCACAGCACTAGTCACTGTTGAAACTATCTTGTTCATTGATTTGTTTGTGTATCTAACCTCCTTCACTCCAGAATACAAACTGTCTGAGTGCTGAAATCTGCCTGTCTTGTTCACCTACGTATCCCAGTGCTTGTTACATAGAAGGTGCTCAATGAGTATTTGTTGAATTGTACTTTATCAGAGAATTCAATCATGTAGTATCATCTAGTATTTAACAAGTTTAACTGAAACCAATGATATTTGAGATAGACAATACAGAGTAGTGTGTCAAAATTACCTAAGGACCATTTTTTTTTTTTTTTAGAAAAAAGGATTCCTGAGCTTTGCACTAGGCGTACTGAATCAGAATCTCCGGGGATGTGGCCCAGGGATGGATATTTTTTGAAAAGTTTACCAAGTGATCCTGATGTAGTAGCTCCACTGAATAGATCTGATTTGTGTTTGAAAACCACTGGTACAGGGTACATGCTAATTTTTCATTCACTGGGTTTTATAGATTTTGTCTCTGTATTATGTTAGTTCATCCAAAAGCCGCAGTCCTGAATTTTATGTTGTGGTAACTCAAATGCCTTTACTGAATTTACAGTTTAATTTAATGCCTTCCATTTTTATAAAAAGGTGTTAAGAGAAAAATTGGTTTGTGAAAACTTTCTGTGTCTTGGTCCAAGATACTGTCCGTTGAGTAACGAAATGTTCATCATTTAATGAGTCAGCTAACAGGTTCTTCTACCTCTATGCCAAGAAAAAGCCTGTTTCTCTCAATGAACTTGTATGCCTCCGTTTCTTAGAAAATTATATGACAGAACACGTTTTCCTTTTATTTGGCTTCAGCAAGCTCAGAATACCTTTTAGTGTTCAACAATACCAACTCATTTAAACCAGGTACTGGCTAATTTGCTCTCTTATGTTCAGTTGTTTCTTTGCCTGTTTTGAGATCTATTATAATTTTAAGTCTGATTGCACTGGTTAGTATATGTTTTAATATTTCCCACCACCACAATCCTTTCTGGAAAAAAATTAGAATAAAAATGATAAATACGGAACTTTTGACATAGAAACATTGAAGGTATATTTTCTCATGTCTATTTGTATGTGCACATGTGCCTGTGTATTACCTCATTGAAAAGCAACAACCTTGTATTGTAGGAAGAAAAAGAGATAGCCTTCAAACATTTTGCATAGAGACTTGAATATGTTATGTACTTGTTTTGTTAAATGAGTGACTATGTGTGTCTAATAATCAAATTGCAATTTATACCTGAGAAGGGGAAGCACAAGTAGACAATTTGTGAATTTCATTTCTGTATGTGCTCTAAACGGTTCTTTGATTCATATTTTATGCCTTATGTTGAACTGAGTGTTATGTGAAAGTTTTTCCTGGACCCGGCTCTCTGGTATGCAATGCAAAACAGGTAACTCAAGTACATTTTTGTTTACCAAGAACCACAAATCTTCACTTTAAAACTGTTATTCTTGGAAACAGAATTACAGAAATTTAAGTTATTCCTTAGTTAACAGTCTTTTTTTGCTGTACTAGCAACTTTTGTTCTTTAGCTAGTGCACCTACCTGCCCCCTGCCTCCAAGCCAAATATTATGAAACTAAAAATTCACAATAGCTGATTACAGATTTATTCAATAACTACAGCTTAGCCCTTGAAGCTCACAGAAACATAATATATGGCAAGTAGAATATATTTCCAAGAGAAATGAGTTCTAAGGTTGTAAAATATGTGCCATAAGGAGCTCCCAGTTTTCCAGTGCCTGCACCATTTTCACATTCATACTAGAAGTGTGTGAGGGTTCCAATTTCTCTACCTCATTGACAGCTTACTTTTTTTTTTTAACTCTAGCCATCTTAGGCACAAAATGGTATCTCACTGTGTTTTTGCTCAGCATTTACCTAAAGGCTAATGATGTTGACCATCTTTTTGTGTGCTTGTTTTCCATTTGTATGTACTCACTAGACAACTATCTGTTCAGATCCTTTGCTTTGTATGAACTTTGTTGTGTGTACTTTGGTGTTTAATTGTTAATGTTCTTTATATGCTATAGATACAAGTCCCATATCAGGTACATAGTTTGAAATATGCTATTTTATGGGTTGTCTTTTTATTTTCTTCATAGTGTCCTCTGGAACACAAAATGTTTAGTCCAATTTATTAATTGGAGGATGTCCAATTTATTAATTTTTTCTTTCGTTACTTCTACTTTTGGTATCATATCTAAGAAACTATTATGAAATCCAAGGTAATGAAGATTTACCCTATGTTTTCTTCTAAGAGTTTTATAGTTTTAGCTCTTACATTTAAAATCTTTGATTCATTTTGAGGTTTCTTTTTTCTTTTTGTACATAGTTTTAGGTAAGGTTCCTAATTCATTCTTTTGCATGTAGATATTCATTCATTTTTCCCAGCATCATTTGTTGACAAGACTATTCTTCCCCCATTGGTTTTGGCACCTTTGTTAAAAATCAATTGACTATAGGCATATAGATTTCTTTTTTGAACTCTCAGTTCTATTCCACTGGTTTATGTGTCTCTCCTTATGCAAGTACCACACTGTCATAATTACTGTAGCTTTGTAGTAAGATTTGAAAACACGATTATGAGTCTGTGAACTTTATTTTTCTTTTACAAGATTGTTTTGGCTAGTTAGTGCTGTAACTATTAGGTATGCACTTTAATATCAGGTTTTCCATTTCTATGAAAAAATAGCTGTAGTGATTTTGTTAGGGATGGTATTGAATCTGTAGATTGCTTTGGGAAATGTTGCTACTGGATGATGGGGGGAGTCTAGTAAACATAATATTGCTCATGTAATTGTAAGTTAATGACACTTCATTTACATACAGATTGTGATTGTTCTCACACCAAACAAGAATAAAATCAGTCTCTCAATCTTCAGTATAGAAATCAAACCCAATACTGGGTCTTTATTCTTTAACCATAAACATGTACTACATATACTTCAGAAGGAATAGAGGAGAACTAACCTCCCATTGTCATCATTTTAGATCTGTCTCTGTTCTAGGGAGCCAGTAAAATTCTATCACTCATTTTCCTTCCTCATCTCCTCTCTTTGGCCTCCTCATTAGATGGTACTTACTGCAGGAGAGGAATATTCAGTTTTCATGAGGGTGGATCAGACATATTCTTCAGCCCTTATATGTCTTGGGCATATGAGTAATAATTTGCAAATGAAAAATGAGTGGCATTGGCTAATATAATGTCATTTTATACTCATTTCTGTTTTTGCTATATTGGAAATTAGCAAAAGTGATGCAAAACAATAACCAATTAGATTGCTGGGGAATATAATCTAATTAAAATATAACAATGCAAACTAATTATATTAAATATAAAGTGTTTTCTTTTTAAAATATTGCTATATAAACTGTAATGTGGTGAAACTAAAATTGCTGGTTAGTAATAAAATTATGAATTTTGCTTTATTTTCTCATTTTAGTTACACAGGACAATTCATTTAATGAAAGCATGGATGGGGGAAGACCCACTGTGTATTCCTTCCTTTTTGAGTAGGCATTCAATAAATATTTGTAAAATTGATGAATGAATTCCTACACTCTTTGTAGAAGATTATTGTTAGCAAGAAACTAAATAACCTTCCATAAAGAAATTATTTTAATGTGTCTCAAAGATGTTTAGAAATTAAATTATGCAAAAGTTAAGGGAGTAGTTACCTCCAAATATAGTACAGATACAACCAGTTCCTTCACAGAGTATGAGTTAAAATGTGGCTGTGGGGAGGCAGAATAGAGCCCACTGGGACTTTGGAAGATTTGCTTCCCTCTAGGTTTCTGCAGTTATCACTTTCAATTTATATGTAAGAAAATTTAAATCACAAAGTGTCTCTTGGGCAATCTTCCAACTTCTGGGATGCCTAAAAGAATGTGACATATGCCAGCTGTTATAGTTATCCAGATCCTGAGAAAATTTAATGTAATTGTTGTCACTATTAGTCTGCATTTAATCTCCAAAATTAATCAAGAAAGTGACAAATGAGACTGGATACTCTAGAAAGAGAAATGGTTTCGTTTCGTTTAATGGTTAAGACTCTGCCTCTCTAGAAGAAGACTACCTGGATTCAAATTCTCATTGTGTTGTTTAGCAGCTTTTATGATCAGCAGTTTACTTAACAACTCTGCACAGCCTGTTTCCTTACCAATTAAATTAGTATAAGAATAGAATTGTTGAGAGGATTAAATGAGTTACTTTACCTGGACTGCTTTGAAAAGTACCTGTCACAAAATAAGTGATGATTCAGTGTTAACTATAATTATAATTGATGCTGACACTGTAGCTAGAATTCATTCCAGAACATAAAGATTGCCTTAACATAAGGAATTGAAATTCTATACCTGCTTTTTACCTATTAATAGGTCCAATAATATAATCAAGATTTGCCCAAGTCTGTGCATTATATTTCTAAGTAGCACAGGTGTTAACACAGACCTTTCTGCTATAAAACCTCTTCAAGGTTGCCATAACAATTTTGGGCTTAACTTTTTTTTTTATTGTCTTTTTCATCTTTTTTTTATAAAGGTATCATTGATATGCAATCTTATGAAGGTTTCACATGAGCAACATTGTGGTTACTACACTCACCCCTATTTTCAAGTCCGTACCACATATCCCATTACAGTCACTGTCCATCAGCGTAGTAAGACGCTATAGAGTCACTACTTGTCTTCTATGTGCTATACTGCCTTCCCAGTGCCCCCCCCAATATTAAGTGTGCTAATAATAATACCCCTTAATCCCCTTCTCCCTCCCCATCCCCTTTCCCTTTGGTAACCGGTAGTCCATTCTTAGGTTCTGTGAGTATGCTGCTGTTTTGTTCCTTCAGTTTTTGCTTTGTTATACACCACAAAGAGTGATATCATTTGGTGCTTGTCTTTCTCTGCCTGGATTATTTCACTGAGCAAAATACCTTCTTGCTCCATACATGTTGTTTCAAATGGTAGGATTTGTTTTCCTCCTATGGCTGAATAATATTCCATTATGTATATGCACCACATCTTCTTTATTCATTCATCTACTGAGGGACACTTAGGTTGCTTCCATTTCTTGCCTATGTAAATACTGCTGCAATAAACATAGGGGTGCATATGTCTTTTTCAAACTGGGCTGCTGCATTCTTAGGGTAAATGCCTAGGAGTTTTTTGAGGAACCTCCATACTGCTTTCCACAATGGTTGAACTAATTTAAATTCCCACCAACAGTGTAGGAAGGTTCCTTTTTCCCCACATCCTCACCAGCATTTGTTGTTGCTTACCTTTGGATGTTGTCCATCCTAACTGGTGTGAGGGGATATCTCATTTTGATTTTAACCTACATTTACAAGATGATTAGGGATGTTGAGCATCTTTTTTATGTACCTGTTGGCCATCGGAATTTCTTCTTTGGAGAAGTGTCTGTTCAGATCCTCTGCCCATTTTTTAATCTGATTATTTGCTTTTTGGGTGTTGAGGTGTGTGAGCTCTTTATATATTTTGGATGTTAACCCCTTATTGCATATGTCATTTATGAATATGTTCTCCCATACTGTAGGATGCCTTTTTGTTCTGCTGATGGTGTCTTTTGCTGTAAAGAAGCTTTTTAGTTTGATATAGTTCCACTTGTTCATTTTTGCTTTTGTTTCCTTTGCCCGAGGAGATGTGTTCATGAAAAAGTTACTTGTGTTTATATTCAAGAGATTTTTGCCTATGTTTCCTTCTAAGAGTTTTATGGTTTCATGACTTACATTCAAGTGTTTTATCCATTTTGAGTTTACTTTTGTGTATGGAGTTAGACAGTATTCCAGTTTCATTCTTGTACATGTAGCTGCCCAGTTTGGCCAACACCAGTTGTTGAAGAGGCTATCATTTCCCCATTGTATATCCATGGCTACTTTATCATATATTAATTGGCCATATATATGTGGGACTATATCTGGACTCTCTTCTATTCCATTGATCTACAGGTGTTCTTGTGTCAGTACCAATTGTCTTGATTACTGTGGCTTTGTAACAGAGCGTAAAGTCAGGGAGCATATTCCCTACAGCCTTGATGTTGGCTGTGTGTTTGCATTATATGGCCTTTATTATGTTGAGGTTGTTGCCCTCTATACCAATTTTGTTGAGAATTTTTATCATGAATGGATGTTGAATTTTGTCAAATGCTTTTTCAGCATCTATGGTGATGATCACGTGATTTTTGTCCTTTTTGTTGATGTGGATGTTTGAATGTTGTTCCATCCTTGCAAACCTGGAATAAATCCTACTTGATCATAATGGATGATGTTTTTGATGTATTTTTGAGTTCAGATTACTAATATTTTGTTGAGTATTTTTGCATCTATGTTGATCAAGTATAGCGGTCTGTAATTTTCTTATTTTGTGGTGTGTTTGCCTTGTTTTGGTATTAGAGTGATGCTGACTTCATAGAATGAGTCTAGCAGTATTCCCTCCTCTTCTACTTTTTAGAAAACTTTAAGGAAGATTGGTATTAGGTCTTCACTAAATGTCTGATAAAATTCAGCGGTGAATCCATCTAGCCTGGCGTTTTCGTTCTTGGCTAGTTTTTTGATTACCAATTCAATTTCATTGCTGGTAATTGGTTTGTGCAGATTTTCTGTTACTTCTGGTTCAGTCTGGGAAGGTTGTATTTTTCTAGAAAGGTGTCCATTTCTTCTACATCATCCAGTTTGTTAGCATATAATTTTTCATAGTATTGTCTCATAATTCTTTGTATTTCTTTGGTGTCTGTAGTGATTTTTCCATTCTCATTTCTGATTCTGTTTATGTGTGTAGACTCTTTTTTTGTTGATATGTCTGGATAGGGGTTTATCTATTTTGTTTATTTTCTCAAAGAACGAGCTCTTGGTTTCATTAATTCATTCTATTGTTTTATTCTTCTCATTTTTATTTATTTCTTCTCTGATCTTTATTATGTCCCTCCTTCTGTTGACTTAGGACCTCATTTGTTCTTCTTTTTCTAGTTCCATTAATTGTGAGTATAGACTGGTCATTTAAGATTGTTCTTCTTTCTTGAGAT
The DNA here is from genome assembly GCF_030020395.1 of Manis pentadactyla. Taxonomy (NCBI): domain Eukaryota; kingdom Metazoa; phylum Chordata; class Mammalia; order Pholidota; family Manidae; genus Manis; species Manis pentadactyla. Next base: position 99,931,071 of record NC_080038.1, on the reverse strand, counting down.
AGACCTCTATTGCTATATACTTTACTCTTAGAACTGCTTCACTGTGTTCCACAGAAGTTGGGACATTGACTTGTTCTCATTTTTCTCCATATATTGCTTGATCTCTGTTTTTATTTGGTCATTGATCCATTGATTATTTAGGAGCATGTTGTTAAGCCTCCATGTTTCTGGGCCTTTTTGTTTTCCTCGCACAATTCATTCCTAGTTTCATACCTTTGTGGTCTGATAAATTGTTTGGTACAATTTCAATCTCTTTTAATTTACAGAGACTCTTTTTGTGACGTAGTATGTGATCTATTCTCAAAAATGTTCCATGTGCACTTGAGAAGAATGTGTACCCTGTTCCTTTTCAGTGGACTGCTCTGTAGATGTCTGTTAGGTCCATGTGTTCTAATGTTTTCTTCAGTTCCTCTGTCTCCTTACTTTTCTTTTGACTGGTTGGTCTGTCCTTTGAAGTGAGTGGTGTGTTGAACTCTCCTGAAAAGATTGCATGACCCTCTTTAATTCTGTTAGCAATAGTTGCACATATTTGGGTGCTTCTATGTTGGGTGCATAGATATTTATAATGGTTATATCCTCTTTTTTGGACTGACCCCTTTATCATTATATGAATTCCATCTTTTTATCATTACTTTCTGTGTTTCAAAGTGTGCAACTCCTGCTTTTTTTGCCCTACTGTTTGCATGAAATATCTTTTTCCATTCCTTCACTTTAAGTCTGTGTATGTCTTTGGGTTTGAAGTGAGTCTCTAGTAGACAGCATATAGATGGGTCTTGTTTTTATCCATTCTGTAACTCTGTGCCTTTTGATTAGTGCAGTCAATCGATTTACATTTTGGGTGACTATCAGTAGATATTACTTAATGACATTGCAGGGTTTGGATTCATGGTTACCAAAAGTTCAAGGGCAGCTTCTTTCCTATCTAACAGTCTAACTTAACTTGCTTTTTACATTATTATAAACACAATCTAAAGACTCTTTTTTACTCCCTTCTTTTTCTTTCTCCTCCACTCCTTATATGTTAGGTGTCATATTCTGTACTCTTTGTGTACCCCTTGATTGACTTTGTGGGTAGCTGATTTAATTTTGCATTTGGTTAGTAATTAATTGGTCTACTTTCTTTACTGTGATTTAATTGTTTCCAGTGACAGCTATTTAGCCTTAGGAGCACTTCCATCTACAGAAGTCCCTTTAAAATACACTGGAGATATGGTTTGCTGGAGGTAAATACTCTCAACTTTTGCTTATCTGGAAATTGTTTAATCCCTCCTTCAAATTTCAATAATAATCTTGCTGGAGAGCATACTTGGTTCAAGGTCCTTCTGTTTCATTGCATTAAATATATCATGCCACTCCCTTCTGGCCTATAAGGTTTCTTCTGAGAAGTCTGATCATAGCTGGATGGGTCTTCCTTTGTAGGTAATCTTTTTTATCTCTCTGGATGCTTTTAATACTCTGTCATTGTCCTTGATCTTTGCCATTTTAATTATCATATGCCTTGTTGTTGTCTTCCTCCTTAGGTCCCTTGTGTTGGGAGATCTGTGCACTTCGATGGCCCGAGACACTATTTCCTTCTGCAGATTGGGGAAGTTTTCACCAATTATTTCTTCAAAGACACTTTCCTATTCTCTCTCTCTACTTCTTCTGGTACCCCTATAGTATGATTATTGCTCCATTTGGATTGTTCACAGAGTTATCTTACTACTCTTTCATTCCTAGAAATCCTTTTTTCTCTCTCTGCCTCAGCTGTTTTGTATTCCTGTTCATTAATTTCTGTTGCATTTACTGTCTCCTCTACCTCTGCTAGTCTGCTTTTTAATCCCTGCATTGTATGTTTCATTTCAGATATGATATTTTTCAAAGTTTCTTTTTCTTGAATTTGACTCTGAAGTCTTGAATATTTTTCTGCAGCTCCATTAGCATGTTGATAATTTTTATGTTGAAATCTTTATCAGGAAGATTGGTGATTTCAGTTTCACTGAGTCCTCTTTCTGGTGTTTGAGGGATTTTGGATTGAACAAGGTTCTTCTGCCTTTTCATAACCCTACTGGATAATGCAGAATATTAGTTTTGTGTAGGTGACACCCTCTAGTGCCCAAAACCTTTATTCTTTGGAGCTGCCCAGAACCTGGAGTGATGGGGTGGGTTGCAGGCGATCAGTACCCATGTCTCCTGGGAGGAGAGAGAGTTCTTTCCTGCTTCTCCTCCATTGTGCCTGTCTCTATTGTCACCACCAGTGAGCCTCCTGTGCATGGAGCAGCCTCTGGGATACACCCCTGTGACTGCCATAGATGGGGCTACCATCTGGATGGCCTGGCACAATGGCAGAGGCAACAGGTTTGCGCACAGGTGCCAGGCTGGGAGGAAGAAGTGGCAGGCTGTGTATCATGGTGGGGAGCCCCAGGGCTGTGTTGCCAGCCAGGGGAATGGAGCGCCTGAAGCTCCTAAAAGTTCCTAACCTGCTGGGCTAAGTGTGCTGGGACAATATTGTCCACCTGCTCCTTCTTCTGAACAGCAAGCTCTTGTGTAATCCTTGCCCCTTAGCAGCCCTCTTGCTGTTGCAAAGTCTGTCAGTGTGCTTGCCTTTCTTTTATCCCAGAGCAGCCAGTTATAGGAAACAGTTCTCCACTAGCAGCTGGAATTTCAGTCTCTCTGAGTATTCCTCCTTTCTTTGCTTTCCAACTCCTCTAATCTCCAGAGTGCCATTCAATGTGGGTTTTTGCTCATGGACTAGATCTCCAGGGCTGAGTATTTAGCAGCCCTGGGCTTCTACTCTCTCCCTGTTCTGTTTCTTTTTCTCCCGCCAGTGAGCTGGGGTGGGGAATGGGCACAGGTCCCGCCAGATCCGTGCTTTGTTACTTTACCCTTTTCCATGAGATCTTCTCTTTTCCCAGGTGGAGGCTGGCTGCTGCCATCTTCTTTCTGGTCACACTTTTAGGATTAGTTGTATTTGCTGTAGTTTTGTATTATATGTGGTTTTGGGAGGTGATTTCTGCCTCACTTCTCATGCCACCATCTTTTTTCCCTCTGTGCTTAAATTTATATAATCTTATTCCTCTTGAATTTCTTCTCCATATTCAAAAGTTAATTTAAGTGAAATTCAGTGATGAAAACGAATTATGGCAAGTTTGAGGCATACAGAATACATGTGTAGAGGAGTAAGGTAGTGGTTACTTGAGGCAATAGTGTTCTCTTTTGGTTCATAATTTGTTTTGGTATATGTAGAAACAAAGGACAAGAAGAGACTGAGAACATTTCTTGAGAGTCTGACTATGTGACCTATAGAAGGTGATAGGTCATACACATGTTATGGTGCATGATACACCAGCACAATGCCTTGTGTATGGTCTTAATGAATATTTGCTGATTCAAATGAATCAGCATTTAGTATATCAGTTTCTACAAATATTGAGTATGTGCCGTTTTCCCATCATTTGGTGTTTGGTGTACAGAAATCATTCCATAGATTAGAACATTAACTTTATAATGATTTCCCTGTATTAGAAAAGCCTGTTCATTCAAATTTGATTTCTTTTCCCTAATTAGTCTTAGATTATAGGACATTATAGTAATGGGATTTGGGTTCTTACCCTAAGTGATTAGGAGTAAAATAAAATCATTTAAAAAGTATATGGCCTAGTAAGAATACAAATTCAATGTCTAGTCAAGAATTATTTATAATGATTATATGAAAACTGAACTGTTCTTCTCTGTGCTTACTAGGGTAATACTTTTGGATTACAAATGACTGTTTCTAATATACTTTAAAACTGTATCTTCTCTTTAATTGGTATTAACCTTTGTTTTTGATTGATTGGCTTGCTAAATTCTTTTAAACAGTATCAGTATACTCTCTGTTTGATGTATTACAAATTCTGAATTAGCAAAGTACAAATTAATGAAGTTTGACAGAACAATTAGAATAGTTAATATGAATTAAAATATACTGATATTTTGGCATTCCATGTAGTAAAAACAAACAGTAATAGGTCCATGAATTAACAATGAATAGGTTAATTAAGTAAAGCTTGCCAATAATTTAATGGAAAGAAGATAAAAGTTTTCTTGTCTACTTCTTTAAATGTCAGCTCATTTGATTTTTGCAAAATAATTGGAAAGGGGATAATGTACCAATCCAGGGGAGAGATAGAAGTGAATAAAATCACTAAGCTTATTAGAAAAAAAATACATGTTATATTGATAATTATTTAAACTCTTAGCTTTTAACCCAGTCAAATGAGGGAGGACAAATTTAAAATTCCCACTTTTATGGGAATATTAAAAAACTATATGATCCTAACATAATAGATAGTGATACTTTAATTTTTTATACTTTCTCCATCTGAAGACCAGTAAAATGCTATCTCTTTCGTAGTTCCCTGTTGTCCAGCTGTGGGTCCTGAAATATTTGATGCATGGTAAAAAATGGAAAAGTAAAATTTCCAAAAAATACATGTACAGTGAGATATTTTATAACTTTCTTTGGGAACTGGAAACAATAACCATCTTATCACTAGACTATGGGAAGTAGGACACACATGTTTTTTTTGCTGTGTTCTAGGTGCTTCATTTGCTCCATGGATTATTGGAATTAATGTAGTTTTTAATATGAAATGAAATAATATATAATGGTTTTACTGTGACATTCTTCTTTTCCATTGGTTCCTCCTCAGTACATGTTCAAAAGTTTGAATCCATGCCTTGTTGTTTCATAAATCCCTTCCCACTTCTTCCTCATCCCTCTGCCTGTGTTGCTGGCTCTTTGCTTTCTGAGACTCATTTCATTTGCTCTTCTGAAGTTCCTACTGACTGATCTAGGTGTCAAATTCATAAGGACTATGAAAGGGAAAAAAAATCGCAGAAACATTCAATTCAGTCTAAAAAATATAGTTTGTCCTTTTAGATTCCAATTAATCCAGCTTTGAGAACTAAAATAATGTATTATTATGTTATATGCCATGTATGAATTAAATTTATCTTTCAATTCTTTCATACAGTAACCTTCAGAAAAACACTGCTTGTGTTCCTATTCTACAATGATAGGCCCTGAATATTTTAAACATCTGAAGTAAACATGTAATCAGATTCACGTTATGCTATATAAATGACTTAGAAATATGAAAAATGTAAGTAGCAAACAAAACAGTGACGTATACTCAGAGAGTGCCAAACATGGGCCTAGAGGATTGTTAACACCCGTGCAACTTTGAACAGAACATTCTGAGCTCACTGGTGGGTGCAGTCACTTCAGTGTTTCTACTTCTGCCATTACCTCATCAGCAGCTCTACTTTGGGTTTGGTGACAGCATCACTTTCTGAAAAAAGGACCAAGGACACTGCGCATGGCTTCAGTATTCATATACAGCATATATACAAATAGCAATAAAGCCATCCAACTTAATTAGATTAATAGGAAACTCATTATTCAGCTTTTGTTTCTTGTATTTCCTGTTTTACTGCAAGTCAAAGATTTGAAACAGGAGTCGAAAGATAGAGATCAAAATCAAAACACCTCATCATAAAGCTAAAAGTAGTGTTTCAAAGGGAAAAATCATTCCCACCTTACATGCGTCTCCTCTGAGATAGTCTAGTGAAGAACATTGTTTTTTCTTTAAAAATATTCATAGATTAGATCTTTCTTTAGACAACTGTAAATGGCATTGCTTCAAGAGTCCTCTCTTCCTGAAAGAAGTTCTTTAAGTAGAGGATCTAAAATGCTAAAATTAGTAGGTCAACCTAGGAAACTAATGCACTTCTCAAATGACTTCTAAGCCAAGCAATCCCCAAATACCCTGTCTTCTTTTCTTAAAATATCTTGAGCTAAAAACATGATTTCCAGGTCAATAATTTGTAATCATTACATTTTACCACCATTATAAGTGATCTATGTAGCTTTCAGAAGTTAATTTCTGAAATTATACTTTATAAATTATAGAACCACTGTCTCATATTTATCTTTTCTAAGACTTTATTTAGAAAAAATATATACTTTATCTGTAACAGCATAGATTACAACTGTTTAGAAGACAAGACAAACATTCCAACATCCTACAAGTTAAATGTCAAATGCAATATAAGTTCTTAAGTGGTATTGTGGAATACTAGAAATAAATCAGCCTTAGCATCAGACAGATCTTGGTTTGAAACCCAAGTCTTCATTTACCAGCTATGTAATACTGAGCAATTTTAAATCTTTCTGAGCCTATTTACACATATGAAAAATGGGGATATAAAAACTCACAGACTATGAATATTAAATTGGTCAATATATTTGAAAATATCAAGTATATTTCCTGGCTCATAACTGACACATAATAAATAGTATATTGTTATTCCTCATATTACTATATGGGTAATGTATGAGGATAAATCTTTCTTTTCCAGTAAGTGTAGATGAAAGGGAATACTTATATTTGCATGGGAGCTTGCACCATTGTTGGAATTATGAAGTATATAGTTCATTATAAACTGAATTTAGATATACTACTGTTCAAATAGTGTCTTCTAATACATAGTAACCCTGAAGAGATATAGACTCATAACAGGTACCCAATGAAACAAGTGTCAGTTCTGTCAGCCGCAACTCCACCCTCAGGAAGAAATTTTCATTTTGTTATTTTGACAAAAGCTCTTTTGGATGTAAAAAAGCTGTAAGTCCGGGGAAAGGAAATCCTGGAACAAAATACTTCTAAAAACCGAAATCAGTCAAAGGGAGAAATAAAGTTTAAAATCCGTTTATTGCTCACAAACTGCAGTCCAGTCCCCTCTCTCTTTCCTGCTCTACCAGAAGCAAAATCAGCCCTCCCCTTCACCTCTCAGGTGCAGATAAGCCCTCCTCGTCCAGGTAATTACCCATTGATATGGAGATGTACTTCTCTCTACCCCTGAGGAATGATGCAGATGCACTAAATCCATATGTCTTTCCACCACTGAACACCTATTGATATGCAGGTGAGATATTCTGGAAATGTTACAGTTTTACCCACAGACCACCCTTCCAGATATTCGCCTTGCAATTTACTCATTGCCCCTCTTCCGACCTATCTAATAATGTGCAATCAAGATAAAGCCTTCCTTTCTTTCTCAAAATAAAATAGCTACAGAATAGTTTTACAGCAAATGGAATTTCAAAGATTTATTTTTTCTGATGTCTGTTTTAAAAACTGCTACTCAGAAAAACACAGGAGCCTCAAATATTTTACAGTTAAATAAAATCACACAACCAAAGCTTCTGTTATGACAGCACAATGGTTGAATAAGGAGGTCCAGACTCTTGCTCCCCACTGGAAACATCAAGTAAATAATTACAGACTGATTAAAATAGCTTTATGGGAGCTCTGGAAACAAGGCAAAGATATGCAGCAATCAAACAAATGCCCACTCAAGGAAAAGTCACTTTCAAGTCAGTAGGAAGTTTCATGGCCTTGATGCTTGCTCTTGTACCACCCCCTTCCCAGGGTGGCATGGCATAGTTGGAAGAATGCAACTTACTTTTTTGATTTCCCCTTCAGGATACAAGGACAAGAGTTGAACTTGTTTGAAATATTCTGGCCTGTCTCTAGGCTACCTATATATCAAACAAAATAGAATAAGTCAAAAACTATTAAGTCAAAGAAGACAAAGGAGAGTATACTGATAAATAGGTTATTTATCAATAAGATATAATAATTATAAAGATAGATCTACAAACACCATATCTTCTAAATATATGAAACAAACAGTGACAGACTGAAGGGAGATTTAGATGGTGCTACAATACGTTGATGCCCTAATATTTAAAAATCCAAGGATCACACATAACTTCAGTAAGGAAATAGAGGACTTCAGCAATACTATAGATTAATTGACTTAACAGACATACAGAGAACAATCCACCAAATAATAGAAAATTTCAGATTTTTCTCAAGTGCATGTGGGATGTTCTCAAGATTAGATCATATTTAGACTGCAAAACTCAATACGTTAAAGATTTAAATGATGCAAATTATCTTTTCTCATAACAATGGCATGGAAACAGAAATTAATAGAAGGAAAATTAGAAAATCCCCAAATATGTGGAAATTGCAATACATGCTTAAGCCATCAATGTTGTGCCCAAAGTCGCGAATCCCAAAGAGACCACCAAGGAGCCAACACCGATGTGAAAGCAAAAGAGCCTTTATTCGAGCTAGCCCGAGCTCAATCTCACACCCGTGCCAACACAGTGGCCAGGTGCCAGAGAAAGAGAGCGCGTTTTCCCAAGAACAAAAGTTTTATGGGTTTCCAGGGCAGTTTGGGGGGTGATGGCTGTGGCCCTGGCTGATTGGCTGGGCCTGGGGGTAGTTGGGGGGTGATGAGTCGTGGCTTTGGTCAATTGGCAGGGTCTAGGGGTGGTGGGTGTACTTCTTGCTGACTGGAGGGGAGAGAGACCAAGCTCCGATTGGGTAAAATAGGGTCCCAATTGGCTAAAATAGAATCTGGGAGCTTGCCCTTTCAATTAATAGGACAGAGATGAAATCACAGGTGTAATAAGAAAATATCTTCATGAGACAGGGACCATGGGTGTAGTCAGAGTAGGGCGAGGGCCTCTGGGAAAAGCAGGGCGGAATATTTACAGTCAGAGCAATGTAACAATGGACAAAGAAGTCCCTACTGAAACTCTGTGCTAAGCATTATGCAAAGTCAAGGTCACTCTAGTTCTCTAGGGTAAAGATATAGAAATCTTCAGTGAGATCAGTTAAAGGTCAAAAGGCCAGGAGCAACTTGGCCTGGAATGTTTGAGTGTTCTGCATGGGTATCAGCACAACCCCTGACTCACTCCACTGTCAGCCCTGGCAATCAGACTGTGACCCAGCCCACCTTGAGGACAGGGCAGCTGGTACAAGTCCACACCCCTAAGCCTTTTTTTGATGTTCTCAAAAAATCCTGTATTGCCTATAAAACCCCTAGACAATGCACCATCACAGACTCTCTTGTCCCCTCCTGGTGTGAGCCAGGAGCTCTGTCCTGTCACTTTATCTCTAAATAAAAGCCTGTACCTTGCTCTCCTACCTTGAGTGTTTGTGAAGCTCATTCTTCTGCTTCATGAACAAGAACCCTGGCATCATTGAGTCAATGAAAATGAAGCCTCAGCATTCCAAAACATACTGGATACAGCAAAGCAGTGTTTTACTTTGAGTTGCAATCACTGACTCTATGCTATAGATTATCGGTACATAAATAAAATGTGAATGGTGCCAATTCCCATTTTTATCCACGTGTTTTTTAATTTGCCAATATCCCCTTTAACAGGTACCCCTACAGTTGAAAAATATGACCTCAGGACCAACAGCTGGCTACATAGTAGCACCATGAATAGCCTTAGGTTTCAGTTTGGAGTTGCAGTTATTGATAATAAGCTCTATGTCCTCAGAGGAAGGTATGGTTTAAAAACTTTTAATACTGTGGAATGTTTTGATCCAGCCAGCAAAATGTGGACTGTGATGTCTCCCATGTCAACACTGAGACATGGCTTAGGTAAGAGCTTAGTTTTACGTAGTTTCTAAAGAATGTACAGTTACTAGTAGAACTTTTTAAAAATTAGTTTCTAAAGAATGTATAGTTAGTAGGGATTTTTAAAAATAAAATTCAGCTGCAAGTTATTGGGATTCAGCCAAACCCTTAGCCAAAATGTCTCCAACATGCTGAAAAGTTTAAGCAAATAGTAAAACCCTGTCAGAGGTGGAGTCAAGATGGCGGCATGAGTAGGACAGTGGGAATCTCCTCCCAAAAACATATATATTTTTGAAAATACAACAAATACAACTATCCCTAAAAGAGAGACCAGAAGACACAGGACAACAGCCAGACTACATCCACACCTGCGAGAACCCAGAGCCTGGTGAAAGGGGTGAGATACAAGCCACAGCCCGGCGGGATCCGAGGCCCCTCACCCCAGCTCCCGGTGGGAGGAGAGGAGTCAGAGCGGGGAGGGAGAGGGAGCCCAGGACTGCTAAACACCTAGCCCTAGCCATCTGCACCAGAGCGCAGGTACACAGTGCATCCGTGGGGTGCTGGATACTAGGGAAGCAGAACAGTAAGACCTGTGAGTGGGTCCCCACAGCCGGCGCCTCTGGGACAAAGAAAAGTGATCGCTTTTTGAAAGTCTTAAAGGGACAGGGACCCCACAACTGGATGGAAGCTTCCCAGGTCACAGTCCAGCAGCTGGAAATTCCGGGGAACTCCGGGCACACTAACCCCCTGGGCAACAGCTCTGAGACCCCTCACGGAGGTAAACAGCCAAACAGCCCCCCGTCCATTACCCCGCCAGGGCCCCGCCGTAGCAAAGCAGCGGCCTGAGGCTGGCAACGCCCACAGCAAGGGAGCTTCCTCCATACTGGCTAGGCAAGATACAGAGACCCAGTCTACACGCAATTGCCCAACACAAGCCACTAGGGATCGCAGTTGTCCCAGTAAAGAAAGGCCAGGAGCAAGTGGAAAAAGTCTTGGCTCTCCCAGCTGACAGATGAGTCAATAGCTCATCATTGCACCTATCAACATGAAAAGGCAAAAAAATCTGATCCAGACAAGACTAACCCAGACATCTTTGACATCTTCCCCTGAGAAGGAACCGGAGGAGATAGATTTAACCAATATTCCTGAAAAAGAATTCAAAACAAAAGTCATAAGCATGCTGATGGAATTGCAGAGAAATATGCAAGAACTAAGGAGGGAGAACACAGAAATAAAACAATCTCTAGAAGGACTTCAAAGAAGAATGGACGAGAGGCAAGAGACCATTAATGGACTAGAAAACAGAGAACAGGAACACAGAGAAGCTGATGCAGGCAGAGATAAAAGGATCTCCAGGAATGAAAGAATATTAAGAGAACTGTGTGACCAATCGAAATGGAACAATATCTGCATTATAGGGGTACCAGAAGAAGAAGAGAGAGAAAAAGGGATAGAAAGTGTCTTTGAAGAAATAATTGCTGAAAACTTCCCCAAACTAGGGGAGGAAATGGCCTCTCAGACCACAGAGGTACACAGAACTCCCATGACAAGGGATCCAAGGAGGGCAACACCAAGACACATAATAATTAAAATGGCAAAGATCAAAGACAAAGACAGAGTACTAAATGTAGCCAGAGAGAAAAAGAAGGTCACCTACAAAGGAAAACCCATCAGGCTATTATCAGACTTCTCAACAGAAACCTTACAGGCCAGAAGAGAATGGCATGATATACTTAATGCAATGAAACAGAAGGGCCTCGAACCAAGAATACTGTATCCAGCATGATTATAATTTAAATATGAAGGTGGGATTAAACAATTCCCAGACAAGCAAAAGTTGAGGGAATTTGCCTCCCACAGGGACTGCTCTAGATGGGAGCACTCCTAAAAAGAGCACACAACAAAACACCCAACATATGAAGAAGGGAGGAGGAGGAATAATCAGGGAGAGAAATAAAGAATCATCAGACCATGTTCATAATAGCTCAATAAGCGAGTTCAGTTAGACAGTAAGATAGTAAAGAAGCTAACCTTGAACCTTTGGTAACCACAAACTTAAAGCCTGCAATGGCAATAAGTACATTGCTTTCAATAATCACCCTAAATGTAAATGGACTGAATGCACCAATCAAAAGACACACAGTAATAGAATGGATAAAAAAGCAAGACCCATCCATATGCTGCTTACAAGAGACTCACCTCAAACCCCAAAACATGCACAGACTTAAAGTCAAGAGAAGGAGAAACATATTTCAGGCAAACAACAGAGAGAAAAAATCAACTATTGCAATACTAGTATCAGACAAAATAGACTTCAAAATAAAGAAAGTAACAAAAGATAAAGAAGGACATTACATAATGATAAAGGACTCAGTCCAACAAGAGGATATAACCATTAAAAGTATATATGCACCCAATACAGGAGCACCAACATATGTAAAACAAATACTAACAGAATTAAAGGAGGAAATAGAATGCAATGCATTCATTTTGGGAGACTTCAACACACCACTCACTCCAAAGGACAGATCCACCAGACAGAAAATAAGTAAGGACACAGAGGCACTGAACAACACACTAGAACAGATGGACCTAATAGACATCTATACAACTCTACATCCAAAAGCAACAGGATACACATTCTTCTCAAGTGCACATGGAAAATTCTTCAGAATAGACCACATACTAGGCCACAAAAAGAGCCTCAGTAAATTCAAAAAGATTGAAATCCTACCAACCAACTTTTCCGACCACAAAGGTATAAAACTAGAAATAAATTGTACAAAGAGAGCAAAAAGGCTCACAAACACATGGAGGCTTAACAACATGCTCCTAAATAATCAGTGGATCAATGACCAAATCAAAATGGAGATCCAGCAATATATGGAAACAAATGACAACAACAACACTAAGCCCCTACTACTGTGGGATACAGCAAAAGCAGTCTTAAGAGGAAAGTATATAGCAATCCAGGCATATTTAAAGAAGGAAGAACAATCCCAAATGAATGGTCTAATGTCACAATTATCGAAATTGGATAAAGAAGAACAAATGAGGCCTAAGGTCAGCAGATGGAGGGATATAATAAAGATCAGAGAAGAAATAAATAAAATTGAGAAGAATAAAACAATAGCAAAAATCAATGAAACCAAGAGCTGGTTCTTCGAGAAAATAAACAAAATAGATAAGCCTCTAGCCAGACTTATTAAGAGGAATAGAGAGTCAACACACATCAACAGAAGCTGAAACGAGAAAGGAAAAATTACGACGGACCCCACAGAAATACAAAGAATAATTAGAGAGTACTATGAAAACCTATATGCTAACAAGCTGGGAAACCTAGGAGAAAAGGACAACTTCCTAGAAAAATACAACCTTCCAAGACTGACCAAGGAAGAAACAGAAAATCTAAACAGACCAATTACCAGCAACGAAATTGAAGCGGTAATCAAAAAACTACCAAAGAACAAAACCCCCGGGCCAGATGGATTTACCTCAAAATTTTATTGGACATATAGAGAAGACATAATACCCAATCTCCTTAAAGTTTTCCAAAAAATAGAAGAGGAGGGAATACTCTCAAACTCATTTTATGAAGCCAACATCACCCAAATACCAAACCAGGCAAAGGTTTTTCTTTCAAAAAAGGAAAGTACAGACCAATATCCCTGATGAATGTACATGCAAAAATACTCAACAAAATATGAGCAAATTGAATTCAAAAATACATCAGAAGGATCATACACCATGACCCAGTGGGATTCATCCCAGGGATGCAAGGATGGTACAACATTCGAAAATCCAACAACATCATCCACCACATCAACAAAAAGAAAAACAAAAACCACATGATCATCTCCAAAGATGCTGAAAAACCGTTCGACAAAATCAACATACATTCATGATAAAAACTCTCAACGAAATGGGTATAGAGGGCAAGTACCTCAACATAATAAAGGCCATATATGGTAAACCCACAGACAACATCATACTGAACAGCGAGAAGCTGAGAGCTTTTCCTCTGCCATCGGGAACAAGACAGGGATGCCCACTCTCCCCACTGTTATTTAACATAGTACCGGGGGTCCTAGCCACGGCAATTGGACAAAACAAAGAAATACAAGGAATCCAGATTGGTGAAGAAGAAGTTAAACTGCCACTATTTGCAGATGACATGATATTGTACATAAAAAACCCTAAAGACTCCACTCCGAAACTACTAGAGCTAATATCGGAATTCAGCAAAGTTGCAAGATAAAAAATTAACCTACAGAAATCTGTGGCTTTCCTATACTAACAATAAACTAATAGAAAGAGAAATCAGGAAGAAAATTCCATTAACAATAGCATCAATAAGAATAAAATACCTAGGAATAAACCTAACCAAGGAAGTGAAAGACCTATACGCTGAAAACTATAAGACACTCTTAAAAGAAATTAAAGAGGTCACTAACAAATGGAAACTCATCCCATGCTCCTGGCTAGGAAGGATTAATATCATCAAAATGGCCATCCTGCCCAAAGCAATATACAGATTTGATGCAATCCCTATCAAATTACCTACAGCATTCTTCAGTGAACTGGAACAAATAGTTCAAAAATTTCGTATGGAAACACCAAAGAGCCCGAATAGCTAAAGCAATCCTCCGAAGGAAGAATAAAGTGGGGGGATCTCAATCCCCAACTTCAAGCTCTATTACAAAGCCACAGTAATCAAGACAATTTGGTACTGGCACAAGAACAGAGCCACAGACCAATGGAACAGACTAGAGAATCCAGACATTTACCCAGACATATATGGTCAATTAATATACGATAAAGGAGCCATGGACACACAATGGGGAAATGACAGTCTCTTCAACAGATGGTGCTGGCAAAACTGGACAGCTACATGTAAGAGAATGAGACTGGATCACTGTCTAACCCCATACACAAAAGTAAATTCAAAATGGATCAAAGACCTGAATGTAAGTCATGAAACCATAAAACTCTTAGAAAAAAACATAGGCAAAAATCTCTTAGACATAAACATGAGTGACCTCTTCTTGAACATATCTCCCCAGGCAAGGGAAACAAAAGCAAAAATGAACAAGTGGGACTATATCAAGCTGAAAAGCTTCTGTACAGCAAAGGACACCATCAATAGAACAAAAAGGAATCCTACAGTATGGGAGAATATATTCATAAATGCCAGATCCGACAAAGGGTTGACATCCAAAATATATAAAGAGCTCACATACCTCAACAAACAAAAAGCAAATAATCCAATTAAAAAATGGGCAGAGGAGCTGAATAGACAATTCTCTAAAGAAGAAATTCAGATGGCCAACAGACACATGAAAAGATGCTCCACATCGCTTGTCATCAGAGAAATGCAAATTAAAACCACAATGAGATATCATCTCACACCAATAAGGATGGCTACCATCCACAAGATAAACAACAACAAATGTTGGGGAGGTTGTGGAGAAAGGGGAACCTTCCTACACTGCTGGTGGGAATGTAGATTAGTTCAACCATTGTGGAAAGCAGTATGGAGGTTCCTCAAAATGCTCAAAATAGAAATACCATTTGACCCAGGAATTCCACTTCTAGGAATTTACCCTAAGAATGCAGCACTCCAGTTTGAAAAAGACAGATGCACCCCTATGTTTATCGCTGCACTATTTACAATAGCCGAGATATGGAAGCAACCTAAATGTCCATGAGTAGATGAATGGATAAAGAAGATGTGGTATATATACACAATGGAATATTACTCAGCTATAAGAAAAAAAGAGATCCTACAATTTGCAGCAACATGGATGGAGCTAGAGGGTATTATGCTCAATGAAATAAGCCAGGCGGAGAAAGACAAGTACCAAATGATTTCACTCATATGTGGAGTATAAGAACAAAAGACAACTGAAAGAACAAAACAGCAGAAACACAGAACCCAAGAATGGACTAACAGTTACCAAAGGGAAAGGGACTGGGGAGGATGGGTGGGAAGGGAGGGATAAGGGCGGGAAAAAAGAAAGGGGGCATTATGATTAACATGTATAGTGTGATGCGGCACGGGGAGGGCTGTGCAACACAGAGAAGACAAGTAGTGATTTTACAGCATCTTACTATGTTGATGGACAGTGACTGTGAATGGGTATGTAGGGGGGACTTGGTGAGAGGGGGAGCCTAGTGAACATAATGTCCTTCATGTAATTCTAGATTAATGATACCAAAATAAAATTTTAAAAAAATAGTAAAACCCTGTCAAACTCTTCTCTTGTTTCAGATGTCAGACTTGTCAAACCTATCTCCCTTCTACTGGTATATTAAGGCCTGCTTTAAGAGAGATAAAAACTTTGGAAGGAATACATGTTGACAAATATAAAACTCCACCAGGAATTTTTTTTCTAAGCTCATTTTAGAGGAAAGGGCACATGATGATGGAGAGACATTGCGTTTCTAGATGCATGAATCATGACCCTTCCCAGAACATCAAATTGGTATTTCAGCGAAAGCCTTAGGTTGCAGATCCAAGCCAGGGATATTTAGGAAATTGCAGAGCAGCTCTAGGTTATACTTAAGCCAGAAGTTGCCAAGAAGTTGAAGAAAGATGTAGTAAAAACCTCTGGAATAGTGAGGAACTTTGATTCTCCTGAATATTGGCAGAGTACATCTTTCTGCATGCTAGACTCCTTTGTTTAAAAAGAAGAATACTTACCTTAGTAAGGCAATTAAGAACTGACTTATACACAGCTAAAAAGTGGCAGATCAAGGTCTGGTATTGTTTACCCCAAATTATCTAATACATAGTCTATGCCAAATGATAGACTGTATAATTATGCAGCTCAGTTGTGTCAGTGTGATTCATTGACATAGCTTAGAAAACATATCTTGTGGAGAAGTCAGAGCAAGTTTAAAAAATCTCATTGATATCAGTAAAGAGGTAAGAGAGGTGATGAGGATATACCACTGAGAGACTGACTGAGATGGTGAAGAAGGTGGGGGAGAAAACCTATTATGTGAATTCCCAGAGCAGATAAGCACCAGTTAGAAAGGGGTTATTCATAGTATCTAATGGAACAAACTTCTGACTTCACCTCAGAAAGCTCTATTTAGTTATCCCATGGGAATCTCTTTTTTTTAATCCCTATAGTAAAGAGCAGGGTTTAAAAAGACCTACCACAGATAGCCTACAAATCTAAAATTTATCTAAGATTCAGTATCATATCTCATCTCCCCCTTACATTCAAAACCTGGCCTTGAAATTATGCCAGAAAAAAACCAGCTTCCCTTTTCTATGATATCCCTAGTAGAGTGGGTCTCACTACCTGCTTTGATTTTAGTGTTACAACAGTGATAGCCTTTCATGATACAGTAACTACAGCCAGAAAGTTTCCTAGGATTAATAGACCATATTTACTTTTATATCAAGATCAGTAAATTATTCATGTGTACACAAACCCATTTAAGAAACAAAAAAAATTGTTATCCCATCAGTTGTTTGCAGAATGAAATAGTATCCCTTATCTGTGGTGTACTGTGGTGAGCCCTCATGCTATTTTTATCCTTTAGGTATAGCCACACTTGAAGGACCAATGTGTGCTGTTGGTGGTCATGATGGGTTGACTTATCTAAATACTGTAGAAAGATGGGACCCTGAGGGACATCAGTGGACTTACTTGGCCAGTTTGTCAATTCCTAGAAGCACAGCTGGCATTGTTGCATTAAACAGCAAGGGAGTAAAACCAAACCTGCATGCGCTTTGCTCCCAGGTCATGTGATACAGCACTTCCTTGATGTGCTCCATCAGTGAGTAAGCATTCCCAGTGACCAGGACATCCTAGTTATCAGCCTTTTATGACGCTTCACTATGACAGAAAACACTTTCCTAAAATGAACATTTAAATTAAATATTCTGTAGTCCCTTGTCACTTAAGTGTGGTCCTGGGACCAGCCGCATTAGCATTACCTGAGATCTATTTAGATATGCTGGTTTGATATCTTATTCTGGGTGATGCTTACATGAGTGTATACACAGGTCAAAATTCACCAAGCTGTACACTAAGATTTGTGCATTTCAGTGTGTCCCTCAATAAAAATTCATGACAAAAAAGAAATGCTGAATCCTATCCCCACCCTAAGTAAACCTCCTGAATCTGAATCAGTATTTGAACAAGATCCTCAAGTGACTTGTGTGCGCAGTAAACTTTGAAAAGCACTTTGGTAGGCAAACTTGCTCCAACTATGCCCTCTAGAAACGACCACTTTTTACATTATGACTTATTTTTTACTTATCAGTACTTTGGTCTCTGTAATAGGGAAGTGTTTTTGTTCTTTCTATTCACTCTCTCCTGAGAGTCCAGGATTCCAACTCTAGAATTACATCTAGTACCATCTTTCTGAATCTTTCCCTCTTGTGATCACTTGCCTATAAGAGAAAGCTAACATATTAAAGTCCTGTGGTGTTAGAGGTTGTGAAGAGCCTGAATGGTTACTTCTTCCAAGTAATTTTGTGCTTTCTGACAAGGGACCTTTGGAGACAATGACTAGCATATAGGAAGCACTTGAATGATAAGAATTTCAGACACCACGATATATCAGTGGCAGGAGATAGTCTTCTGTGTCCATATTTTCTATGTATAAAGCCAGGTCTTTGTCATATAAATGGTCTCAGTAGAAATTTCAACACGGATGTTTTTTAGCACCTGTGTATGAAGTAGAAAATGTCTATAGTTAAGAGAAAACCCAGGCTTACCATGTCTTAGAGCTTAAAAAACTCAACTGTTATTATCTCTGCTCTGACCTGAATGATATCAGGGGACTCAGTGACCATCTCCTAACTCTTGCAGAACAGGCTGAAAGCAATAAATTTGACTAATTTTTGCCAACTCACAAAACAAATGGGCTTATAACTGAGCATGAAGTGTAGTTATAGACATATGGTTTAGTAAATGCAGGATTCAATTTAAGTTAGATTTAAAATGCTGCTCATCAAAATCATTGGCATTGTAAAGTTTATCAGAGAAATGTCATTGACAATGTATCTCCCTAGGAAAAATTCCAGTTTCTTGGTTCTACCCTATTTCCTTTGGTGTTTAAGTTACTATTTTGTCAGTGACATTTTTTTATATTAAGGAAAGTGGTTCATAAAGAGGATAGTGATTCCAGTGCTAGGCAGTTGAATCTAGCTAAAATTATAAGCTTACTAGAGTTTGTCTTTGGCAACACCTAACTCTTTTTTTTAATTTCCAGCTTTATTAAACCATAGTTGAAAAATACTGCCATTGCTTTTGATATCTCCCTTCTTTCTCTGTATTTCATTTCCCATGAAATCCTTTAATCTACCACGTCAAAGTAACTTTCACAAAAATGATAAAAGCGAGAGGCTTGGATTAAGGTCGACCTTACCAAGTGCCTTCAAATAAGTATCCATTCACAGTCAGACCATCTGCTACAAAATACTACCAGAGAAGAATATATATTCAGAAACTTTAAATGCTTTGTGCAAGGTTCTTTCACTTTCATTCTATGCACAAATTGGAAATACACTCTCTCTCCCTCTCTGTATGTGTATACACATACACACACTTGTGTCTTTTTTTCTAGGCTATATGCTATCGGTGGATATGATGGATGTTCCTGCCTCAAATCAATGGAATACTTTGACCCACACACTAACAAATGGAGTCTATGCACTTCAATGTATAAAAGACGTGGATGTGTGGGAGCTGCAGCATACAGTGGATTCTTGTATGTTGTTGGGGGTCACGATGCCCCTGCTTCTAACCAATGCACCAGGCTTCCTAACCTTGTGGAACAGTAAAATGTTTCTATTTACTTTTGCATGTATTTATTTGTTGTTTTTCTTTTTTTCAGGAATGAGAAAGATTTTTAGGTTTCCAGATAAGTGATAATCCTTTCGGGAGACTAAACCTTTGTAAAATTCCACACGTACTCCTGGGCTCAAAATATTTTGAGGAAATCCTCCTTAAGTGTTTCAGATCCATCATTAAGAAATATATTAAAAGAATATGCTGTTTTGCAGAATCACAGAACTCAAGAATGGACTAATAGTTACCAAAGGGAAAGGTACTGGGGAGGATGGGAGGGAAGGGAGGGATAAGGGTGGGGAAAAAGAAAGAGGGCATTACGATTAAATGTATAGTGCGGGGGCGGTACAGGGAGGGCTGTGCAACACAGAGAAGACAAGTAGTGATTTTACAGCATCTTACTATGCAGATGGACATTGACTGGGAAGGGGTATGCGGGGGGGACTTGGTGAAGGGGGGAGCCTAGTAAACATAATGTTCTTCATGTAATTGTAGATTAATGATACCAAAAAAAAAAAAAAAGAATATGCTGTCTTGTTTGATAGTCAACTTTTACAATAATAAGACAGAATGGATGTAATAATGAAGAAATTTTATGCCCAGCTGTATCACTCAACCTATTCGCCAGCTCAATTAAAAATAACTTCATTGTTTCAAAAATCAAATCAGTCTTCAAAAGATGAAGACTTACCACCACAAAATATACAGAAAGAATTCCCAAAGAGAGGCATTATGTTCTGAACAATGACTCTATTGTGTTAACTATTTCATTTTCCATGGGTAACATTTTTGAAAGGGAACACTTATTTGCATGAATAAAGTGTGACATGTTTAAATTAAGTCAGTCCAATGACTTTGCACTTATACCATTCATACACCTTTTCAAGATAGAAAAATATGCAAATATTATAGTTAAATAATATTAACTAAGAGCAAATGAGAAATTTACAGTCAGTAAGGTTGTCTAAATTCAAAAGACAGAGATCAGTGTGGGATGGTGTCCTCAAGGGAAATTCATGCAAGAGGTAAAATTTGTAATTTGTATGTACACAAACAAATGGAGGGAATTTCAGGGAGAGGAAAAAGCACAGTCAAAACTGTGGAAATAAAGGAGAAAGCTTTGTAGATACGAACAGAGATTTTAGGTTGAAATGTCGTTTGGAACTTCAAGTAGGACAAACCTAGAGTGACCCACACTGAGACAGTGTAAGCAAACTGTTGAACATCAAAAACAAAGAGACAGTCTTGAAAACAGCATGAGAAAAACAATTTGTGACTTAGAAGAAGGGGTTGGTGCAGTATGAAGAAAACCAACTGATAGAGCCTGGAGAAAAGCCAGTTCTTAAGAACACTAAGAGATTATTTTTCAAATAATGAGTTGCACCAATCAAGGGAAGTCTAAGTTCAAATTCCAAGACTACTATTTACAAGTTATGTGAACTTGATCCTGTTACTTTATATCTCTAAACATCAGTTTCTTCATGTGAAAAATGAGAATAATTATAGCATCAACCTCCTTGGGTACAAGATAATCAATGTTAGTGTATTTAGTATATTTCCTGGCACCCATTAAGTACTCAATAGAAGTTATTTCATGATACTGTTTTGTTTGTATTATTTTTGTGAACAGTATTATTGTTACTACTATCATTATCCCCTTTTTAGCATTTTCCTTCAAAAAACCTTGAGAAAATGGCTAGTGCTAAAGTTAATTTTCAGAAAGTTATGACTTTCATACAAATATGAAATTTACATGTGTCAAGGATTTTATGTGATTAATTAATGAAGAAAGCCCATAAGATGCTAAAACCAGTTCAAAGAGTCTTTGAAGAAAAGGTATATAGATAATTTAGGAATGCTGAAAAAACTTAATAGATGCAAATACAGTTAGTATCCTACAGGGAGTAAAATGTAATCTTTGAGCATCATCATTTCTACATGGTGGAAATTAATTCTGTGTCAGGCAAAATTCATTTGTATTGTTACATACAAGAATCACAAGAAAACACAGTTTTCTACAAGTTAACCTCTACATCTACAGAGTTGTAAAATACCTTTGTCCATAGAAAGTCAATCAATGGTGCATCTTCTGTGGAATCAGATAATACTCATTTCCATGTCTTAGACAATTTTTATTTTCTTTTTCATTTTTTAAATTAAGGTATCTTTGATACACAATCTTCTGAATGTTTCACATGAGCAACATTGTGGTTTCAACATTCACCTGTATTATCAAGTCCCCCACACTCCCCATTGCAATCACTGTTAGACAATATTTCTAAGACCATTTTTTACTAAAAAATTGTTGGCCTCCTGAGTACCTTGGGAGTCTCATCCAATTATTTAAGATAATCATATAAATTAAAGGTTTCTAAATCTATCACATAAACTTATGTTGCTTGGCTCAAGATTCCTATTTCTATAATGTTGCTGAGAAAATTGAGGCAAAGAAGTCTAGCAGATTATCCCTAATTATTTTTCTAAGTGGAAGAAAAAGTACAGGACTGTTTCCCTTTGCTACAGCCTCCATTTTATTTCCACTAGAATACAGATACTTTTATCCAAAGTAAGGAGAGACCAAAAGGCAAAAAAGAAACAAAAAGGGAGAGGCATAATGCTATTTTAATTTGAAAGTGATATAGTGGCTAATTATTTTTAAATAACTGCTTCTGTGTGTCTTTACAGATGGCAACCATATTGCCAGTTTTTTCTTCAAAAGATTCAATATTCCGCAAAACCCATTTGTTAACTAACCAAAAAGTATCCAGATAATATTAACAACCAGTTGTTTTTAGCATTATTATGCACATGTATAAAAGTCTTGGGTTTGGGTGCCAGTCTTTAAGGAAATCCTGTGGGCCCTGGTTCACAATTCATACATGTGTGTACTGTGTTAGCTGAGTGAAGCATCAATTAATAGCAATTGTGTTGAAGATTCAGCTTAGCTAAAGCATACAGCTATGAGATTTTCTGTTTCTGGGTTTTAGTGTAGTATCAGAACTCCAGGTGGTATGCTTTGTGACACTAAGAAGTATGTTCTGGATATTGAGGTTATGTTAATTATTGCTGATTTTTATATATTATTAAAAATATTCCTGTATGTGTGTGGCCAAGATCAAATGGAAAGCTGGAATTAGATCATTTATAATATGATTAAAGAGATAAAAATAGAAGTAAAACAGGTATTAGAATTATAAGGAAATTAGTAGAAGGTAATACACGAAAACCTCTTTCATAAAATAAATCTTTTTCATTGTGTTTTTTAAATAGGCCAATATAAAATCAGAGAGCAATTCCATGTATAATTATATGAGTTTTCTTTTAGTCACTTCTTTTAGATTTTAGTATTACATATTTTGTGAATAGGCTTCAAATTTTAGGAAATAATTCCTGGAGAAGATTTTAATTAGTATTACTTACCAAACTGCCTTTTATTTGCTTACAGAAGAGGCTTGGGGATAAGGTGCTAACCAGATAAAAATAAATGGAAAATAATCCTAGGATCCAGTGAAGATAAATAGGAACTCGCAGAGGGGAAAAATATAGGATAAGAGTATAATCATTCTAACTGCAAATTGTATGAAAATCAGGATACTACATTACATAAAACCAAAAGGCAATTATATTCAGATTTGCTTAAAATGTGAGTTCTTGTATAAATAGGATCGTGTATAACTTTGGTAAATAACGAATAAGATCATAGAAACACAAAAGCCCTCCAGTTAGTACACTAAGTGAGAGAGGGGGCATTTTTCATAGAATATTTGGATGCTAATATGTGAGATTTGCTCATAGAGAATCTGAGTACCAATCAAAGAATGCCTAGTATTTTGGAAAGGATCTACATTTTTGATATGCTTTGCGTGATCTCTGATGGCAGAAGAGAATTTCTTCCTGTACTGATCCTTAACATTTAAAAGGCTACATTTAATATTTATAAGGTATTTTTAGCTCCTTACATAAATACACATTTTATTAATGTCTATATTTTTAATTTTAACACTATTGGACTTTTCTCTGTTGTCTTCCTAAACCTCTTCAGGTGTGATCCAAAAACTGATTCGTGGTCAACTGTGGTGCCTCTGAGAGTTCCTCGAGTTGCTGGTGTTGTATGACTCCTTGGAGACAGGCTCTATGTGGTTGGAGGATATGATGGACATAGTTATTTGAACACTGTTGAGTCATATGATGCCCAGAAAGATGAATGGAGAGAGGTACTCATTGAAAGTAATAAGATTGGTATATTTCAGATTTTAATAAAAGATTACAAAACATATGTTTGGAATTAATTGGATTACCTTCTTCTCTAGGGGCTATCCAGATTCTCTTAGAAGATTTTGTAATGCATGCTTTATTGGATGCAATAGTGCTTATATGGAAGAGGGTAGAACATTCCTTTGACTTCATGGACTCATTCCCTTCACAGGAAAGTGAATATATTCAATAATTTAAGAGTTTTACTGCCTGCCCAACTTTCTATGTATATATTATGATTTGTGAGTCAAAGAGCAATGTCCTCATTGACAAATGTGTGCTTCTTTTTTTGGCTGGCGCCCAAAAGAAAAACAACAAAACGAAGGATGAGTATTATTAGCTGTAATTTCTCAAAGGAGAAAATTATCAGAGAGGTGAAACTTCTTCAATATCACCTGCTCCTCAAATTCAGGTCTGCATCACTCCAAAGATATGTACATTCTTTCTACCACTCTGGACTGTGATCTGGCCTGTATCTCCCCTTACTTTTTATACAAGATGAATGTTGGACCAGAATAGCTAAAGACTTTTTCAACTACAGCATGCCATATTATGTTAAAGGCAGAGTTCATTCAAACTGCATTTCTTTCCTTGTTTTTATTTTCTGTCTTAGGAAGCTCCTGTCAACATTGGAAGACTGGGTGCATGTGTGGTGGTGATGAAGCTACCATAAAGCCATTTTTATCAAAGGGAAGGAAAGTGGATACTTTCAGGAAATGAAGTAGGAAGAAGAGAAGAATGTTCATTCCTTCAGTTAGTAATCAAAGATGAAAATTCTTGTGTCATTTTAGTATGTAGTTATAATTGCTCTCGTTTGTGAAGCCAGAACAAGTTTTCAAGCAGAGATTACATATAGCTGTTAAGTGTGTTAAGTGTATGTGTTGTCACACCTCATACTATAAATGGAAATCCAATAGTCCAGGCTTAGCCTCATTACTTTAAAATGTTAAAATGTTTAAGGGAAATCGATAGTAGCCAAGGTATGAAATGTTATAAAAGAATTTACGCGTTGGTAATTTTTAAGTTAAGTGTCAGAAGTTAAAAAACATTTTCTATTTTAAGAAAAAAGGTCCTCTAATATCTGGAAAATAACAAATATAAAAGAGAACATCTAAAGCTGAAAATAGAAAGTCTCATTTTCAGTAAAATATCATTCTCTTACTCAAATAATATCCCAAATAGCTAAATAATACCTCACACTTAGCAAAAGGAAAGCCTTTACTGTGTTGAGGCTAAAAAACTAAAACAGAAAAATAGATCACTGACCTAATTTGTTACACCGATCACAGTATGCTAAAATGTTCAAACTAACTCTTGTACAGGACCGTCTTCTAAAGCACACAGAGATTTGTTATTCTTTAACATTTTGTCTTGTCACATGTTACTAGTAAAATATTATTGTAATTTCATATATACAATCCATACAAAAAAATAGCAAATATTTTTGACATTGATATAAACTGCAACCTCACCTTTAAGAGTGTCAGGGCCTCACTTGTATAGAAACTAATATTCTCCTCAAAAATTTCTTTGAACTCCTACAATAAAGTTTAACAAGTTTTCAAAACCAGTTTTTAAAGTACAGTAACATTGGTAAGATGTTCTGTAATATTAACACGAGGAAACACCAAATGTCCAATATCCACACTTAATCCTATAATTATATTTTATGTTCCAATACGTGCTTTCCTGCTGTTGTAGTCATACAGAAGAAACATTAGGCATGTGTGTACTACAAAAGAAACTTTTTAAATAAAAAATGACAAAAAATGCTAGTTGGATAGTAGTTTACCTTAAAATCTTACTTCTATTTATGCTATTATAAAAATATGTAAAATGAAATGTTGAAAATACTTCAAGAAGTAACTTTTCAAATAAATATACTATTATTTTAGAATCTATGCAACGTGTTCTTTTAAACAAGCTTTGTGTTCTCATATGTGAAACCAGCAAATAAAATCCAGAGAGATGCTTATAAAATGTACTGCTGCCGTTTAAGTTTTAAAAAAGAACTACATAAATTGTGCAAAGTTATTTATACTTTGACAAATTGAATTTTAAAAACCTATTCCTTATTCCTTATGGTTATAAAGAGTGTGGCTTTAAATTATATGAAGTGAAGGTTGAATTGACTTTTTCATGTTTATTTCCAAAAATAACCTACCCCCCGTTTGCTTCTTATCCCTGCCATTCTCTTTAAATAGAGGGCTACAGACATCTTCAGTTCTAAGGGTAAAGATGGAGAAATAGTGGCTGTAAAAAGATAAAAACACCACATACACAGAACTCTGTTGGATCTTTAAATGCATACCATATCCCAATTAGTACAGAAGCAGAGTCATGTAAACCTTTACCCCAGAGCTCAGCTTGGCCACTCAAGTTGAACTGGAGTGTGAGCCAGTGGGTAAAAGAAAAATCAAAGGACTTCTCACTGCCTGCTTGCCAATGCCCCAGTCACAACTGGATGATCCCACAGGAAGATCGCGTCCAGAGTCATGCCTAGTTAGGCAAGCAGAGATTGAATACCATCTTCTTAATGGTCCAGTTGGGCTTGCTTCATTTCAAATTTTGTTAAATGCTTTTACTGCACCAATTGAGATGATGATGCAATTTTTGCCCTTTATTCTGTTAACGTAGTGTATTGTATTAATTGATTTTCATAAGTCATTCCATCCATACATTTCAGGAATAACTCCTACTTGGGTATGGTGTATGATCCTATTAGTTTGTTGTTGAATTGTTTTGCTAGTATTATATTGGTTTTTGCATCAACATTCATCAAAGATGTTAGTCTGTTTTCCTCTGGTATTTTTATCTGGGTTTAGTATCAGGGTAACACCCGCTTCATAAAATGAGTTTGGAATTGTTCCCTCCACTTCAAAGTTCTTAAAGAATGTGAGAAGGCTTAGTGTTCATTCTTCTTTAAATGTTTGGTAGAATTCTCTACTTAGCTTTTGATCCTGAGCTTTTCCTTGTTGGCAGGTTTTTGATCACTGATTCAACCTCCTTAGAAATTATAGGTCTGTTCAGACATTCTATTTCTTCATGACTGAGTCTTTGTAGATGTCTAAATTGGTTCAGGTTATTATAAGGGAATACCATAGGCTAGATGGCTTATCAACAATAGACATTTATTTCTCAGTTATGAAGACTTGAAGTTTCAGATCAGGGTGCTAGTATGGTTGGGTTCTTCCAGGTTACTGACTAAGTCCTTCCCATGGAGCCCCCACATGGCAGAAGGAGAGCTATCTAGGGTCTCTTTTATTTATTAATTAAGGCACTGTTTTCCACAACTCCTTAAGCTTCCTAGACCCAATTGCAATGCGTGTGTGAGGCGGGGAGGGAGTCTTCTCATGCAACACACCCAAGAAATTCTTGAACACAGCAGGATATCTGAGAACTCAATTCTGATGCCATCTGCCCAGAGACAGCACCACATTCCCCAGGCAAAGGGCCTCATCCCATCCTGCAAGACTGCCCTCCACACCCCATTCCAGATACCAGACGCAAGCCCCAGGCTGTTACCTATTCTTTTGACCTACTGATTACAGATGGGCTGTTCCAACGACCTCCCCCTTAGGTTTAATTAATTTGATAGAGCAGCTCACAAAAAAGTCAACAAAACTCTTAAGCTTACCAGTTTAGTAAAGAATGCAAGTTAACAGCCAGATGAATAGATAACTTAGGACAAGGTCCCAAATAAAGGAGCTTCTATCCTTTGGAGCTTGGGGTCTGGCTCAGTGGCATGTGGAAGTGTTCTGGTTCTCCTAGCATAGGAGCTCTCTCTGGGACAGGGAAGCAGGATGTAAAAAGGGGAGATATGCTCTTCTCATGGGTTTCTGTGGGGGCTTCATTGCATAGTCATGATGAACTAAGCCAATGGCCAATGGCTAATTCAACCTGCAACCTCTGCTTTTGGACACTGAGGAAATCTATCACACACTCTGTGCCCAAGTGTACTATGCTAAGGCCCATGCACAGGAAACTAGGGTCTGGATCTGAACTCCCAGGAGGAGCAGAGTAAGAGCACGCTGGTGAGGTCCCACTGTGATCAGAGCTCTGACACTACCCTTGCTTAGTGGGAAGGCAAGAGGTAAATCAAGGTATGGGCCATGCTGGTAAGGAGCAATTAAGTACAGGCCAGAGAGGCGACAGATTTTCGCTGTTCCCTCAACCTCCCATCTGTATGGGGATGCCTCGGTATGAAGCCTCTGGCCAGGTGCTGGACACATGTTCCCATTTTGTTTTCCACATGGGAGCTTTCTCTTCAAGTTTAAGGCCAGACATGCCTCTGGTGTGCATTCTGAAGTACTGGGACAATTTGGTCCTCAGACCTAGAATAAGAAGCACCTTATCTTGTTCTGCACACAAGCCTGGCTTCAATACAAACTCTCTAATGGAGAGGGTTGGCCCCATGAGGGAAATATTCAATACAATAAGATCATGCAGGTAGATTTATTTTGCTGCAAGGAAGGGAAATGTTCAGAAGTCCCACATGTATGGCCCTTCTTTGCCCTTAGGGAAAATGAAAGAATATGCCAAAAATGTGGATTAATTCCTGACCTTAGTCTGAACACTAACTCCTCCTCAACGGCCTCACTACTTATCAGGCTCAACATTTTTCTTATACCAATATTTGGCCCCTGTTTACTTCACCTAATAACACGATTTGTTCTTTCTCAACTAGAAGCCATAATACTACACAAGGTGATGGAAATGGAGCCCAGGATGGAAATGTCCATTTTCCGAGACTGCCTAGATCAGCCAGTGATGGAGACCTGACTGCACCCTTCACATTGCCCCCTGTCAGCCTGAAGCAGTTGGAGTGGTCATCGTCCAGTGACCTAAGAGCAGTTAGGGTCTCCACCCATAGAGGGGGAAATGAGATAGGGAGGCCGCAGGGAGTAACCGCTGCCCAGTTAGAGCACAGTGTGGGCCCTGGGGAAGGACACAGTGTTACTGAGGCTTCAGGAATGTAGAGCAAGAACAGAGTGCTTTAGTTTGAAACAACATAACAATGTACCCCCCACACACACACTGCGACCCAGTGATATGGAACAGCTCGCTGACCATTGTTACGTAGGCCAATTAGTTTACAATAGGTTAAAACACAGCTAGCATTCTGGCTGAGCCTATAGGAAACTAACAGCTCCGACTGAAACAAGCATAGAACCCTGGACAAGGAGGCCCCAAGCGGCAGCCCTGCCCCTCCCTGCACCTGTGGAGAGTTCCATATTTTCTCTTATCCTGACTAAAACTCTGTAAATCCCCTACCTTGCTTGTTCATGAAGTTCGTTCTTTGACTCTGTGAACAAGAACTCCCACATCACAGGGATGGACAAGGTTGCCGCCTGGGGTCTCAGTGTCTAGGGTTTTATGCCTCTTGCAGTGGGAGCTGTTATATTCTTATAGGTTCAGCCAGAATGCTAGGTGTGTTTTAACCTATCTCAATAAGTTACCCAGTTACCCTATTGTAAACTAATGTGCCTACGTGACACCACTGAAATGTAAAGAATTATTAGAGAATACTGTGAAAAAATTCTATGCTAACAAACCGGATAACCTAGAAGAAATGGAAAACTTTCTAGAAAAATTCAACCTTCCAAGACTGACCAAGGAAGAAACAGAAAATCTGAACAGACCAATTACCAGCAATGAAATTGAACCAGTAATAAAAAAACTAGGCAAGAACAAAACCTCTGAACCAGATGGCTTCACTGCTGAATTTTATCAGAAATTTACAGAAGACATAATACCCATTCTCCTTAGTTTTCCAAAAATTAGAAGAGAAGGGAATACTTCCAAACTCATTCTATGAAGCCACCATTACTGTAATAACAAAACCAGGCAGACACACTAAAAAAGAAAACTTCAGAAGAATATCCTTGATGAACATAGATGCAAAAATACTCAACAAAATATTAGCAAACCGAATTCAAAAATACATCAAGAGGATCATACACTGTGATCAAGTCAGATTGTAACAGGGATGCAAAGATATTACATCATTAAAAAATCCATCAACATTATCCACTATATCTATAAAAAGAAGGACAAAAACCACATAATCATCTCCATAGATGCAAAAAAACTATTTGACAAAATTCAACACCCATTCATGATAAAAAATATCAACAAAATGGGTTTAGAGGGCAAGTACCTCAACATAATAAAGGCCATATATGACAAACCCACAGCCAAAATTATACTGAAAAGTGAATAGCTGAAAGCTTTTCTTTTAAGATTGGGAACAAGACAAGGATGCCCACTCTCTCCACTTTTATTCAACATATTTCTGGAAGTCCTTGCCATGCCAATCAGACATCACAAAGAAATAAAAGGCCTCCAGATTGGTAAGGAAGAAGTTAAACTGTCACTGTTTGCAGATGACATGATATTGTACAGAAAAACCCTATACAATCCACTAAAAAACTACTAGATCTAATAACTGAATTCAGCAAAGTTGCAGGATACAAAATTAATACACAGAGGTCTGTTGCATTCCTATACACTAATGATGAACTAGCAGAAAGAGAAATAAGGAAAACAGTTACATCCACAATTGCATCAAAAAGAATAAAATACCTAGGAATAAACCTAACCAAGGAAGTGAAAGACATATACCCTGCAAACTTCAAGACACTCTTCTTTTTTAAAGTACTTTTTTGGTCTGTTTATTTAATGATGTGTTTAAAATGAATCAAAACACTTAAAATTTCTCTTTGTCAAAAGTTTTACAAAGTAATAAATCTTCTTTGTATTTACCTATCTAAAATGTTACATCAAATGAGCAAAATGCAGAGCTTCACAACATTCATACATCATTACTTTACTGGAAAATGTTTCACGTATACACAGCATTTGCTATATCAACTGCAGTAGATAACAATGCTACCGATTCGATTTTCAGAGTAGGTTGTCACCTGCAAAATGTGTTACAGTGCTATTGACAAGAAAACAATGAGCTTTT
Source organism: Manis pentadactyla (assembly GCF_030020395.1). NCBI lineage: Eukaryota > Metazoa > Chordata > Mammalia > Pholidota > Manidae > Manis > Manis pentadactyla. The sequence goes on along the minus strand of NC_080038.1, from coordinate 99,900,561 downwards.
TTTTTATATCTTAACATGTTCTTTTCTCATGTTGTTAAGTAAAATATTTAATATGTTAATATATTTTTATGTTTTTTTGAAAGATCATGTTTTCATATTTATTTACTTTTTAATTAAGGTATCATTGATATACACTTATGAAGGTTTCATAAGAAAAACAATGTGGTTATTACATTCCCCCTTATTATCGAGCCCCCCACACACACCCCATTACAGTCACTGTCCATTAGTGTAGTAAGATGCCACAGAGTCCTTATTTGTCTTCTCTGAGCTACACCAATCATGATACCCCACAATCCCCTTCTCCCTCCCTCCCCACCCATCCTCCCCCACCCCTCCCCTTTGGTAACCATTAGTCCCTTCTTGGAGTCTGTGTGTCTGCTGCTGCTTTGTTCATTCAGGTTTGCTTTGAAGTTATACTCCACAAATGAGGGAAATCATTTGGTATTTGCCTTTCTCTGCCTGACTTATTTCACTGAACATAATACCCTCTAGCTCCATCCATGTTGTTGCAAATGGTAGGACTTGTTTCTTTCTGATGGCTGAATAGTATTCCATTTTGTATATGTACCACATCATCTTTATCCATTCATCTACTGATGGACACTTAGGTTGCTTCCTATCTTGGCTATTGTAAATAGTGCTGCGATAAACATAGGGGTGAACACGTCTTTTTGAATCTGAGAACTTGCATTCTTTGGGTAAATTCCAAGGAGTGGGCTTCCTGGGTCAAATGGTCTTTGTAGTTTTAGATTTTTGTGGAACCTCCATATTGCTTTACACAATGGTTGAATTAATTTACATTCCCACCAACAGTATAGGAGGGTTCCCCTTTATCAGCATTGTCACCAGAATTTGTTGTTCTTGCCTTTTGGATGATGGCAATCCTTACTGGTGTGAGGAGATATGTCACTGTGGTATTAATTTGCATTTCTCTGATGACTAGTGATGTGGAGCATCTTTTCATGTGCCTGTTGGCCATCTGAATTTCTTCTTTGGAGAACTGTTCAGCTCCTCCACCCACTTTTTAATTGGATTATTTGCTTTTTGTTTGTTGAGGTGCGTGAGCTCTTTATATATTTTGGATGTCAACCCTTTATTGGATCTGTCATTTATGAATATATTCTACCACAATGTAGGTTGCCTTTTTGTTCTATTCGTGGTGTTCTTTGCTGTACAGAAGCTTTTCAGTTTGATGTAGTCCCACTTCTTCACTTTTGCTTTTGTTTCCCTTGCCAGGGGAGATATGTTCATAAAGAAGTCGCTCATGTTTATTTCCAAGAGATTTTTGCCTATGAGTTTCTCTGAGAATATTATGGTTTCATGAGTTACATTCAGGTCTTGGATCCATTTCTAACTTACTTTTGTATATGGGGTTACACAGTGATCCACTTTCATTCTCTTACATGTAGCTGTCCAGTTTTGCCAACACCAACCGTTGAAGAGGCTGTCATTTCCCCATTGTATGTCCATGGCTCTTTTATCAAATATTAATTGACCACATATGTTTGGGTTAGTGTCTGGACTCTCTATTCTGTTCCACTGGCCTGTGGGTCTTTTCTTGTGCCAGTACCAAATTGTCTTGATTATGGTGGCTTTATAATAGAGCTTAAAGTTGGGAAGTGAGATCCCCCCTGCAATTCTTCCTTCTCAGGATTGCATTGGCTATTCAGGGTCTTTTGTGGTTCCACATGAATTTTAAAAATATTTGTTCCAGTTCGTTGAAGAATGCTCTTGGTATTTTGATAGACATTGCATTGAATCTGTAAATTGCTTTAGGCAGGATGGCCATTTTGACAATATTCTTCATAGCCAAGAGCATGGGATGAGTTTCCATCTGTTAGTGTCCCCTTTAATTTCTCTTAAGAGTGTCTTGTAGTTTTCATGGTGTAGGTTTTTCACTTCCTTGGTTAGGTTTATTCCTAGGTATTTTATTCTTTTTGATGCAATTGTGAATGGAATTGTTTTCCTGATGTCTCTTTCTGCTAGCTCATCATTAGTCTATAGGAAAGCAAAAGACTTCTGTGTATTAATTTTGTATCCTGCAACTTTGCTGAATTCAGATATTAGTTCTAGTAGTTTTGGAGTAGAGTCTTTATGGGTTTTTTTATGTACAATCTCATGTCATGTGCAAATAATGACAGTTGGACTTCTTCTTTACCGATCTGGATGCCTTATATGTCTTTGTGTTGTCTGATTGCCATGGCTAGGACCTCCAGTACTGTTGAATAGCAGTGGGGAGAGTGGGCACCCCTGTCTTGTTTCCGATCTTAGAGGAAAAGCTTTCAGCTTCTCGCTGTTCAGTATGATGTTGGCTGTGGGTTTGTCATATATGGCCTTTATTATGTTGAGGGACTTGCCCTCTATACCCATTTTATTGAGAGTTTTTATTATAAATGGATGTTGAATTTTGTCGAATGCTTTTTCAGCATCTATGAAGATGATCATGTGGTTTTTATCCTTCTTTTTGTTGATGTGGTGGATGATATTGATGGATTTTCGAATGTTGTACCATCCTTGCATCCCTGGGATGAATCCCACTTGGTCATGTTGTATGATCCTCTTGATGTATTTTTGAATTCAGTTTGCTACTATTTCGTTGAGTATTTTTGGATCTATGCTCATCAGGGATAGTCTGTAATTTTCTTTTCTTCTGGGGTCTTTGCCTGGTTTTGTTATTAGACTGCTGCTGGTTTCCTAGGATCATTTTGGAAGTATTCCCTCCTGTTCTATTTTTTGGAAAACTTTAAGGAGAATGGGTATCATGTCTTCTCTATATGTCTGATAAAATTCAGCGGTGAGTCCATCTGGAACAGGGGTTTTGTTCTTGGGTATTTTTTTGATTTCCAATTCAATTTATTTACTGTTAATTGCTCCATTTAGCTTTTCTGTTTTTTCCTTGGTCAGTCTTGGAAGGTTGTATTTTTCTAGGAAGTTGTCCATTTCTTCTAGGTTTTCCAACCTGTTAGCATATAGATTTTCATAGTATTTTCTAATAATTTTTTGTATTTCTGTTGGGTCCATCATGATTTCTCCTTTCTCATTTCTGATTCTGTTGATGTGTGTAAATTCTCTTTTCTCTTTATAATTCTGGCTAGGGGCTTATCTATTTTGCTTATTTCCTCAAAGAACCAGCTCTTGGTTTTGTTGATGATTTTTTTCTATTGTTTTATTCTTCTCAATTTTGTTTATTTCTTCTCTGATCTTTATTATGTACCTCCTTCTGCTGACTTTGGGCCTCATTTGTTCTTTTTTTCCCAGTTTCAATAAATGTGTCTTTAGATTATTCATTTGGGATTGTTCTTCTTTCTTTAAATAGTCCTGAATTGCTATATACTTTGCTCTTAGGACTGCCTTCGCTGCGTCACATGGAAGTTGGGGCTTTGTACTGTTGTTCTCACTTGTTTCCATATGTTTCTTGATCTCTGTTTTAATTTGTTCATTGATCCATTGACTATTTAGGAGCATGTTGTTAAGCCTGCATGTATTTGTGAGCCTTTTTGCTTTCTTTCTACAATTTGTTTCTAGTTTTATGCCTTTGTGGTCCTAGAAGTTGGTTGGTAGAATTTCAATCTTTTTTAATTTACTGAGGCTCTTTTTGTGGCCTCGTATGTGGTCTATTCTGGAAAATGTTCCCTCTGCTCCGTTGAGAAGAATGTGTACCCTGCTGCTTTTGGGTCTAGAGTTCTATAGATGTGCGTTAAGTACATCTGTTCTAGTGTGTTGTTCAGTGCCTCTGAGTTCTTAGTTATTTTCTGTTTGGTGGATCTGCCCTTTGGAGTGAGTGGTGTGTTGAAGTCCCTTAAATAAAGGCATTGCATTCTATTTCCTCCTTTAATTCTGTTAGTATTTGTTTCACATATGTTGGTGCTCCAGTATTGCATGCATATATACCTATAATGGTTATATCCTCTTGTTGGATTGACCCCTTTATCATTATGTAATGTCCTTTATCTCTTGTTACTTTCTTTGTTTAGAAGTCTATTTTGTCTGATACAAGTACTGCAACACCTGCTTTTATCTCCTTATTGTTTGCATGAAATATCTTTTTCTATCCCTTGACTTTTAATCTGTGTATGTATCTGAGTTTGAGGTGAGTCTCCTGTAAGCAGCATATAGATGGGTCTTGCTTTTTTACCCATTCTATTACTCTGTGTCTTTTGATTTGTACATTCAGTCCGTTTACATTCAGGGTGATTATTAAAGGTTATGTACTTATTGCCATTGCAGGCTTTAGATTTGTTGTTACCAAAGGTTCAAGTGTAGCTTCTTTACTATGTAACCCTCTAACTTAACTCTCTTATTAAGCTATTATAAACACAGTCTGAAGATTCTTTATTTCTCTCCCTTCTTATTCCTCCTCCTCCGTTCTTTATATGTTAAGTGTGAGTAGTTGGTTTTATTTTTTGCCTTTAGTTAGTATTTGGTTGGTCTGCTTTCTTTGCTGTAATTTCATTTTCTCTGTTGACATCTATTCAGCCTTAGGAGTGCTTCCATCTAGAGCATTCCCTTTAAAATATCCTATAGAGCTGGTTTGTGTGAGGCAAATTCCCTCAACTTTTGCCTATCTGGAAATTGTTTAATCCCTCCTTTGTATTTAAATGATAGTCATGATGGATACAGTATTCTTGGTTCAAGGCCCTTCTGTTTCATTGCATTAAATATATCATGGCATTCTCTTCTGGCCTGTAAGGCTTCTGTTGAGAAGTCTGATGATAACCTGATGGGTTTACCTTTGTAGGTGACCTTTTTCTCTCTCTGGTTGCCTTTAATACTCTGTCCTTGTCGTTGATCTTTGCCATTTTAATTTAATATGTCTTGGTGTTGTCCTCTTTGGGTCCCCTGTGTTGGGAGTTCTGTGGGCTTCCATGGTCTGAGAGACTATTTCCTCCCCCAGTTTGGAGAAGGTTTCACCAATTATTTCTTCAAAGACAGTTTCTCTCCATTTTTCTCTCACTTGTTCTTCTCTTGTACTCTTTTTTTTTTTGAGAGGGTACCGCGTTCGCCCCTTGTGGCGGTGACGACAGCGATACGTACACAGACCTGGTTCACTTCAGTTCTTTACTGTCGCTCGGAAGGCCGGGAGAAGGTGAGTGAGAAGAAGCAACAGCCGGGGGGAGCGAATGAGAAGAAGAATGAGGGGAGAGAGGGAGACAGAGATTGAGAGAGTGGGAGAGTGAGTGAGTGCTTCTCTTTCCTGCTTATGCCTTATATAAAGGAAGCTGGCCTATGGTGATCAAGATCATGCAAGCCTATAGGAGCAACTTCCTTATGCTAATGCCACCAAACCAGGCAGGGTGGCGCCCAGGAAGCGTGCGCCATCTTAGGGCATTGGTCAACTAGAGTGGAAGGGCGGTGTTCAGCCATAGTGGGATTCAGCCTTGGCCGTAGGCCGGCCCCTACAAGAGGGCATCTCTCATGATCAAACGGTTGTTAACAACAATAAAATTCTGTATAGTGGACCCAATGCACAATCATTAATCAACCCCAAGCCTAATTCTCAACAGTCTCCAATCTTCTGAAGCATAACGAACAAGTTCTTACATGGTGAACAAGTTCTTACATAGTGAATAAGTTCTTACATGGTGAACAGTGCAAGGGCAGTCATCACAGAAACTTTCGGTTTTGATCATGCATCATGAACTATAAACAATCAGGTCAGATATGATTATTCGTTTGATTTTTATACTTGATTTATATGTGAATCCCACATTTCTACCTTATTGTTATTATTATCATTTTAAATAAAATGCTGAAGTGTTAGGTAGATGCAAGATACAGGTAGAAAACATAATTTAGTGCTGTAAGAGGGCAAATATAGATGGTCAGGTGTGTGCCTATAAACTAAGTATTAATCCAAGCTATACAAGGGCAACAAAACATCCACGGATGCAGAAGATTTCTCTCAAAACAGGGGGAGGTGAGGTTCTAAGCATCACCTCTGTTGATCCCCAATTTCTCACCTGATGGCCCCCCTGCGACTGTGCCTGTCTTAGTTTGTTCCTCCCTTGAGGAATCTTACCCGTCTCTGGCTAACCAGTCATCTTCCGGGGCCATACAGGGAAATGTAACATTGCTAAGTGAGAGAGAAGAAATATTATTTTAAAAGGTTAGATTTTTACTTCTTTGCAGATTTATGCCCTGTGGCTTCTATGCCCAGCATTTGTCTTGAGGTATCTTTACCACTTGGAAGAATTATGATACTTGGTAATTTCGATATGAGGCACGAATTCTACATAGGGGTTGTAATTAGGAATGAAGAAGAAAAGCTATAGAAGTAGCAGATGGAAGAAAACATGGGAAGACTGATTATTTCTTTGACATATCTTCTTGTAGAGTAACATAAGCATGTATAGGGTTTAAACTACTAATTAAACTGTGTACACACATTAACGTAATAGGAATACAGCTACATAACAAAAGTAGACCTACAATTACCAGCCATCTCCAGTGAAACCAAAAAGCCAGTTAGGCACCCTAGGCATTTGTGAAAACTTATCAGTGATATGATGGATACCGTCCAACTGAACTTGAATAGTTTGAGAAAAATCAGACAAATTAAAACAACACATTCCTGGGAACTGTTCACATCCCATATGTTATTTTAACAGTAGATAGTCTATAGTCGCAAGATTTTGGAGCACTGCAACTTGCACTTCTCCTAATTCTTGGTTGAGTTCCTACAGTATAGATCCAGTCAAATTTGTTGTTTTACTGTATGCACTGGCCAGCTTAGATATCTCCTTCTTCATTCCAATGGCAAGTCCAGGAACCGGTGGGATGAATGCAGCTACAACTGCAGCAGCGCCAGGATCCTTGTTGAAGTTTTTTGCTGATCATCTTCTGGAATGACTCTTCCAGAGGATGTTGATGTTGGAAGTTCTTCTTCATATCGTATCTTAATTTGTTTTCTGGGATGCCAAATTAGGCCTTGATTCTCTGTACAAACACAAACAAACCCTTTGCCCACACTTTGATATGACCTTTCAAAGATTGTGAAGAACTTATTGGAGATCACCACACAGGAACTGTTAGTCCATTCTTGGGTTCTGCAATTCTGCTGCTGTTTTGTTCCTTCAGTTTTTCCTTTGTTCTAGTACTCCGCAGATGAGTGAAATCATTTGGTATTTCTCTTTCTCCACTTGGCTTATTTCACTGAGCATAATACCCTCTAGCTCCAACCATGTTGTTGCAAATGGTAGGATTTGTTTTCTTCTTATGGCTGAATAATATTCCATTGTGTGTATGTACCACATCTTCTTTATCCATTCATCTACTGATGGACACGTTGGTTGCTTCCAATTCTTGCCTACTGTAAACAGTGCTGCGATAAACATAGGCGTGCATCTGTCTTTTTCAAACTTGAGGCCTGCATTCTTAGGGTAAATTCCTAGGAGTGGAATTCCTGGGTCAAATGGTATTTCTATTTTGATCATTTTGAGGAACCTCCATACTACTTTCCACAATGGTTGAACTAATTTACATTCCCACCAGCAGTGTAGGAGGGTTCTCGTTTCTCCACAACCTCACCAACATTTGTTGTTGTTTGTCTTTTGGATGGTAGCCACCCTTACGGATGTGAGGTGATACCTCATTGTGGTTTTAATTTGCATTTCTCTGATAATTAGTGATGTGGAGCATCTTTTCATGTGTCTGTTGGCCATCTGAATTTCTTTTTTGGAGAACTGTCTGTTCAGTTCCTCTGCCCATTTTTTAATAGGATTATCTGTTTTTTGTTTGTTGAGGTGGGTGAGCTCTCTATATATTTTGGACGTCAAGCCTTTATTGGATCTGTCATTTACAAATATATTCTCCCATACTGTAGGGTACCTTTTTGTTCTATTGATGGTGTCTTTTGCTGTACAGAAGCTTTTCAGCTTAATATAGTACCACTTGCTCATTTTTGCTTTTGTTTTCCTTGCCCAGGGAGATATGTTCAAGAAGAGGTCACTCATGTTTATGTCTAAGAGATTTTTGCCTATGTTTTTTTCTAAGAGTTTTATGGTTTCATGACTTACATTCAGGCCTTTGATCCATTTCAAATTTACTTTTGTGTATGGGGTTAGACAATGGACCAGTTTCAATCTCTTACATGTAGCTGTCCAGTTTTGCCAGCACCATCTGTTGAAGAGACTGTCATTTCCCCATTGTATGTCCATGGCTCCTTTATCAAATATTAATTGACCATATGTGTTTGGATTAATATCTGGAGTCTCTAATCTGTTCCACTGGCCTGTGGCTCTGTTCTTGTGCCAGTACCAAATGTCTTGATTACTATGGCTTTGCAGTAGAGCTTGAAGTTGGGGAGTGAGATTCCCCCCCCCCCGCACTTTATTCTTCTTTCTCTGGATTGCTTTGGCTATTCGTGGTCTTTGGTGTATCCATACGAATTTTTGAACTATTTGTTCCCGTTCGGTGAAGAATGTTGTTGGTAATTTGATAGGGATTGCATCAAATCTGTATATTGCATTGGGCAGAATGGCCATTTTGACGATATTAATTCTTCCTAGCCACGAGCATGGAATGAGTTTCCATTTGTTAGTGTCCCCTTTAATTTTTCTTAAGAGTGACTTGTAGTTTTCAGGGTATAGGTCTTTCACTTCTTTAGTTAGGTTTATTCCTAGGTATTTTATTCTTTTTGATGCAATTGTGAATGGAGTTGTTTTCCTGATTTCTCTTTCTATTGGTTCATTGTTAGTGTACAGGAAAGCCACAGATTTCTGTGTGTTAATTTTGTATCCTGCAACTTTGCTGTATTCCGATATCAGTTCTAGTAGTTTTGGAGTGGAGTCTGTAGGGTTTTTTATGTATAATATCATGTCATCTGCAAATAGTGACAGTTTAACTTCTTTTTTACCAGTCTGGATTCCTTGTATTTCTTTGTTTTGTCTGATTGCCGTGGCTAGGACCTCCAGTACTATGTTAAATAACAGTGGGGAGAGTGGGCATCCTTGTCTTTTTCCCGATCTCAGTGGAATGCTTTCAGCTTCTCGTTGTTCAGTATGATGTTGGCTGTGGGTTTATCATATATGGCCTTTATTATGTTGAGGTACTTGCCCTCTATACCCATTTTGCTGAGAGTTTTTATCATGAATGGATGTTGAATGTTGTTGAATGCTTTTTCAGCATCGATGGAGATGATCATGTGGTTTTTGTCCTTCTTTTTGTTGATGTGGTGGATGATGCTGATGGATTTTCGAATGTTGCACCATCTTTGCATCCCTGGGATGAATACCACTTGGTCATGGTGTATGATCCTTTTGATATATTTTTGAATTTGGTTTGCTAATATTTTATTGAGTATTTTTGCATCTACATTCATCAGGTATATTGGTCTGTAATTTTCTTTTTTGGTGGGGTCTTTGCCTGGTTTTCGTATTAGGGTGACGTTGGCTTCATAGAATGAGTTTAGGATTATTCCCTCGTCTTCTATTTTCTGGAAAACTTTAAAGAGGATGGGTATTATGTCTTCTCTGTGTGTCTGATATAATTCCAAGGTAAATCCGTCTGGCCCAGCGGTTTTGTTCTTGGGTAGTTTTTTTATTACCGTTTCAATTTCTTTCCTCGTAATTGGTTTGTTTAACTTTTGTGTTTCTTCCTTGGTCATTCTTGGATGGTTGTATTTTTCTAGGAAGTTGTCCATTTCTTCTAGGTTTTCCAGCTTGTTAGCATACAGATTTTCATAGTAGTCTTTAATAATTCTTTGTATTTCTGAGGAGTCTGTCGTGATTTTTCCATTCTCATTTCTGACCTGTTGATGTGTGTTGATTCTCTTTTTCTCTTAATAAGTTTGGCTAGAGGCTTATCTATTTTGTTTATTTTCTCAAAGAACCAGCTCTTGGCTTCATTGATTTTTGCTATTGTTTTATTCTTTTTTTAAAATTTCTTCTCTGATCTTTATTATGTCCCTCCGTCTGCTGACTTAAGCCTCATTTGTTCTTTTTCCAGTTTCGATAATTGTGATGTTAGACTATTCATTTGGGATTGTTCTTCCTTCTTCAAGTGTGGCTGGATCGCTATATACTTTCCTCTTAAGAGTGCTTTTGCTGCGTCCCACAGAATTTGGGGCTTTGTGTTGTTGTTGTCATTTGTTTCCATATATTCCTTGATCTCTATTTTAATTTGGTCATTGATCCATTGATTATTTAGGAGCATGTTGTTAAGCCTCCATGTGTTTGTGAGCCTTTTTGTTTTCTTTGTAGAATTTATTTATAGTTTTATACCTTTGTGGTCTGAAAAGTTGGTTGGTAGAATTTCAATCTTTTGGAATTTACTGAGGCTCTTTTTGTGAGCTAGTATGTGGTCTGTTCTGGAGAATGTTCCAGGTGCACTTGAGAAGAATGTGTATCCTGTTGCTTTTGAATGTAGAGTTCTATAGATGTCTATTAGGTCCATCTGTTCTAGTGTGTTTTTCAGTGCCTCTATGTCCTTACTTATTTTCTGCCCAGTGGATCTATCCTTTGGGGTGAGTGGCATGTTGAAGTCTACTAAAATGAATGCATTGCATTCTATTTCCCCCTTTATTTCTGTTATTATTTGTTTCACATATGCTGGTGCTCCTGTGTTGGGTGCATACATATTTAGAATGCTTATATCCTCTTGTTGGAATGAGCCCTTTATCATTATGTAATGTCCTTCTTTATCTCTTGTTACTTTCTTTGTTTTGAAGTCTATTTTGTCTGATATTAGTACTGCAACCCATGCTTTCTTCTCTCTGTTGTTTGCCTGAAATATGTTTTTCCATCCCTTGACTTTTAGTCTGTGCATGTCTTTGGGTTTGAGGTGAGTTTCTTGTAAGCAGCATATAGATGGGTCTTGCTTTTTTATCCATTCTATTACTGTGTGTCTTTTGATTGGTGCATTCAGTCCATTTACATTTAGGGTGACTATTGAAAGATATGTACTTATTGCCATTGCAGGTTTTAGATTCGTGGTTACCAAAGTTTCAAAGTTATCCTCTTTAGTATCTTACCACCTAACTTAGGTCGCTTATTGAGCTGTTATATACACTGTCTGGAGATTCTTTTCTTCTCTCCCTTCTTAGTCCTCCTTCTTCATTCTTTATATGTTGGTTGTTTTATTCTGTGCTCTTTCGTGTTTCCTTCAACTGCTTTTAGTGGGTAGTTGATTTTATTTGTTTGCCATTAGTTAGTATTTGGTTGGTCTGCTTTTTTTGCTGTGATTTTATTTTCTCTGGTGACATCTGTTTAGTCTTAGGAGTGCTCCCATCTAGAACAGTCCCTCTAAAATTCCCTGTAGAGGTGGTTTTTGGGAGGCAAATTCCCTCAACTTTTGCCTGTCTGGAAATTGTTTAATCCCTCCTTCATATTTAAGTGATAGTCATGCTGAATACAGCATCCTTGGTTCAAGGCCCTTCTGTTTCATTGCATTAAATTTATCATGCCATTCTCCCCTGGCCTGTAAGGTTTCTGTTGAGAAGTGTGATGATAGCCTGATGGGTTTCCCATTATAGGTGACCTTTTTCTCTCTAGCTGCCTTTAAAACTATTTCCTTTTCCTTGATCTTTGCTATTTTAATTATTATGTGTCTTGGTGTTCTCCTCCTTGGGTCCTTTCTTTTGGGAGTTCTGTGTATTTCCGTGGTCTGTTCGATTATTTCCTCCCCCATTATGGGGAAGTTTCCAGCAATTATTTCTTCAAAGACACTTTCTATCCCTTTTATCTCTCGTCTTCTTTTGGTACCCCTATAATACAGATATTTTTCCTTTTGGATTAGTCACACAGTTCTCTTAATATTGTTTCATTCCTGGAGATCCTTTTATCTCTCTCTGTGTCAGCTTGTATGCATTCCTGTTCTCTGGTTTCTATTCCATCAATGGCGTCTTGCATCTTATCCATTCTGCTTATAAATCCTTCCAGAGTTTGTTTCACTTCTGTAATCTCCTTCCGGACATCTGCAATCTCTCTCCGGGCATCTGTAATCTCCCTCCGGACTTCATCCCTTAGCTCTTGTATATTTCTCTGCATCTCCATCAACATGTTTATGATTTTTATTTTGAATTCTTTTTCAGGAAGACTGGTGAGGTCTGTCTCCTTCTCAGGTGTTGACTCTGTTATCTTGGTCTGCCTGAAATTTTGCCTTTTCATGGTGATAGAGATAGTTTGCAGAGCTGGCACGAGTGACAGCTGGAAGAACTTTCCTTCTTGTTGGTTTGTGGCCTTCCTCTCCTGGGAGAACAGCGATCTCTAGTGGCTTGTGTGGGGGAGCTGCGCACAGACAGGGCTTCTGATTCCTGCCCAGCTGCTATGGAGTTTATCTCAGCTGTTGCTTTGTGCGTGGCCTGCCTCGGGTGGCTTCTCTGATATGGTGGAGCTGCATTGGAGGGGGAGCGGCCGGGAGGCTATTTATCTCCGTGAGGGGCCTCCATGCTCCCTGCTGCCCAGGGGGTTAGAGTGCCCAGAGTTCTCCAGCTTCCCTGCTGCTGTACTAAGTGTCCCAGGATGCTCCCGTTCAGTTTTGGGGTCCCTGTCCCTTTAAGACTTCCAAAAAGCACTCGCTTTTCTTTGTCCCCAGGGTGCCAGCCTCAGGGACCTGCTCACAGGTCTTACTGTCTCGTTTCCCTAGTTTCCAGCACCCCACGCATGCACTGTGTCTGCGCTCTGGTATGGATGGCTGGGGCCGGGTGTTCAGCAGTCCTGGGCTCCCTCTCCCTTCCCGCTCTGACTCCTCTCCTCCCGCCCGGAGCTGGGGTGAGGGGCACTCAGGTCCCTCCAGGCTGGGGCTTGTATCTTACCCACTTCATGAGGCGCTGGGTTCTCGCAGGTGTGGATGTGGTCTGGATGTTGTCCTGTGTCTTCTGGTCTCTCTTATAGGAAGAGTTGTCTTTGTTATATTTTCATAAATATATGTGGTTTTGGGAGGAGATTTCCGCTGCTCTACTCACACCGCCATCTTGGCTCCATCCCCCTTCTCTTGTACTCTTATAATGAGAATATTGTTCCATTTGGATTGGTCACACAATTCTCTTAATGCTCTTTCATTTTCGGAGATCATTTTCTCTCTCTCTGCCTCAGCTTCTCTGTGATCCTGTTCTTTGATTTGTATTACATTAATGGCCTCTTACAGCTCATCTAGTCTGCTTTTATGTCCTTCCAGAAATTGTTTTATTTCTCTCTTATCCCTCCCAACTTTATCCTTTAGCTCTTACATATATCTCAGCAGGCCCATCAGCATAGTTATGACCTTTATTTTGAATTCTGTTTCAGGAAAATTGGTTAAATCTATCTCCCCAGGCCCTCTCTTGGAGGTTGTCTGGGTAATTCTGGACTGGATCAAATTCTTCTGCCTTTTCATGGCCGTAGAGGTAGTTGTACGGAGGTAGCGCATGTGTCAGCTGGGAGATCAAAGTTCTTTCCTGTTCGCTGGTCACCTTGCCCTTCTCCAGTGCCTGTGTCAGTTACCTGCACACCTGGCACAGTCTCCGGTTTAATCCCCTTGGCTGTCATGGGCGGGGCCACCGTCACTTTAGCCCAGAGCCCTGCATGGAGCAGCAGGTGTCCTGGGTGTGCTCTCCTGTGAGAACGGCCCTCCTTTACGCCTTGCCCCAGTTACCTCTGCCTGTGTTGGACAGTTGTGCACCAGTGGTGGCCTCTGGGTCTGGCCCAGGTGGCTGCATGCTGGGAGGAGATTCTGGTCAGTTGCTGTGGGCACAGCCTCTCCCCGGCTGCTCCGCCACTGTGTGCAAGCGCGGGGCTGCTCTCTGGCTGCTCAGCCACTGCAGTTGGGCTGCACCAGAGGCTGAACGACTGGCAGGCTGTTTATCACTGTGAGGGGCCTCAGGGCTGCATTATCTCCCAGGGGGCTGGTGCGCCCGAAATTCTCCAGGATTCCCAACTGCTGGGCTGAGTGTGCCAGGACACTTCCATCCAGCTGTGAGGCCCCTGTCCCTTCAAGACTTTCAAAAAGCACTCACTTTTCTTTTGTTCTGGGAACCAGCTGCAGGGACCTGCTCGCAGATTTTACTTTTCCATTTCCCTAATATCCAGCACACCATGCAATGTGTGTCTGCGCTCCTGGTGCGGACTACTAGAGCTGGTTATTTAGCAGTCCTGTGCTTCCTCTCCCTCCCCACTCTTACTCCTTTCTTCCCACGAGGGAGCTGGGGTGGGCGGAGTGCTCAGGTCCCGCCAGGCCACAGCTTGTATCTTACCCCCCTTGTGAGATGCTGAGCCCTTGCAGATGTAGATGTAGCCTGGCTTTTGTACTGTATCCTCTGGTCTCTCTTTTTGGAATAGTTGTATTTGTTGTATTTTCAAAAATATATATGGTTTTGGGAGGAGTTTTCCGCTGCCCTACTCACGCCACCATCTTGGCTCCTCTCTCTCCTGGAGTATCTTTTCATGTGACGTTTGGTCATCTGAATTTCTTCTTTGGACAAGTGTCTGTTTAGATCCTCTGCCCATTTGTTAATTGGATTACTTGCTTTTTGTTTGTTGCGGCATGTGTGCTCTTTATATATTATGGATGTCATTCCCTTATTGGATATGTCGTTTATGAATATATTCTCCCATACTGTAGGATGTGTTTTTGTCTGACTGATGTTGTTCTTTGCTGTTCAGAATGTTTTTAGTTTGATATAGCCTTCGGTGAATTTTTCTATTGCTTTATTCTTCTCTATTTTATTTATTTCTGCTCTTAACCTTATTTTGTTCCTTCTGCTAACTTTAGGTTTCATTTGTTCTTCTTTTTCTAGTTTCTTTAATTGTGTGTTTAGACTCTTTATTTGGGGATTTTCTTGTTTATGGAGGTAAGCCTGTATTGCTATGTACTTCCTTCTTAGAACTGCCTTCACAGCATCCCACACATTTCAGTCCTGTTGAATCTTTGTTTTCATTTGTCTCCATGTATTGCTTGATTTCTCTTTTAATCTGTTCATTGATCCAATGATTGTTTAGAGGTATGTTGTTTAGCTCCATGTGTTTGTAGGATTTTTTATTTACTGTGTAATTTATTTCTTGTTTCACATCACTGTTGTCTGAGAAACTTCCTGATACTACTTCAATCTTCTTGAGTTTATGGAGACTCTTTTGTGGCCTAGTATGTGATTTATTCTGCAGAACACTGCATGTACACTTGAGAAAAATGTGTATCCTGCTGCTCTTGGGTGGAGTGTTTTTTTAGATGCCCATTAATTCCATCTAATTCAGTTTATTGTTCAGTGCCTCTGTTCCCTTGTTTATTTTCTCTCTGGTTGATCTGTCTACTTATGTGAGTGGTGTTAAAGTCTCCTAAAATGAGTGTGTTGCAGTCTATTTCCCCTTTTAATTCTGTTTTGTTTTACATGTTTAGGAGCTCCTATGCTGGTTGCATAGATTTTTATGATGGTTATAGCCCCACATTGGACTAACACCTTTATCATTATGTAATGTCCTCTTTGTCTCTTGTTACTTCCTTTTTTTTGAAATCTATTTTGTCTAAGTACTGCCACTCCTGCTTTTTTACACCTCTTATTTGTGTAGAGTATCTTTTCTATCCCTTCACTTTTAGTCAGTGTAAGTCTTTGGGTCTGAAATGAGCATCTTATTGGCAGCATATAGATGGGTCTTGTTTCTTTATCCATTCTGCCTCTCTTTCTTTTAATTGGTACATTCAGTTCATTTACATGTAAGGTAATTATTGATAAGTATGTATTTTTGCCACTTTATTGTTTTCTGGTTGTTTTTATTGGTTGACAAGTCTTCCAATAGCCTCCTGGGGTTTCCTTTGTAAATAATCTTTTTTTCTTTCTCTGGCTGCATTCAGTACTCTCCCCCTTAGTCTTGGTCTTGCCATTCTAATGATTATATGTCTTGGTGTTGTCTTGCTGGCATTCCTTTTGTTAGGGACTCTTTGTACTTCCATGATATGATTGTCTTTTTCTTTCCCTAGATTGGGGAATTTTTCAAAAATTATTTCCTCCAAGAGACTTTCTATTCCTTTGTCTTTCTCTTCTCCTTCTGATATCCTTATTTTGTGACTATTGTTTCATTTGCATTGGTTACACATCTCTTATTATTCTTTCATTCCTAGGGATAATTTCTCCTCTCTGTTCCTCAGTTTGGTTGTGTTCCTGTTCTCTAATTTCATTCTCACTGATTGTCTCCTCTGCTTGTAGTAATCTATTCTTAAATCCCTCCACTGTATGTTTCATTTCAGTTACTGTATTCTTCAGCTCTGAGTAGCTCTTCTTCAGCTCTTCTATCTCTTTGCAGAAGTCCTCCCTGAGATCTTGTATTTTTTTTGTAAATCAGTGAGAATGTTTATGAATTTCACTTTAAAATGTTCACCATGAAGAGTAGTGATTTCCATTTCACTTAGCCCTCTTTTGAGTGTCTTATCCTGTAGTTTTGTTTGGAACATATTCCTCTGCCTCCTCATTGAGTCAGAGTTTCTGTGTTTCTTCCTTTGTATTAGATGGATCTTCTATGCTTCTTGGCCTATAGAGTAATAGCTTTATGAAGGAGGTATCCTATGGTGCCCAGAAGCTCAAGACTCTTTACTCTCCAGTGCCTGGTTCTATTTTGTTGGAGCCCCAACTGGTGTTGGTGCACAGTGGGTGGAGGTGCCTTTCTTTCTGGAGCACTGGCAGTTTTCCTCAGCTGCCTTTGTGATCCAAGCAGAAGCCTCTACTGGGATTGCTGTGGGTTGTGTGGCCTCTTCCTGCCCAGCCACTATGGCAGAGCTTCAGTGTTAATGGGGTTGGCAGGCCAATGTGAGCCTGTGGGGAAGAGCAGGACATGGAGCACCAGGCTGGGACACCTGCACAGAGGAAAGAGCTCTTGGGGCTGGCTTCTACAGGCAGCTCCCTGTTTGGGCTGAAATGAGAAAAGGAAGCTGGGACAGTCTCTCTCTGCCTGCCAGGCAGGAAACTCTGGTGCTGCTGTTGGGCTGAGTGGGTTGAATCACTGACAGTTCATTCTGGGAGGAACCTCAGGGCCATGTTTCCAGTGAGGGGGACGGAGTGTCTTGGGCTCCCAAGAGTTCCTTACCTATTGGTCAGAGGGAGGGCTGGGGAGGTATTGTCCATCTGCCCTTTCTCCTGATGAGAGCATTCCATCCAACCCTCACCCCTCTGGCACCATGCCCACTGTTGACAAGTCTTTCAAACAGCTGCCTCTGCTTTGGGTCTCAGGACTGACAGAGAGTGCCTGTCCTCCACAAATGGCTGGAGTCTCAGCCTTCCAGAGTGTTTTAGCTGTTCCTGGTGTCCAGCCCTGCTAATCACCAGAACCCAAACTAATGTGTACTCATGTTCCCAGGGCAGATCTCCAGGACAAGGTATGCAGCATTTCTGGGCACCTATCCCCTTCCTGCTCTGTTCCTCTTCCTTCTGCCTGTGGGATAGGTTGGGGATAGGGCTTGGGTCCAGCTCAGTCATGGCTCTGCCACTATACCCTTTTCTGTGTGGTCTTGTCTCCTTCCCTGGGTGTAGTTTGCCTGTTCTGCAGTTCTCAGGTCATTTTCAGGTTTAATTGTATTTGCTGTATTTTCTTCTTTTATGTGTATTTGGGAGGTGGTTTCCACCTTACCTTTCTACTCCACCATCTTTTTCTCCCTCCCTGCAACCAATTCTTCTTTATCCCTTCATATATTGATGAAGATTTAAGATGCTTCTGTATCTTCCCTGTTCTAAATAATGTTGCAGTGAACATAGGGTGGCATATTTCTCTTTGAATTGGTGTTTTCATTTTCTTTGGATAAATACCCTGAAATGGAATTGCTGAATTGTTTTATATATTCTGGGTCCTTTGAGATTCCATATGAATTTCATGGTGGGTTTTTCTATTTCTGCAAAAAATGTCATTGTGATTTTGATGATAATTTCATTGAATCTGTATAATTCATTACATAGTATTGTTTCTTCACAATACTAAATCTCCCAACCCATGGATATGGGATGCCTTTCAATTTGTTTATGACTTCCTTATTTCCACAAACATTTTATAGTTTTAAATGTACAATTTTTTGTCCCCTTTGTTGATTATTCCCAAGTATTTTATTATGTTATTGTAAATGGGATTAAAGCATCCAGTTTGGATTATTAATTGATAGCATATATCAACCTAACTGAATTAAGTACATTGATTTTGTATTCTGCAACATTGCTGAATTTGTTTATTAGTTCTAGCATTTGTGTGTGTGATCTTTATGGTTTTCTGCATATAAGGTTATATCCTCTGTGAATAGAGAACATTATACCTCTTCCTCTGAAATTTGGTTTTCTTTTGTTACTTTCTCATGCCTAATTGCTCCGTGTACAGCTTTCTAAAAGCTGAAATTAACTGCTGAATAGATGTGGGGAAGTGGACACCCTTGTCTTATTTCTGAACTTAGGGGAAAAGCTCTCAGTCTTTCACCACAGAGTGCGATGCCTTCTGTGAGTTATTCATACATGGCCTATGTTTAAGTATTTCCAGCCTATCTTTAGTTTGTTGAATTATTTTTATCATGAAAGGAATTGGAGTTTTGACAAATGCTTTTTCTGTATGCACTGAGATGATCATATGTTTTTGTCTTCATTCTGTTAATGTGGTATATTACACTGATTTTTGTATGTTAAACCATCCTTATCTTCCAGGACTAAATCCTAATTGGTCATGGTGTATAATCTTTTTAATATGCTGCTGAATTCAGTTTGCTACTATTTTTAAACTATTTCTGCATTAATATTCACTAATATTCATCATTTTCTTGGCAGTGGCCTTTTTCTGGTTTTGGTATCCAGGTAATGCAGGGCTTATAAGTTTGAAAATGTTACCTCCTTTTTAATTTTTTGGAAAAGTTTCAAGATAAATGGTAGTTTTTCTTTAAATGTTTGGAAGAATGTACCAATTCAGCTACCAGATCCTGGACTTTTCTTGTTGGTAGATTTTTAATCTCCTTTCTAAATATAGGCCTGTACATAGTTTCTATTTTTTCATGGCTCAATATTTGTAGGTTGTGTATTTACAGTAATTTGTTCATTTTATCTAGTTGATACAATTTGTTGTATATAATTATTCATAGTATTTTCTTATAATCCTTTTTCTTTCTCTAAAACCAGTAGTAATTTTCCAATTTTCATTTCTGATTTTAATAATTTGAATCTCTCTCTTTTCTTAATCAATCTTGCTAAAGCTTTATTGATTTTGTTGATCTTTGTGAAAAATGAATTCCTGGTTTACTTGATATTCTGTATTGTTTTACAATGCTCTATTTTGTACATCTGTGTTTGAACCTGTGTTATTTCCTTCTTCTTGCTGGCTTTGGGTTCAGTTTGTTCTTCTTTCCCTAGCATAAAGTTAGGTTGTTTATTTGAGATCTTTCCCTCTCTTTTAATGAAAGTATTGGCAGCTATTGATTTTCTCTTAGCACTACTTTCTCTCCATCCTATAAGTTTTGGTATGTTGTGCTTTTGTTTTCATTTATCCCAATATGTTTTCTAATTTCCTTTTTGATTTCTTCTTTGACCCATCAATAGTTAACAGTATATTGTTTAATTTCCATGTATTTGTGAAACTTCCACTTTTCTTTACATCACTGATTTTTAATTTCATTTCCTTGTGCTAGGTAAAGATATTTTGTATGATGTTAAGCTTTATTAAATGTATTAATACTTGTCTTATAGTCTAACATTTGGTCTATTCTGTAGAATATTCCATGAGCACTTGAGAAAAATGTGTTTTCTATTTTGTTAATGGAATGTTCTGTACATATCTGTTAAGTCCAATTGGTCTGTAATGTTGTACAAGCCCTCTATGTACTTTTTGATCTTCTGTCTGGTTGTTCTATTCATTAATGAAAGTGAAGTATTGAAGTCACCTACTATTTTGACAGATTTGCGTATTTCTCCCTTGAATCCTATCAATGTTTGCCTAACATTTTAGAGCTCTGATGTTTTCTGCTTCTATATTCACCAGTCATGTTGGCCTGTATTTTTCTTTTCTTTAGTGTTTTTTTTATGGCTTTGGATTCAGGGTAATGCTGGCCTCATATGATTAATTTAGAGGTGTTCTCTCCTCCTTGCTGGAGTCTTGAGTGCCCTTGTGCTGGGGTCGATTGAATGCCTGGGACTGGGTCCTGCTGGGTGCCTGTGTTCACAGGCGCCTTGCTGGAGCCTGGATTACAGGCATCGTCTGGGGACCTGAGGCCACAGGAGCTTCTGGGACAGAAGGAGCTGGTGGGTGCTGGGGTGAGCTGGGAGTCTGCATTCATGGGAGCCTGTCAGGGACATGGTGCCAGGGAAGTCAGCTGGTGCCATGGTGGGCTGGGTCAGGGGGTGAGTGTAGCAGCCTGGGACTGTGGCCTGGGGGCCTCAGTTCACATAAGTGTTCTAAGAGCCTGGAACTGAGGAAGCTTCCCGGAGCTGTGAAATCACCTGTGGCCACTAGCCACCTGGGGTTGCTGGAGCTGGCCAATCCCTGGTGGGTGGAAAGCCTGAGTTTTCAGGGGCCCTCTGAGAACCTGAACTTGAGGCAGTTGCCTGGAACCACAGGACCTTCCTAAGGTTGCTGGGGCTAGCAGGCACCCGTGTGGGATGGACCTTAGCTTTGTGGGAGCCTGCTGGAAGCCTAGGGCTGCAGAAGCTGCCTGGGTCCATGGGAGCTGCCTGTGACCACTGGAGCCAGCAGGTGCTGTGATGAGCTGGGGGCCTGGAGTCATACTTACTGGGAGCCTGGTGCCAGAGAAGCCATCTGTTGCAGCAGGAGCCACCTTGGGATCACTGGAGCTGGCAGGTGCCAGGGTGAGGGGGAATGGTTGGGTTCCTGGGAGCCAGCTGGGATTCTGGTGCCACCAGGGACCTCCAGAGCTGTCAGAGGCCTGGGTTCTCAGGGGCCCACTGGGATCCCTGTGGTTGAAGCCACGTAGAACTATGAGAGGTGTCCAGGGCCACTGGAGTAGGCAGGCACCAGAGGGAGCACGTGGCCTGGGTTTGTGGTAGTCTTCTGGGAGCCCTGTCCTGGAAGCTGTGTGGGACAATGGAGTAGGCAGACATCAGAAAGAGCCTGGGACTGGGTTCACAGGAGGCCACTTGGAACTTTGTGCCAGGGACACCACTTGGGGCCATTGTTGCCAGTAGACAATGGGAGGATGTGTATTTTTGGGTTCCTGGGAGCCCTCAGGGATCCTGGTTCCATGGGATCCACCTGAGGCTGCTGGGATTGGCAACGGAGAAAGTGAATAGGACATTGGTTTGTGATCAGCCACCAGAAGTGCTTCCTTGGAAGCTTCTCGGAGATATGTGAGCTGCCCGAGGCCACTGAGTAGGCAGGCACTAGGGGAATCAGGGTCTAGGCTTATAGTAGCTTGCTGGGCACCTGGTGCCAAGGATGCCATTAGGGGCTGCTGAGCTGCTTGTGGTTTTGGAGCCCCCAAGTACTGGGTGAGAGGCCTGGGTTCACAGGATCACACAGGGATCCATCTAGAGCCACAGGAGTCAGCCTGGTGCAGGGCTGGGTCCTCTGTAGAGCCCATGGTATCACTGGGTGCTCACTATGTTCTCCTTGCCGCAGCAGGAAGGTGTCTCCCCACACTGGGCTGCCTGGGCTTGGTGGGACAGTAAGTGTGAACCGATCTTTTCTCCCTCCCCAATATGTCCTTCTTACTTCTGTGCTTCACCCAGGTGCTGTCATCCATCACCTGCAATCTGCTTTTAGGAGGGTGTTTTCATGCATGGATAGTTGTTCAATTTGATGGAGGTTGGGGTGATAGAAACTGCTATGCTGCCATTTTGCTTCCATCTCTTTCCTTAAAGATCTCCTGATTTTGTATTTTCAGGCCTATTTTTAAATAAGACTGGTTGTGCTCTGATTGCCAGTACCTCTGTGTGTACCAATTCAGGTAAGGTCTAATTACTTATATCCATACAGGATTATTTAACCACTCAGGTACCAAATTGAGCATGCATATGCAACTGGGCTTTTTGTATGAGGGTCTGAACCTTAGATGGAACGTGAACTTGGAAAATTCAGGTGGCCTTTGTAGAGGAGAGGACATCAAATTGATTCTCCATCGCTTAGAATATAATCTAAATGCATAGACGTGGATTTGGTAGATTTAATAAATTTAACCCTCGTTTCTGTGTTTATCATTAGGGCCTAAGACATAGTAGATCCCTCATAAATGTATATGATACAGGTATACTACACTTTTGAAGACTATTAATGTACATTTACCTTTTAACCTTTTAACATTTATTCATGTAGAAGAGTCTAATTTTCTAGATGTGCCTATTTTCCTCATTGTGTATGCTGTGTGTGTGCATAAGCGAGGGGATTAGGATTATAACAGGAATACAAAAAAGAAGAGGATGTCAGTATTAAATTTTCAGCATGTGGAATAAGATTTTTTTCCTGGTCTATAGCAGGCAATAATCTTGAAAAGAAAATATTGTCAAGAAAAAAGAGCCATAAAAACTTTTCAAGTTTTCTTTGACATATGGAGAGCCAGGTTGGTGAAATAGGAATTTCATGTGGTATCTTGCACAGACTAGAGAGGAGTTACCCCTCCCATCATTCAGGTTGGGGCTTAGTGTTCCCAGGAAGGGCAATATGATTTAAAGGAATTCCATTACAAAGAGCAAAGGTGACTGGAATGCCTGTGCCTCTGTCTCAGATGACTGTGATAGGAGAAGGAGCAAAGAATGATGACAGCTGAGGAAACATGTTTTATGATCTTTTCTCTTTTCCTGGGCTAAGATCTCAGGGTAGGAGCCTTGTTAGAGAGCTTAAGGGAAAATCTGAAATCAGAGAAGTATTTGTTCTGTACCCCATTTGGGTCTCCTGGAGGAGACTTTCATTCAGTGTTCCCTCCATATCAAAACAGGTCTGTCAGCAACCACAGCCGAGTCAAGTTGATGGGTGGCATAGTCAGGCAGAGAGATGACCCAAGTTTAGTGCTCCAGAGTCTTCTTCAGCTCAGTGTTGGGTAGAAGGTATTTACAAGTCTCTGCATGCCCTGTGGAAATACAGGGAAAGTAGCTGATGATGCTGTCTGGAGAGTCATGATACAAACTGAGGGCTGCAGGGTGGGGGGATCCTGAGCAAGGTCATAGTGATTACAGAAAAATCAAGAACTAACATTTTCTTTCCAGTCAGAGCATAGTGTCTAAATGTGCCACTTGTTGAAAGAAGAAATTAATAACTATCTTATCCTTGTTAGTTAAAACCTGCCTGATAGCTCATCTGCACTATGCCAAGGTAGCAAGGTGCCTGCCTCTGTAACTTCTTTTCCCGACGAGGCTTGACTGAGGCAAGCACAGGTTTGTTATAGTGCCTTGAGTCTCTGCAGCTGTCCATTCTGACCGCTCGGATCTTGGAAACTCAGCTAGGCCATAGAGGTCCGAGCACGATTTTAAAGTACAGCGGTGCAGCAGTAACTCTGGGCAGCATCTCTCTCCTACTAGTCATGACCTGATCAAAATGAAGCAAGCCCAACTGGACCATTAAGAAGACGGTATTCAATCTCTGCTTGCCTGACTAGGCATGACTCTGGACACGATCTTCCTGTGGGATCATCCAGTTGTGACTGGGGCATTGGCAAGCAGGGAGTGAGAAGTCCTTTGATTTTTTTCTTTTTCCCACTGGCTCACGCTCCAGTTCAACTTGAGTGGCCAAGCTGAGCTCTGAGGTAAAGGTTTACATGACTCTGCTTCTGTACTAATTGGGATATGGTATGCATTTAAAGATCCAACAGAGTTCTGTGTACGTGGTGTTTCTATCTTTTTACAGCCATTATTTCTCCATCTTTACCCATAGGACTGAAGATGTCTGTAGCCCTCTATTTAAAGATAATGGCAGGGATAAGAAGCAAACAGGGGGGAAGTTATTTTTGGAAATAAATACCTTAGCTGTTAGGAAAATATATACGAAAAAGTCAATACAAGCATCAATTCATATAATTTAAAGTCACACACTTTATAACCATAAGAAGTAGATTTTATTTAAATTCAGTTTGTCAAAGTACATATATCTTTGCACAATTTATGTAGTTCTTTTTTAAAACTTAAAAGGCAGCAGGACATTTTATAAGCATCTCTCCGGATTTTATTTGCTGGTTTCACATATGAGAATACAAAGCTTGTTTAAAAGAACATGTTGCATAAATTATAAAATAATAGTACATTTATTTGAAAAGTTACTTCTTGAAGCACATTCAACATTTCATTTTAAATATTTTTATAATAGCATAAATTTAAAGGTAAAGTACTAACCAACTATCCTTTTTTGTTGTTTTCAATTTAAAAAGCTTTTTTGTAGTGCACACATCCTTAATATTTTCTTCTGTATGACTACAACAACAGGGAAGAATGTATTGGCACATAAAATATAATTATAAAATTATAAAAATAAAAGCTAAGTGTGGATATTGGACATTTGGTGTTTCCATGTGTTAATATTACAGAACATCTTGCCAATGTTACTGTACTTTAAAAACTGGTTTTGAAAACTTGTTTAACTTTGTAGGTGTTCACAGAGTTCACAGAAATGTTTGAGGAGAACATTACTTTCTATACAAGTGAGGCCCTGACACTCTTAAAGGTGAGGTCACAGTTTATATCAATGTAAAAAATACTTGCTCTTTTTTTGTATAGATTGTATATATGAAATTGCAATAATATTTTACTAGTAATATGTGACAAGACAAAATGTTAAGGAATAACAAATCTCTGTGTGCTTTGGAAGACGGTCCTGTACAAGAGTTAGTTTGAACATTTTAGCGTACTGTGATCGGTGTAACAAATTACGTCAGTGAGCTATTTTTTGTTTTTGTTTTTTAGCCTCAACAAAAGGCTTTCCTTTTGGTAAATGTGAGGTATTATCTAGCTATTTGGGATATTATTTGAGTAAGAGAATGATATTTTACTGAAAATGAGACTTTCAATTTTCAGTTTTAGATGTTCTCTTTTATATTTGTTATTTTCCAGATATTAGAGAACGTTATTTTTCCTAAAATAGAAAATGATTTTTAACTTCTGACACTTACCTTAAAAATTACCAATGCTTTTATAACATTTCATCCCTTGGCTACTATCAGTTTCCCTTAAACATTTTAACCTTTTAAAGTAATGAGACTAAGCCTGGGACTATTGGATTTCCATTTCCACTTAACACATTTAACAGCTATATGTAATTTACGCTTGAAAACTTGTTCTGACTTCACAAATGAGAGCAATTATAACTACATATTAAAATGACTCTAGAATTTTCATCTTTGATTACTATCTGAAGGAAAGAACATTCTTCTCTTCTTCCTACTCCATTTCCTGAAAGTACCCGTTTTCTTTCCCTTTGATGAAAATGGCTTTATGGTAGCTTCATCACCACCACACATGTACCCGCTCTTCCAATGTTGACAAGAGCTTCCTAACACAGAAAATAAAAACAGGGAAAGAAATGCAGTTTGAAAGAACTCTGTCTTTAACATAATATGGCATGCTGAAAAAGTCCTTAGCTATTCTGGTCCAACCTTCATCTTGCATAAAAGTAAGGGGAAATACAGGCCAAATCACAGTCCAGAGTGGTGGAAAGAATGTACATATCTTTGGAGTGACACAGACCTGAATTTGAGGAGCAGGTGATATTGAAGAAGTTTCACCTCTCTGATAATTTTCTCCTTTGAGAAATTGCAGCTAATAATACTCATCCTTCATTTTGTTGTTTACTTTTGGGCACAAGCCAAAACTAGGAGCAGACATTTGTGGATGAGGACATTGCTCTTTGAATCATAATATATACATAGAAAGTCAGCCAGAGAGTAAAGCTCTTAAATTATTGAACATATTCACTTTCCTGTGAAGAGAGTGAGTCCATGAAGTCAAAGGAATGTTCTGCCCTCTTCCACATAAGCACTTTTGGATCCTGCTAATGATCAACTAGATCTACTAGTAATTTTCTGTGGCACACATAGAGCATGCACTACAAAATCTTCTAAGAGAATCTGAATAGCCCCTAGAGAAGAAGGTAATCCAATTAATTCCAAACATACGTTTTGTAATCTTTTATTAAAATCTGAAACATACCAATCTTATTATTTTCAATGAGTACCTCTCTCCATTCATCTTTCTGGGCATCATATGACTCAACAGCATTCAAACAAGTATGTCCATCATACCCTCCAACCACATAGAGCCTGTCTCCAAGGGGTCATATAACACCAGCAACTCGAGGAACACCCAGAGGTGCCACAGTTGACCACGAATCAGTTTTTGGATCATACCTTAAGAGGTTTAGGAAGACAACAGAGAAAAGTCCAACAGTGTTAAAATTTAAAATATAGACATTAATAAAATGTATCTTTGTCTAAGAAGTTAAAAATACCTTATAAATATCAAATGTAGTCTACTAAATGTTAAGGATCAATACATGATGAAATTCTCTTCTGCCACCAGAGTTCACGTGAAGCATATCAAAAATGTATTTCCTTTGCAAAATACTATGCATTTCTTTGATCTGTACTCAGATTCTCTGTGAGCAAATCTCACATATTAGCATCTTAACATTCTATGAAAAATGCCCCTTCTCTCACTTAGTGTACTGATTGGAGAGCTTTTGTTTTTCTATTACCTTATTCATTATTTACAAAAGTTATACATGATCCAATTTATACAAGAGCTCACATTTTAAGTAATTCTGAATATAATGGCCTTTTTGCTATATATAATATAGTATCCTGGTTTTCGTACTATTTCTCATTAGAATGATTATAGTCTTATCCTGCCTTTTCCCCTCTGGGAGTTCCTATTTATCTTTACAGGAGCCTAGGATTATTTTCCATTTATTTTTACCTGAAGTTAACGCCTTATCCCCAAGCCTCTTCTGTAAGCAAATAAAAGGCAGTTCGGTTAGTGATATTAATTAAAATCTTCTCCAGGAATTATTTCCTAAAATTTGAAGCCTATTCACAAAATATGCAATTCTAAAATCTAAAAGAAGTGACTAAAAGAAAACTCATATGATTATACATGGAAATGCTCTCCTATTTTTTGTTAGCCTATTTGAAAACCCAATGAAAAAGATTTATTTTATGAAAGAGATTTTCGTGTATTACCTTCTACTAATTTTCTTATAATTATAATACCTCTCTTATTTCTATTATTATCACTTTATTCATATTATAAATTATCTGATCCAAGCTTTCCATTTGAACTTGGCTGCACACATCCAGGAATATTTTTAATAATATCTGAAAATCAGCAACAATTAACATAACCTCAATATCCAGTAGATACTTCTTAGTGTCACAAAGCATATCACCTGGAGTTCTGATATTACAATAAAACCCAGAAACAGAAAATCTCATAGCTGCATACTTTAGTAAGTTGAATCTTCAGCACAATTGTTATTAATTGATGCTCCACTCAGCTAACACAGTACACACATGTATGAATGGTGAACCAGGGCCCACAGGATATCCTTAAAGACTGGCACCCAAACCCAAGACTTTTATACATGTGCACAATAATGCTAAAACATCTGGCAGTTAATATTATCTGGACAGTGTTTGGTTAACAAAAGTGTTTTGGGGACTGTTGAATCTTTTGGGGAAAGAACTGGCAATATGGTTGCCATCTGTAAAGACACACAGAAGCAGTTATTTAAAAATAATTAGCCACTATGTCACTTTCAAATTAAAATAGCATTACGCCTCTCCCTTTTTGTTCCTTTTTTGCCTTTCTGTCTCTCCTTACTTTGGATAAAAATATCTGTATTCTAGTGGAAATAAAATGGAGTCTGCAACAAAGGGAATCAGTCCTGGACATTTTCTTCCACTTGGAAGAATAACTAGGGATAATTTGCTAGACTTCTTTGCCTCAATTTTCTCATCAACATTATGGAAATAGTAATCCCTGAGCCAAGCAACATAAGTTTATGTGATAGATTTAGAAACCTTTAATTTATATGATTATCTTAAATAATTGGATGAGACTCCCAAGGTACTCAGTAGGCCAACAAGTTTTTAATAAAAAATAATCTCAGAAAAATCGTCTAACAGTGATTGCAGTGGGGTATGTGGATGACTTGATAATAGGGTGAACGTTGAAACCACAATGTTGCTCATGTGAAACCTTCAGAAGATTGTGTATCTATGCTACCTTAATTTTAAAAAAAGGAAAAGAAAAGAAAAATACTCTAAGACATAGAAATGAGGATGATCTGATTCCACAGAATATGCACCTTTGATTGACTTTCTATTGACAAAGCTATTTTACAACTCTGTAGAGGTGGAGGTTAACTTGCAGAAAACTGAGTTTTCTTGTGATTCTTCTCCATAACAATACAAATGAATTTTGCCTGACACAGAATTAATGCCCACCATGTAGAAATGATGATGCCCAAAGATTACATTTTATTCCCTGTAGGATATTAACTATATTTGCATCTATTAACAATTTTTTTCAGCATTCCTAAATTATCTATATACCTTTTCTTCAAAGACTCTGAACTGGTTTTAGCATCTTATGGGCTTGCTTCATTAATTAATCACATAAAATCCTTGACACAAGTAAATTATATATTTGTATGAAAGTCACAACTTTCTGAAAATTATACTTTAGCACTAGCCATTTTCTCAAGGTTATTTGAAGGAAAATGCTAAAAAGGGGATAATGATAGTAGTAACAAAAATATTGTTCACAAAAATAATACAAACAAAAACAGTATCATGAACTGACTTCTACTGAGTACTTTATGGGTGCCAGGAAATGTACTAAGTACAGTAACATTGATTATCTTGTACCCTAACATTGATTATCTTGTCCCCAAGGAGGTTGATATTACAATCATTCCCATTTTTCACATGAAGAAACTGATGTTTAGAGATATAAAGTAACAGGATCAAGTTCACATAACTTGTAAATAGAAGTCCTGGGATTGGAACTTAGACTTCCCTTGATTGGTGCAATTAATTATTTGAAAAGAATAATCTCTTAGTGTTCTTAAGAACTGGCTTTTCTCCAGGCTCTATCAGTTGGTTTTCTTCATACTGCACCAACCCCTTCTTCTAAGTCACAAATTGTTTTTCTCATGCTGTTTTCAAGGCTGTCTCTTTGTTTTTGATGTTCAACAGTTTGATTACACTGCTCAGTGTGGGTCTTTCTAGGTTTGTCCTACTTGAAGTTCCAAACGACATTTCAACCTAAAATCTCTGATCTTATCTATAAAGCTTTCCCCTTTATTTCTACAGTTTTGATTGTGCTTTTTCCTCTCCCTGAAATTCCCTCCGTTTGTTTGCATACATACAAATTACAAATTTTACCTCTTGCATGAATTTCTCTTGACGACACCATCCCGCAGTGATCTCTGTCTTCTGAATTTTGACAACCTTACTGACTGTAAATTACTCATTTGGTCTTAATTAATATTAATTAACTATTATATTTGCATTATTTTTTCTATCTTGAAATGGAGTATGAATGGTATAACTGCAAAATCATAGAATTGACTTACTTTAAACATGTCACACAAATATGTGTTTCCCATTCAAAAAAGTTACCCTTGGAAAATGAAATAGTTAACACAATAGAGTCATAGTTCAGAACATAATACCTCTCTTTGGGAATACTTTCTGTATATTTTGTGGTGGTAAGTTTTCCTCTTTTGAAGATTGATTTGATTTTTGAAACAAAGTTATTTTTAATTGAGCTGCTGAATGGTTTGAGTGATACAGCTGGGTGTAAAATTTCTTTGTTACTACATTCCTTCTGTCTTATTATTTTAAAAGTTGACTATCAAACAAAGCAGTATATTCTTTCAATATATTTCTTAATGATGGATCTGAAATGCTTAAGGAGGATTTCATCAAAATATTTTGAGTCTAAGAGTAAGTGTGCAATTTGATAAAGGTTTAGTCCCCTGAGAGGATAATCACTTATTTGGAAGCCTAAAAATCTTTCTGGTAGCCTGAAAATCGTTATCATTTCTGAAAAAAAGAAAAACAACAAATAAATACGTGCATAAGTAAATGAAAAGATTTTACAGTTCCACACGGTTAGAAAAGCTGGTGCATTGGCTAGAAGCAGAAGAATCATGACCCCCAACAACATATAAGAATCCATTATATGTTGCAGCTCCCACATGTCCCGGCCTTTTAGACACTGAAGCGCACAGACTCCATTTGTTGTGTGTGGGTCAAAGTATTTCATTGATTTAAGGCAGAAAAGTCCATCACGTCCACCAATAGCGTATATCCTAGAAAAAGCACAAGTGTCTGTATGCGTATACACATACAGAGAGGGAGAGAGATTGTATTTCCAATTTGTGCATAGAATGAAAGTGAAAGAACCTTGCACAAAGCATTTAAACTTTCTGAATATATATATTCTTCTCTGGTAGTATTTTGTAGCAGATGGACTGACTCTGTGAATGGATACTTATTTGAAGGCACATGCTAAGGTCGACCTTAATCCAAGCCTCTCTCCTTTAAAATTTTTGTGAAAGTTACTTTGACTTGGCAGATTAAAGGATTCCATGGGAAATGAAATACAGAGAAAGAAGGGAGATATCAAAAGCATTGGCAGCGTTTGTCAATTATGGTTTAATAAAGCTATAAATTTTAAAAAGTTAACTCTCTTGCCAAAGACCAACTCTAGCAACCTTATAATTTTAGCAAGATTCAACTGCCTGGCACTGGAATCCCTATCGTCGTTTTTTAAATTTTTTGTTATTAAGGTATTATTGATATACACTCTTATGAATGTTTCACATGGAAAACAGTGTGGTTAGTACATTCACCCGTATTATCAAGTGCCACCCATACACCATTGCAGTCATTGTCCATCAGTGTAGTAAGATGTCAGAGATTCATTATTTGCCTTCTCTGTGCTACACTGTCTTCTCCATGAAACCCTCCACACCATATATACTAAACATAATACCCCTCAGTCCCCTTTTCCCTCCCTCTCCACCCACCCTCCCACACCCCTCCCCATTGGTAACCCCTAGTCCTTCTGGGAGTCTGGGAGTCTGCTGCTGTTTTGTTCTTTCAGTTTTACTTCATTGTTATACTCCACAAATAAGGGAAATCACTTGGTACTTGTCTCTCTCCACCTGGCTTATTTCACTGAGCATAGTATCTTCCAGCTCCTTACATGTTGTTGCAAATGGTAGGGTTTGTTTCTTTCTTATGGCTGAATAGGATTCCTTGTGTATATGTACCACATCTTCTTTTTCCATTCATCTACTGATGGACACTAAGGTTGCTTCCATATCTTGGCTATTGTTAATAGTGCTGTGATACACATAGGGGTGCATATGCTTTTTGGTTTGAGAACTTATATTGTTTGGGTAAATTCCAAGGAGTGGGATTCCCGGGTCAAATAGTATTTCTATTTTTAGTTTTTTGAGGATACAGATTGCTTTCCATAATGGTTGAACTAGCGTACATTCCCACCAGCAGTGTAGGAGGGTTGCCCTTTCTCCGCATCTTTGCCAGCATTTCTTGTTCTTAGTTTTTTCGATACTGGCCATCCTTACTGGTGTGAGGAGATATCTCACTGTGGTTTTAATTTGTATTTCCCTGGTGATTAGTGATGTGGGGCATCTTTTCATGTGTCTGTTGGCCATCTGAATTTCTTCTTTGGAAAATTGTCTCCTCATATCCTCTGCCCATTTTTTAATGGGTTATTTGTTCTTAGGTTGTTGAGGCGTGTAAGTTCTTTATATAGTTTGGATGTTAACCCCTTGTTGGATATGTCATTTACAAATATATTCTCCCATACTGGAGGATGCCTTTTTGTTCTGTTGATGGTTTCCTTTGCAGTACTGCAGCCTTTTAGTTTGATGTAGTCCCACGTGTTCATTTTTGCTTTTGTTTCCCTTGCTCAAGCAGATGCGTTCAGGAAAAAGTTGCTAATGTTTATATTCAGGAGATTTTTGCCTATGTTGCCTTCTAAGAGTTTTATGGTTTCATGACTTACATTCAGGTCTTTGATCAATTTCGAGTTTATTTTTATGTATGGGGTTAAACAATAATCCAGTTTCATTCTCTTACATGTAGCCGTCCAGTTTTACTAACACCAGTTGTTGAAGAGGCTGTCATTTCCCCATTGTATGTACGTAGCTCCTTTATAATACATGAATTGACCGTATATGCTTGCGTTTATATCTGGGCTCTCTAGTCTGTTCCATTGGTCTATTCTTCTGTTCTTGTGCCAGTACCAAATTGTCTTGATTACTTTGGCTTTGTAGGAGAGTTTGAAGTTGGGAAGCATAATCTCTACCAATTTATTCTTCCTTCTCAGGATTGCTTTGGCTATTCGGAGTCTTTAGTGGTTTGATATTTATTTTAGAATGATCTGCTCTAGTTCCTTGAAGAATGCTGTTAGAGTTTTGACAGGAATTACATTGAATCTGTAGATGGCTTTAGGCAGGATGTCCATTTTAACAATATTAATTCTTCCTATCCATGAGCATGGAAAGTGTTTACATTTATTGTTATCTTCTTTAATTTCTCTTATGAGTGTCTTGTAGTATTAAGAGTATAGGTCTTTCACTTCCTTGGTTAGGTTTATTCCCAGGTATTTTATTCTTTTTGATGCAATTGTGAATAAAATTGTTTTCCCAGTTTCTCTCTCTGCTAGTTCATCATTAGTGTATAGGAATGTCACAGATGTCTGTGTATTAATTTTGTATCATGCTGCTTTGCTGAATTCAAATATTAGATCTGATAGTTTTGGACTGGATTCTTTAGGGTTTCTTTGTGCAGTATCATGTCATCTGCAAACAATGACAGTTTAACGTCTTCCTTTCCAATCTGGATGCCCTTATTTCTTTGTGTTGTCTAATTGCTGTCTCAAAGACCTCCAGAATTATGTTGAATAAAAGTGGACAGAGTGAACATTTTTGTCTTGTTCCCGATCGTAAAGGAAAGGATTCAGATTCTCATTGTTAAGTATGATGTTGGCTGTGGCTTTGTCGTGTATGGCCTTTATTATGTTGATGTACTTGCCCTCTATATCCATTTTTTTGAGAGTTTTTATCATGAATCGATTTTGAATTTTGTCAAATGCTTCTTTGGCATCTATGGAGATGATCTGTGATTTTTGTCCTTCTTTTTGTTGATGTGGTGGATGATGTTGGTGGATTTTCTTATATTGTACCATCCTTGAATCCCTGGA
Organism: Manis pentadactyla; assembly: GCF_030020395.1. Classification (NCBI taxonomy): domain Eukaryota; kingdom Metazoa; phylum Chordata; class Mammalia; order Pholidota; family Manidae; genus Manis; species Manis pentadactyla. The sequence continues at coordinate 99,867,467 of NC_080038.1, read as the reverse complement.
ATAAATCCTAGTTGGTAATGGTGGATGATCTTTTTGATGTATTTTTTAATTCAGTTTGCTAATATTTTGTTGAGTATTTTTGCATCTATGTTCATCAGGGATATTGGTCTGTCATTTTCTTTTTTTGTGGTGTCTTTGCCTGGTTTTGGTATTAGAGTGATGCTGGCCTCATAGAATGAGTTTGGAAGTATTCCATCTTGTTCTACTTTACGGAAAACATTAAAGAGGATGTATATTAGGTCTTCACTAAATGTTTGATAAAACTCAGTGGTGAAGCCATCTTGTCTACGAGTTTTGTTCTTAGGTAATTTTTTGCTTGCCAATTCAATTTCATTGCTGGTCTGTTCAGATTTTCTGTTTCTTTCTGGGTCAGCCTTGGAAGTTTGTGTTTTTCTAGAAATTTGGCCATTCTTCTAGGATATTCTATTTATTTGCATACAATTTTTCATAGTAATCTCTAATGATTATTTGTATTTTTGTGGTGTCCATAGTGAATTTTCCTTTCTCATTTTTGATTCTGTTTATGTGTGTGGTCTGAGAAATTGGGTTGTACAATTTTAGTCTTTTTGAATTTACCAAGGTTCTTTTTGTGGCCTAATATATGATCTATTCTTGAAAATGTTTCCTGTGGAAATGGGAATAATGTGCATTCTGCTGCTTTTGGGTGCAGAGTTCTGTAGATGTCTATTAGGTCCATCTGTTCTAATGTGTTGTTCAGTGCCTCTGTGTCCTTACTTATTTTCTGTCTGGTGGATCTTTCCTTTGGAGTGAGTGGAGTGTTGAAGCCTCCTAGAATGAATGCATTGCATTCTACTTCCCCTTTTAATTGTTAGTATTAGTTTCACATATGTAGGTGTTTCTGTGTTGGTTGTATAGATATTTATAATGGTTATATCTTCTTGTTGTATTGACCCCTTTATCGTTATATAATGCCATTCTTTGTCTCTTGTGACTTTCTTTGTTTTGAAGTCTATTTTCTCTGATACAAGTACTGCAACTCCTGCCTTTTTCTCCCTATTAGTGGCATGAAATATCTTTTTCCGTCCCTTCACTTTTAGTCTGTGTATGTCTTTGGGTTTAAAGTGAGTCTCTTGTAGGCAGCATACACATGGGTCATGTATTTTTATCCATTCAGTGACTCTATGTCTTTTGATTGGTGCATTCATACCTTTGACATTTAGGCTGATTATTGATAGGTATATACTTATTGCTATTGCAGACTTTAAATTTGTGGTTACCAAAGGTTCAAGGTTAACTTCCTTACTATCTAAGAGTCTAACGTAACTCAATTAGTATGCTATTACAACACAACCTAAAGGTTCTTTTCTTTCTCCTCCTTTTTATTCCTCCTACATTCTTTATATGTTAGGTATCATATTCTGTACTCTTTGTCTACTCCTTGACTGACTTTGGGAGTAGTTGATTTAATTTTCCATTTGCTTAGTAATTAACAGTTCTACTTTCTTTACTGTGGTTTTATTACCTCTGGTGACAGCTATTAAACCTTAGGAACACTTCCATCTGTAGAAGTCCCTCCAAAATACACTGTATAGGTGGTTTGTGGGAGGTAAATTCTCTCAGCTTTTGCTTCCCTGGAAATTGTTTAATCCCTCCTTCAAATTTAAATGATAATCTTGCCAGATAAAGTATTCTTGGCACGAGGTCCTTCTCCTTCATTGCATTAAATATATCATGCCACTCCCTTCTGGACTGTATTTTCTGCTGAGAAGTCTGATGATAGCTTGATGAGCTTTCCCTTGTATGTGATCTTACATTATTTCTCTTTCTGGCTGCTTTTAATAGTCTGTCCTTATCCTTGATCTTTGTAATTTTTTGAATTATATTTCTTGGTGTTGTCTTCCTTGGGTCCTTTGTGTTGGGAGATCTGTGCACCTCCATGTCTTGAGAGTATCTCCTTCCCCAGATTGTGCAAGTTTTCAGCAATTACCTCCTCAAAGACACTTTCTATCCCTTTCTCTCTCTTCTTCTTCTTCTAGTACCACTATAATACGAATACAGTTCCACTTGGATTGGTCACACAGTTGTCTCAATATTCTTTCATTCTTAGAGATCCTTTTTCCTTTCTGTGCCTCAGCTTCTCTGTATTCATCTTCTCTAATTTCAATTTCATTTATCGTCTCCTCCACCATATCTAATCTGCTTTTAAAACCTTCCATTGTATGTTTCATTTATGATACTCTGTTCGGTAATGATTGGATCACTGACCAGAATTCATTCCTGAGTTCGTGAATATTTTTCTGTACCTCCATGAGCATGTTTATGATTTTTATTTTGAAATCTCTTTCAGGAATATTGATGAGATCAGTTTCATTTGACTGTTTCTCTGGTGTATGTAAGATTTTGCTTTGAACCAGGTTCCTTTGGCATTTCATATTTGTATGTTGCACTCTCTAGTGCTCTTTTCTGTGGAGCTGCTCAGTCCCTGAAACAACATCGGGAGTCACAGGGGAGCAGTGTTAGTGCCTGGCGGGTGGAAAGAGTGGCTTCCTGCTTCCCGGCTACTATTACTGTCTCCACTGCCAGAACCAGTGTGCTGAGCACACAGGTATAAGCCTCTATGCTTTGCGTTTGTAGCTGTTGTAGGCAGGGCTTCCCTCTGGCTCACCTGATGCTAGGGCAGGGTTTGTCTGTTCATGAGCCAGGTGAGGGCTGGCCAGAGGAAGGTGCAAGAGGCTAGGTATCATGGAGGGGGCCTTGGAGCTGCATATCCAGACAGGGGGCTGGAGCACCTGAAGATCGTGGAAGTTCCCTCTGTGCTAGGCAGACTGCACCTGGACAATTCTGTCTACCTATCCTTTCTCCTGAGGAGTAATCTCTGTGCAATCATTGCCCCTTTAGCAGCCTTCTCACCATTAGGCTGTCTCTCCTTGTTTTTGTCCCTGAGCAGCTGGATATATATCCATTTTTCACAAGCAGCTGAAATCTCTGTCTCTCCAGGTATTCTGCCTGTCTTAGCTTTCCATTCCCCTAATCACCAGTGCACCATGCAGTGTAGGTTTGTGCTCCCAGAACAGATCTCAGAACTAGGTGTTCAGCAGTCCCATGCCTCCACTTCCTCCCCGCTTCATTTCTCTTCCTTGTGCCAGTGAGGAGCTGGAGTTGAGGAAGAGCTTGGGTCTTGCCAGGTAATGGATTTGGATCTTTACCCTGTTCTGTGATGTCTGTTCTTTCTCCAGGTGTATGCAGTCTAGCTCAGCCTTCTTTCCTGTTGCTCTTTCAGGATTAGTTGTCTTAATTATACTATCCTATTATATGCAGTTTTAGGAGGAAGCCTCTGTCCCACCTCTCACACTGCAATATTTAATGCTCCTATTGTCTTTATTAACTGCTTTATTTAATATAAAAAAATTGTCACTAACAAAAGAGTAACTTAAACAACTAAGGAAATAGGATAGAACCAAGAAACTGGAATTAATCCTAGGGAGATACATTGTCAATGACAGTTCTCTGATAAACTTTACAATGCCAATGATTTTGATGACCAGCATTTTAAATATAACTTAAATTGAATCCTGCATCAACAAAGAAAATAAACATTTACTAAACCATACATCTGTAACTACACTTCATGCTCAGTTATGAGCCCATTTGTTTTGTGAGTCAGCAAAACAAACTTAAATTAGTGAAATTTAATGCTTTCAGCATATTCTGCAAGAGTTAGGAGATGGCCACTGAGTCCCCTGTTATCATTCAGGTGAGACCAGAGATAATGACAGTTAGGAGTCTTTTAAGCTTGAAGACATGGTAAGCCTGGGTTTTCTCTTAACTATAGACATTTCTTACTTCATACACATGTGCTAAAAAACATCTGTGTTGAAATTTCTACTGAGATCAGTTATATGACAAAGTATTGGCTTTATACATAGTGAATATGGACACAGACGACTATCTCATGCCACTGACATATCATGGTGTCCGAAATTCTTATCATTCAAGTGCTTCCTATATGCTAGTCATTGTCTCCAAAGGTGCCTTGTCAGAAAGCACATAATTACTTGGAAGAAGTAACCATTCAGGTTCTTCGTAACCTCTAATACCATAGGACTTTAATATATTAGCTTTCTCTTATAGGCAAGTGATCACAAAAGGGAAAGATTCAGAAAGCTGGTACTAGATGTAATTCTAGAGTTGGGAATCCTGGACTCTCAGGAGAGAGTGAGTAGTAAAGAACAAAAAGACTTCCCTATTACAGAGACCAAAGTTTTGATACTAAAAAATAAGTCATAATGTAAAAAGTGGTAGGCTCTTGAGGGCAAAATTGAAACTGGTTTACCTACAAAAGTGCTTTTCAAGTTTACTGCACACACAAGTCACTTGAGGATATTGGTAAAATACTGATTCTGTTTCAGGAGTTGTATATAGGGTGGGACTAGGATTCAGCATTTCTTTTTTTCATGAATTTTTATACAGGGACATACAATGAAATGCACAAATCTTCGTGTATAGCATGATGAAATTTGACACGTGTATATGCTCATGTAAACATCACCCAGAGCAAGATATCAAACCAGCATATCTAAATCGATCTCAGGTAATGGTAATGCTGCTGGTCCCAGGACAACAATTGAGTGGCAAGGGACTACAGAATATTTAATTTAAATGCTCATTTGGAGAAGTGTTTTCTGTCATAGTGAAGGGAGGGTTCCAACACAGGTCTTTTACTACTGATAACTAGGATGTCTTCGTCACTGGGAATGCTTACTCACTGATGGAGCACATCAAGGAAGTGCTGTATCACATGACCTAGGAGAAAAGCGCATTCAGGTTTGGTTTTATTCACTTGCCATTTAATCCAACAACGCCAGCTGAGCTTCTAGGAGTTGACATACTGGCCACATAAGTCCACTGACATACCTCAGGGTCCCATCTTTCAACAGTATTTAGATAATTCGACCCATCATGACCACCAACAGCATACATTGGTCCTTCAAGTGTGGCTACACCTTAAAGGATAAAAATAGCATGAGGGCTCACCACTGTACACCACAGATAAGGGATACTGTTTCATTCTGCAAACAACTGATGGGATAACAATTAGTTTTTTGTTTCTTAAATGGTTTTATGTACACATTAATAATTTACTGATCTTAATATGAAACTAAATATGGTCTATTAATCCTAGGAAACTTTCAGGCTGTAGTTACTGTATTGTGAAAAGGTATCACTATTGTAACACTGAAATCAAAGGAGGTAGTGAGACCCACTGTAATAGGGATATCATAGAAAAGGCAAGCTGATTTTTTCTGGCATAATTTCAAGGCTAGGTTTTGAATGTATAGGGTAGATGAGAAATGATACTAAATCTTCGATCTAAGTGTTAGAATTGTAGGCTATCTGTGGTAGGTCTTTTTAAACCCTGCTCTATTATATTACAAGGATTTTAAAAAAGAGATTCCCATGGGATAACTAAATAAACAGGGCTTTTGGAGGTTTAGTCAGAAGTGTGTTCCTTTAGATAGTATGAATAACCCCTTTCTAAATGCTGCTTGTCTGCTCTGGGAATTCACATAATTGGTATTCTCCCCCACCTTCTTCACCATCTCAGTCAGTCTCTCCGTGGTATATCCTCATCACCTCTCTTGCCTCTTTAGTGATATCAATGAGATTTTTTAAACTTGCTCTGATTTCTCCACAAGGTATGTTTTCTAATCTATGTCCAGGAATCACACTGACACAACTGAGCTGCATAATTATATAGTCTACCATTTGGCATAGACTATGTATTAGATAATTTGGGGTAAACAATACCAGACCTTGTCTGCCACTTTTTAGCTGTGTATAAGTCAGTTCTTAATTGCCTTACTAAGGTAAGTATTCTTCTTTTTAAACAAAGGAGTCTAGCATGCAGAAAGATGTACTCTGCCAATATTCAGGAGAATCAAAGTTCCTCACTATTCCAGAGGTTTTTACTACATCTTTCTTCAACTTCTTGGCAACTTCTGGCTTAAGTATAACCTAGAGCTGCTCTGCAATTTCCTAAATATCCCTGCTTGGATCTGCATCCTAAGGCTTTTGCTGAAATACCAATTTGATGTTCTGGGAAGGGTCATGATTCATGCATCTAGAAACACAATGTCTCTCCATCATCATGTGCCCTTTCCTCTAAACTGAGCTTAGAAAAAGAATTCCTGGTGGAGCTTTATATTCCTGAACAATGCATTCCTTCCAAAAGTTATCTCGCTTTAAGCAGGCCTTGTTAAAATACCAGTAAAAGGGGATAAAATTGACAAGTCTGACATCTGAAACAAGAGAAGAGTTTGACAGGGTTTTACCATTTGCTTAACTTTTCAGCATGTTGGAGACATTTTGACTAAGGGTTTGGCTAAATCCCAATTATGTGCTGCTGAATTTAATTTTTAAAAATCCCTACTAACTATACATTCTTTAGAAACTAATTTTTAAAAAGCTCTATTAACAACTGCCCATATTTAGAAACTATGTAACATGAAGCTCTTACTTAAGCCATGCCTCGGTGTTGACATGGGAGGCATCACAGTCCAGATTTTGCTAGCTGGACCAAAACATTCCACAGTATTTAAAGTTTTTTAATCCTCTATTCCTCTGAGAACATAGAGCTTATTATCAATAACTGCAACCCCAAACTGAAGCCTAAGGCTACTCATGGTGCTACTATGTTGCCAGCTGTTGGTCCTGAGTTCATATTTTTCAATTGTTTGAGTACCTGTTAAAGGGGATATTGGGCAAAGTTAAAAAACACATGGATAAAAATGTTTAATTGGCAGCATTCACATTTTATTTATGTATGATAATTTATAGCAAAGAATCAGTAATTGCAACTCAAAATAATGTAAGTAGACCAGATGATTCTCCAACCTGGCAGGCAAGACAAGAGGAATATTTTAGCACTCCTGGATCCAAATATGATTCAGAATGAAATAGTTTATTTCCAAATATATGGCTAACATACTCCTAATGGCTTTTTTGGCTGCACTATGATACTGGTAGTACTAACACAGGTGGCAAACACAAAAAATTATCTTGGAATCTATCACTGACTTATTTACACATCCACTATGGTTTTAATTACTTATTCATTCAATATATTATAGTATAATTATACCATTCAATATATTAATTTGTGCCCTTTTAAAATTCAGCTTGGGGTGTGCGTATGCTAATCTAAAATGCATATGACTTAAGGTGCAGGAATGAAAATTCCTTTTAAATGGGTCTTTGGTGTTGATTCATAGAATGTTTCATGATGGCGACTCAAAGGATCATAATTAAGAATAAAATCAATTATTAGTATTAGTATTAAAATATGACATTGAGTTATTACCTCCTTTATGTGGTAATATTTCATTTTCTATTCAATTACTGCAATTCCAAGTTTACTACCATAGTATATTGTGACCACTGCCATAAAAATTGTCATTACTTCATAATAAGTTGTCACTTCTGTAGGCAGTACTTTCTGCCAGTCATTCACAATGGCTGCTAAATTTTACTAAAACTTGGTTTTGTACAACAGAGATGTTTCTGACTAATAACCAAGGTGGAAAATGTAAGTATTATTATTCAAATATAAAGCTTACCTAAGACAGCTTAGTGATATCCTGTATTTTTAAAAGAATCTAAAAATGAATAATTTGTCCCTTGCCATACCATCTCTGAGATTAATTGTTTTTAATAAATGAAAAACTATTGATTACGTTGTATGTACAAAAGCCCAAAGTTTACCATTTGACCATTTACAAATTTTTACTCTGTGATTATGCTTAAAGTTTTCTGATTATTTTAAATGGTAGGAGTGATAGTTGGCCCCAGCCACTTATGTGATATCTGTATTTAGCAACTAATTCCAAGTTACTTGCATGAGTCAGAGAGGAAATTAAAGACTGAAGAGGCACTGCCTTTTTCCTAAACATCAAAAGGGTAAGTTCAAAAAATATCTCAAAAAGAAAGGTAACTGAAACAACACACTAAGCACAGGCGTATCTGCAGAAATTATTTTTTAAAGTTTTATGAAGGAGTGAAAATTGGTACATTCTAAAATGTAATACTGATTTATGTAAATAAATGTTACCTCGGTAGTATTTTTGCTATACTTAGGTTTTTTTTCTTTTTCCTTTTTTGTTCCTAAGTGCTCATGCCGGTTCTTCAGCAGATTCTAAAACCCTCAAAAAGGGGAATCAGTTTTGTTGTTGTTGCTCTCTCTTTTAAATAGTGGCAATGTAGCAAAAAGGAACATAGGATTTGAGTGAGAATTCCATTTCTAGTCTTTCTAGGTGTTTGTCCTTGGGTTGGCTATCTAAACTGAAGAACCTTATAGTTTCTTCATCTGCAAATTAGATAATAAATACCTTGTAGCCTTATTGTAAGGATTAGAAATGATGTTTTTAAAACACCAATCAAGGATCAGATACTCAAAAAGAGTAGCTTTACTACTACTTTAGTTGGCTGCAACTTCCCACAGGGCCTTTTATGTCTGAATGCTGTAGGTACACAAAAAGTCTCAGAATCATGGCCTTACTCCCTCCCATATAAAACTGTGGTAATAGAGTCAAGGGACTGTAGGGTCACATTTGACTCATTTTCAGAAACTGACGAGTTGTAAATACTTAATACCATGTTCTGTAACAATAAAAAAAGAAAACAAACACAAAACCAAACAAACAAATACAACATTTTCCACTTCTCACGTTGCAAGTTAGGTTCTTTTTTTAACAAGAAACTAAGAATGACTGTACTTGTATTTTGTATTTAGTACCTCTTTAATTTAAATATCAAACAAGACACGTTTCAGCATGCTGTTAATATTCATTCTATTCAATAAAATGCAATAAAATAAAAAGTTGTCAGACCTGAAATAAATTATAAGATTTCGTTGTATTTGTTGTTTTCTGAAGAATACTAGTTTTGTGAGGTTACTCTACTACTTTGGAAATAATTACATCTGCAAGCTCTTGTTTTATAGATTTGTGATTAATTGGCATTACTTCCTGTATCACTTTCAATTTCCATATTAAAATTGCAACTACACATATCAAAAAAAAGGATCAGTTTCTAGTAGCACAGAACTTTGAAGTTTGTATCATTTTCTACAAGGTGTCCAGTGAAATTTCTACATATGACTTGGCAAGTATTAAGTAGTTTGATTTTATTTCCTAAACAGTCAACTCTTAATTACAAAATCCTCATCCCACTGTTTGGGCAAACATGGGTCTACTGACTTATGTGTAAAAAGGGCAGAACTACAGAAAAATAGGTTCTAAGAAGAGTTCAAAGTAAAGATAATGGCTTCAGAAACATTTCCTTATTCCCTTTGATAAAATTCTTATGTAAAACCATTACTTTATTCCAGGTTTTAACAGCTGATCTTATCATCCTTACATCAAGATTCTTTGTACCTGGCATTTGAATACCTAACAGGAAACTGACATCAAGGAGTTAGAGGCCACTCCTCTATTTCTGACAAAAAGCAAATTTGGAGGACCTTGTCCCTTCTATTTATGATAAACCTTAAATAAGTTTTCTTTGAACAAATATTACACTGCAGGGAAAATGCTCGTATTAAAAATTGCTGCCCCAAAAGTACCTGTTCCGAGTTTAGCCAACACTAATAAAAGGGTTACATACCATAAGATAAGAAAAAAAGTCACAAAATTACATAAAGAAGCCTAAAATTAGCCTTAGATGCCAATATTTAAATATGGCTTTAATACCACCCTCATAATTCTGAGGGTGTTGAGAATATATCCTCTCTTTAAAATGATATTTTCAATTAATTAGCTTGTTCCTGCTACCTCTCATAGCATCCTTGCATCCCACAGCGTAAAGCACCCCCACAGTCGATTTTCTAGGCTTGGTCTGAGGGCTTTGCAGCATGTGTCCTCTCTCAGGTAAGAGATAATACTTCATAGCTTTTATCAGGAGTTTCTGGCACTGTAGATCAGCAGTAAACACGGGGCTCTCTTCAAGATCCACCAGTAACTGAAAAGTAATAATTCATGGTGTAAAAAATGAGGAGCCCACCATTAGAAAGAACAGGTTCATTTAGAGAACTGTGGAGAAAACTCGAGCTAATTCAAATGTAGGAATGCTGTCATTTAATATTTTGAGTTGGTTACTGACATACTTTGTGTTCACTGATGATTTGAAAGGCCTCAATGTAGCAGCTAAAGATCTCTGCAGATTTGACATATTATTCATCCTTGGAATACATACACATTCACTCTCAAGGGGTGAAAGTGAAAAAACACTCATGAAATGTGTTTCTTAAAGCAGTCAAAGGAGGGGACAGTGTGTATGTACACAAAGCAAGCATCTCCCAGTCTACTGCATGTAGCTGGACAAGCAGCCACCTTTATTCTGGATTTAGAGGAGGGAATACAAACATGCCCAGTGAAAATAAAACAGCATTGCCTGCATGGTGTCACATCTTTATCATCAAATCACTTTTGTAAGGTATTCTGAAAGTAGGTGCTTTTTATCTGTATGCATGTACATGGGTACATCAGTGAAGTACACGTGTTAGCAAGAAGGCAACACATCAGCAAGAGTAGATGGCCAGTCCTTTCTGGCCAAACCATCACTGCCTGACAGACAATAAGACCCTAACTGAATGGGATAAACATTAGGTACAGTATTTTTCCTGAGATGAGCTGAGAAATTAAGTTTGTTTCAGAATTATCAAGCATCATTTAGATTCAGTCCTTGGAGTTTGGGGTCCACAGTATCACAGAACCTTGACAAGAGTATCAGATTGTTCTAATGAAGGTGCTTATTTCACTCCCTAAAACTTCCCTGAAGGTTCCTGTTCTGCACTGGTTAATCTCACCTCTGATCTCACCTTATCTATAATTTTTGATGAATAACTATTTTTACTTGGCTGGTGAGCCCCTAGGCATTTCCTAATGCATACACTGCTGAAATAGCTTTGAAAATTGGGCAGTGAAATTGCTTTTCCTCCAAAAATATTCTTCAAAGGGTTAGTGCCATTTTCTTCACATATATCATTTCTAGAATATTTGCTTAAGCTCACTTTCAAAATTGTTTTGGAAAGTCTGTATTCTATATGCCATTACCCTCCACTGCCATCATCAACAGAAGTCCACCGGAGTCCACATTGCAGGCTCTAAGGCCTGCTCAGGGGTGGGAGGCCAAGGTACCACTGGTTGTATGGGCTGGAAATGTACCCACCTTCTAATAAAGTAAGAGAAGTCCAAAATAAGCACTTTGCTGAAAGAATGTCATATTGACTTAAAGCAGTGTAGACTCCAATGGGTCTGATCCTTTACACCAGTGCATCTCAAGTGCTTACATACCTAAGAGTCATTTGGAGAGCTTGTCAAAACATAAATTCCTTCTCGCTGTCCCCCAAAATTGTTTCAGAATGTATGTGGTGGGGATCAGAAACTGAGTTTCTGACAAGCTTCCAGAAAATGGCATGCAGCTGGTCCAGGGACATTTTGAGTAACACTACCTTAGAAAATCTATTACAATGTATTAACCCTCTCATGAGAGTAACACACATAACATCAACATAAAATTTCTGTAGATGCTGAACCTTGGGTCTAAGATTGCATGTATATTTTAATGTTTCTCTTTTTGGTGTGACTATTGCCTTGCCCTTTATAATTTGCCTAACCCAAGAGAACAGTCAATGTTTTTCATTGCATATGAATAGATTCTCAAGCTTACTAGAGTTCCATGGAATTTATCTTAAGGCTAAAATGTTTTTAAAACTGTAGAGAAATCATCAATGAATTAACATTGTTTTTCAAAATTAACATTTAATTAGTAACTTTGTTGAAAATCAATGAATTTTTTAGTGTCTATGAGCCCACTGATCCACTAGGTCCCTCCTCCCAATGTGGATGATGTTTCAGGACTTTAGCTAGAGGCTCTATATGAACTGTGAAATATAGTCATATGTATGGTACATAAAGGATATTTACTATTGATCAATTTGCTACAGAGAAAAAAGTGTGGTTTTCACTAATGGTAGAATTATGTAGTGGGACTGTATTCTGCCCTCCCTAAAAATCACATACTAAAATTCAATATGAGGTGGGTCAGTCCTGAATCTTATGCAAAGGTGTGTGTACTTAGAATCATTTTTAGGATAATCCTTCAGCAGGCATGATGAAGATGCTATTATAATGATGGCCTAGTGCATCTGACTATTACAGTATGCTTTCAATCATAGCAGCTAATTACCCATGTCAGTAGTGATTATCCAGAATCTAACTCCTTCCTAGAGTCTCCTCTGACATGCTACTGTACCAGTTATCATCGCCTTGCCTAAAAGGTGGCAGAAAAAGATAGCGTTAACGTAGTCATTTACCCTGGTTGTTACAAGCGCCCTTTGGTGAGAGAGGAAACGGAAACTGATGTGTAAGCTGACGTTCAGGGATTACCGGCAGTGTTTCAAAAAAATTCCTTTTCTCTGCCTTCATCATAAATATTGCTAATTGAAGGCTGCATATGTCCTTCAAAAATCCTGTACACTCCAATTATCAGAAATCCTCTGAATAAAATAAAACTAGGCAACTAGGGAATGGATTAACGCCTAGTGGTTGTTGAGAAGGAGAGTTTGCTCTGCCTGGGTAGATGTCCCTACCTGTGGTGGAAGTAAGGGCAGTCTGATGTAAGAGAGCAGCACTGGCAGGTCTTGCTTCCTCACCTGCACATCATAACCCACCCACTGCATGACAGCATTGAAGATGGTTTCTTCATCAGGCACATTAACGTCATCACTGCCTAGAAGTTTGGAAATCCCATTAGCTGGAAGCAGGAGGAATTCTTCATTCTTTATTACATCGATGAAGTGTTCCTAGAAAAGAAAGGTCTTCTACTGAAACCTCGTACTTTGGAAACTTCTTAACACAATGAAAATATCAAAACATTTCACTTTGTTAAATTTCAGAAAAGGCCAGAGAGACAGAGATATGCATTTATACTGCCTGGGATAGGAGGCATGGGCGTTGGGGTGCTTGTGAGGCTGAAGAGCCAAATGCTTCCACTAGTGATATTTACACAATACAAGGAAAGACCTTAACTGTTTCACAGGCCACGCAGGGAGTAGCCGAGTTGATGAGTTGATTTTCTTTCCCAGCTGTTGTGGGTGACAACAGCTTATGACTCCAGAACTGATGTTGAGTTGGTCTGTAGTCAAAAACCGTAAGAGAAAGGCTGACAATTGTCAAGGTGGGTACTATGTTGAAGGGCTGGGAGGGGTAGCTCTGGCTGTGCATTTGAGGGGAGAAAATGCTGAATTCCTCTGAGATGAGAGGAAGAAATTGATGAAAAACTCTTTTCTCTTACAGCAAAACACGATGTTCTATTAACCAAGGCAAACGTTTCTTTTATAATGGACAAGAATCTCCAGATTCAGGATAATCTAAAAGGGACTCCTGTGGAATTGCTTTTGGGGGACAGTGGGACTTTCTCAATTTTTATATATTACATTTCCATTTTTTCCTTCTGTCATGATGTTATCCTGTATTTTGTCAAGCCCAAATTTCAGGCAACTGTGTTTCATTTTTTACCTCTCAAAACACAACTCTATTTTTTTGATTTATAAGGCCATACATTTTCTGTGACAACACAGTTATCATTTCCAACGTTTTCCTCAGTAAGGGTCTCCTTTTCAGTGCAATGAACTATACTTCTGAAGTGGAGATAAACATGTCTAGTTGGCAATTTATGTTGCCCATTAAATAGATATTCTGGAAGAAGCTAGAGACAGCCTCTGAATATCTGAAGAAGCTGGATAAATCAAAACACTCCCTCAGCTCCACTCTGAGTTTAGTCACTGTGCAACTGAGTTAACCAAATAGAAAAATACGTCAAGTTTGATATACCCATCAGAAAGCACTGATAACATAAAACCTTAATTAACTTGCTTGTTTAGACCAAGAGCCCTTTTGTGACGGAAGCGAACGACTGAGAAGGACCTGATGATCTTACTGTAGCAGATGTCCCCAGAGGAAAACCCTCTCACCTATCGCAAAGGAATAGAACTAGAAATGTTCCTACAACTCGTAGTACATCACATTTGTAGAGTATTTCACACTTTACTGGTTTCTGTCACGACCACTTTCATCAGCAATGGGATCTTGAGGAAGGTCGAATTTTTCTGAGGAGAAAACAGGCTATGTGAACTGTTTGATCTCTTGTGCAATAAACGGCAAGTATAGATTCAGACCTAAGCCTTCAGGTCTACTTCGTTTTGTCTGATACTGAAACTGCTTTTCATAAGTGACATAATTTGTAAAAGGGTTAAGAAAAAGATAAAGCACTCCAAAATTTGTGCTTGCCCATTACTGGTACTATATGTACACTCTGAATAGTACAGTGCTAATAATACTACAGAAGACTCCATACTTCCTTTTCCTTTCTGTCCACTCTCTAATGAAAGAACAGGAAAAAAAAAAAGTACATGAGATGGCGGGAGGGAGGGAGAGAAGGACAAAGGAAGGGAGGTGGCCGGTTTCAGAAAGCTAAGAAATGATTAAAATGCTTTACTTTAGGGTCATATTTAGATATAACCAGAAATTAGATTTTTTGATAGAATTGATTGTGGCTTCAGAGAGCTTGCCTAATGAGAGTGTTGAAAATTGTTCGGCAACACAGTGAATTAATCTAAATAAAAAATAACCATGTGTTGGTCTAAAGTATCTACATATGGCACTACCATACCCAATAGTGTAGAGAAATATTTAGTGTGCCAAGATTAATTCTAAATTGCCTTATATTAGAATTATTTTGCTCGTAATTTCAAGGTAAACACTCTCCTCTGTGCACCATCCTAAGAGTCTTCTTTTGTGCCTTTGGTTTCATATTCATTCTTTGTCCACACTTAGACACTGTTGTAAAACTTATTAAATGAATATAGCACACTTGCTCAAGGTTTCACTGATGCCGGGTACTGATTATAGGATTATGATGCTTAATTTATGTCTCGCCTTGAGCAGTGCAGTGTCCAGACTTTTGGTGAAATATTATTTTGATTGTGTCTGTGAGGGTGTTTCTGGATGAAGCTCTCTCACATTAGGGAGGGCAATATGTTTACTCACTTTACAAATCAAGGGACTGTAATTAATTCTTGGAGCTTAACATTATTCCAAGACATTAAACTTATTTGCATTTTATACTATCAATAGTGTATTACAAAAGCATTATTACAACAAGATCTTTACCAATTTTACTAAAAGAACTAAAGAAGGGGGATTTAAGGAGAACAAAGTATTGTGTTTTGATGCACAGCCTGCACTAACACTCAGTTTCAGTCACATAATACGAAAAGGAAGACAAGTTCATTTTGAGCAACAAAAATAATTCAGGCTGTTTATCAGAATATGTTTTGTCTGAAAGAGTAAGATACCAGATAGGAAACTGTTAATACTTAGTTCAAGAATTTAGGGAATTTAACAGGGAAGTTTTCATGTTCAGTTTTTGTGTAGGATTAACCTTTGAATTATATAACTGGTGTTCCTATAGATTATATGGCATCTGTATTTAGGATATAGGAATATAAATAGCATACGTAAGAGACATGTCAAAAATGCCAATTCACTATAATATGGCTCTCCACATTTCAGGAATATGTTTGAAACTTCAAATTCTGAATAATAACCAGAGCTGGGAAGAAGAAAGAAGAAGGTTTAGAAGAAACTTTTTGAGACCTCAAGTACTAGAAATTTAAATATTTTAAGGTCTTCATAAAAACTCTAGAAAATACTCTTTATTTAAATTCATCTCAAACTTAAAACTGTAATGATCATTTTATTTGTTTCTGTTTATGTGTGATTTTCTATTGTTTTGTTTATATATTTGTGTTTTATTTTTGAATTTTAAATAACTACCAATTTTCTTAGCTTGAAATATTTATCTTTTGACTGGATTTCACAGAAAGCACTGTTTCTGGTGTTGTTCGCTACTTCAGAAGTTAAAACATTCATTTTTTTCTTATATCAGGGAAATATTACCATTGCTGGTAATTTAATATCTTCTACTTTTTCTTACCTCATTACAGGAATCTGTATTTCACGTCACTGCCATCTAGCTGAATAAATGTAGCCTTATCCCATTCAACTTTCAAAGAATTAACACATAAAAACATGTTCATTTACTACAATTCTACTAACAGAATTAAAAAAGATCTTAAGTTAGTTAAGTTAAAGGATTGAACGGAAAATTGTTTTTAACCAAAATATATGTTTTCATTATGATAGAAGAAGTCCATTCAAAAGAATTGGCTCATTTAATAATTTTGATAGTTCAAGTTCTTCCAGTTAATATTGGGCCATTAATATTTTTATTTTTACTTTTTGTTTGTTTGTTTTTGTTTTTATTTTGTCATCATTAATCTACAATTACATGAAGAACATTATGTTTACTAGGCTTTCCCTTACCCCAAATGCCCCCCACAAACCCCATTACAGTCACTGTCCATCACATAGTAAGATGTTGTAGAGTCACTACTTGTCTTCTCTGTGTTGCACAGCCCTCCCCTTTCTCCCACCCCCCACATTATACATGCTAATAATAATACCCCATTTCTTCTTCCCCACCCTTATCCCTCCCTACCCTCCCATTCTCCCCAGTACCTTTTCCTTTGGTAACTGTTGGTCCATTCTAGTGTTCTGTGATTCTGCTGCTGTTTTGTTCCTTCAGTTTTTCTTTTGTTCTTACACTCCACAGATGAGTGAAATCATTTGGTACTTGTCTTTCTCCACTTGGCTTATTTCACTGAGCATAATACCCTCTAGCTCCATCCATCTTGTTGGAAATGGTAGGATTTGTTTTCTTCTTATGGCTGAATAATATTCCATTGTGTATATGTACCACTTCTTCTTTATCCATTGATCAACTGATGGACACTTAGGTTGCTTCCATTTCTTGGCTATTGTAAATAGTGCTGAGATAAACAAAGGGGTGCATCTGTCTTTTTCAAACTGGAGTGCTGCATCCTTAGGGTAAATTCCTAGAAGTGGAATTCCTGGGTCAAATGGGAAGTCTATTTTGAGCATTTTGAGGAACGTCCATATTGCTTTCCACAATGGTTGAACTAATTTACATTCCCACCAGCAATGTAGGAGTGTTCCCCTTTCTCGACAACCTCGCCAATATTTGTTGTTGTTTGTCTTTTGGATGGTTACCATCCTTACTGGTGTAGGTGATACCTCATTGTGGTTTTAATTTGCATTTCTCTGATAACTAGCAATGTGGAGCATCTTTTCATGTGCCTGTTGGCCACCTGAATTTCTTCTTTGGAGAAGTGTCAGTTCAGCTCCTCTGCCCATTTTTTAATTGTATTATTTGCTTTTTGTTTGTCGAGGTGTGTGAGCTCTTTATATATTTTGGATGTCAAGCCTTTATCGGATCTGTCATTTATGAATATATTCTCCCATACCTTAGGGTAACTTTTTGTTCTATTGATGGTGTCTTTGCTGTACAGAAGCTTTTCAGCTTGATATAGTTCCACTTGTTCATTTTTGCTTTTGTTTTCCTTGCCTGGGGAGATATGTTCATGAAGAAGTAGTTAATGTTTATGTCCAAGAGATTCTTGCCTATGTTTTTTTCTAAGAGTTTTATGGTTTCATGACTTACATTCAGGTTTTTGATCCATTTTGAATTTACTTTTGTGTATGGGGTTAGACAGTGATCCAGTTTCATTCTCTTACATTTAGCTGTTCAGTTTTGCCAACAGCATCTGGTGAAGAGACTGTCATTTCCCCAAAGTATGTCCATGGTTCCTTTATTGAATATTAATTGACCATATATGTTGGGGTTAATGTCTGGAGTCTCTAATCTGTTCCACTGGTCTGTGGCTCTGTTCTTATGCCAGTACCAAATTGTCTTGACTACTATGGCTTTGTAGTAGAGCTTGAAGTTGGGGAGTGAGATCCCCCCCACTTTATTCTTCTTACTCAGGATTGCTTTGGCTATTTGGGATCTTTGGTGTTTCCATGTGAATTTTTGAACTACTTGTTCCAGTTTGTTGAAGAATGTTGTTGGTAATTTGATAGGGATTTCATCAAATCTGTATATTGCTTTGGGTAGGATGGCCATTTTGACGATATTGATTCTTACTAGCCAAGAGCATGGGATGAGTTTCCATTTGTTAGTGTCCTCTTTAATTTCTCTTAAGAGTGTATTGTAGTTTTCAGGGTATAGGTCTTTCATTTCTTTGGTTAGGTTTATTCCTAGGTATTTTACTCTTTTTGATGCAATTGTGAAAGGAATTGTTTTCCTGATTTCTCTTTCTATTGGTTCATTGTTAGTATATAGGAAAGCCACAGATTTCTGTGTGTTAATATTATATCCTGCGACTTTGCTGTATTCCGATATCAGTTCTAGTAGTTTTGGAGTGGAGTCTTTAGGGTTTTTTAAGTACAATATCATGTCATCTGCAAATAGTGACAGTTTGACTTCTTCTTTACCAATCTGGATTCCTTGTACTTTTTGTTTTGTCTAATTGCCATGGCTAGGACCTCCAGTATTACGTTAAATAGCAGTGGGGAGAGTGGGCATCCCTGTCTTGTTTCCGATCTCAGAGGAAAAGCTTTCAGCTTCTCGCTGTTCAGTATGATGTTGGCTGTGGGTTGATCATATATGGCCTTTATTATGTTGAGGTACTTGCCCTCTATACCCATTTTGCTGAGAGTTTTTATCATGAATGGATGTTGAATTTTGTCGAATGCTTCTTCAGCATCAGTGGAGATGATCATGTGGTTTTTGTCCTTCTTTTTGTTGATGGATTTTCGAATGTTGTACCATCCTTGCATCCCTGGGATGAATCCCACTTGGTCGTGATGTATGATCCTTTTGATGTATTTTTGAATTCGGTTGCTAATATTTGTTGAGTATTTCTGCATCTATGTTCATCAGGGATATTGGTCTGTAATTTTCTTTTTTGGTTGGGTCTTTGCCTAGTTTTGGAATTAGGGTGATGTTGGCTTCATAGAATGAGTTTGGGAGTATTCCCTCCTCTTCTATTTTTTGGAAAACTTTAAGGAGAATGGGTATTATGTCTTCTCTGTATGTCTGATAAAATTCCGAGTTAAATCCATCTGGCCCGGGGTTTTATTTCTTGGGTAGTTTTTTGATTACCACTTCAATTTCTTTGCTGGTAATTGGTTGGTTTAGATTTTGTGTTTCTTCCTTTGTCAGTCTTGGAAGGTTGTATTTTTCTAGGAAGGTGCCCATTACCTCTAGGTTTTCCAGCTTCTTAGCATATAGATTTTCATTGTATTTTCTAATAATTCTCTGTATTTCTGTTGGGTCCGTCATGATGTTTCTTTTCTCGTTTCTGATTCTGTTGATGTGTGTTGATTCTCTTTTTCTCTTACTAAGTCTGGGTAGAGGTTTATCTATTTTGTTTATTTTCTCAAAGAACCAGATCATGGTTTCATTGATTTTTTCTATTGTTTTATACTTATCAATTTTGTTTATTTCTTCTCTGATTTTTATTATGTCCCTCCTTCTGCTGACTTTAAACCTCATTTGTTCTTCTTTTTCCAATTTCGATAATTGTGACATTTGACTATTCATTTTGGTTTGTTCTTCCTTCTTTAAATATGCCAGGATTGCTATATACTCTCTTCTTAAGACTGTTTTTGCTATGTCCCACAGAAGTTGGGGCTTTGTGTTGTTGTTGTCATTTATTTCCATATATTGCTGGATCTCCATTTTAATTTGGTCATTGATCCATTGACTATTGAGAAGTTTGTTTTTTAAGCCTCCATGTGTTTGTGAGCCTTTTTGCTTTCTTTGTACAATTTATTTCTAGTTCTATACCTTTGTGATTTGAAAAGTTGGATGGTAGAATTTCAATCTTTTTGAATTTACTGAGGTTCTATTTGTAGCCTAATATTTGGTCTATTCTGGAGAAGGTTCCATGTGCACTTGAGAAGAATGTGTATCCTGTTGCTTTTGGATGTAGAGTTCTATAGATGTCTATCAGGTCCATCTGTTCTAGTGGGTTGTTCAATGCCTCTGTGTCCTTACTTATTTTCTGTCTTGTGGAACTGTCCTTTGGAGTGAATGGTGTGTAGAAGTCTCCTAAAATGAATGCATTGCATTCTATTTCCTCCTTTAGTTCTGTTAGTATTTGTTTCACATATGCTGGTGCTACTGTGTTGGGTACATATATATTTATAATGGTCATATCCTCTTGTTGGACTGAGCCCTTTATCATTATGTAATGTCCTTCTGCCTCTCTTGTTACTTTCTTTGTTTTGAAGTCTATTTTGTCTGATACTAGTACTGCAACACCTGCTTTTTTCTCCCTATTGTTTGAATGAAATATCTTTTTCCATTCCTTGACTTTTAGTCTGTGCATGTCTTTGGGTTTGAGGTGAGTCTCTTGTAAGCAGCATATAGATGGGTCT
Source organism: Manis pentadactyla (assembly GCF_030020395.1). Taxonomy (NCBI): domain Eukaryota; kingdom Metazoa; phylum Chordata; class Mammalia; order Pholidota; family Manidae; genus Manis; species Manis pentadactyla. The sequence goes on along the minus strand of NC_080038.1, from coordinate 99,847,083 downwards.
TGTTTTTTTATCCATTCAGTGACTCAGTGTCTTTTGATTGGTACATTCAGTCCATTTGCATTTAGGGTGATTATCAATAGGTATGTACTTATTGCCATTTCAGGCTTTAGATTCATGGTTACGAAAGGTTCCAGGTTACTTTCCTTACTATCTAAGAGTCTAACTTAACTCACTTAGTATGCTGTTACAAACACAATCTAAGGGTTCTTTTCTATTTTTCCTCCTTTTTCTTCCTCCTTCATTCTTCATATATTAGGTATCAAATTCTGTACTTTTTGTCTATCCCGTGATTGACTTTGGGGATAGTCAATTTAATTTTATATTTGCCTCACAATCAGCTGCTCCAGCCTCCCTACCATGGTTTTACTAGCACTGGTGACAGCTATCCAACCCTAGGAACACTTCCATCTATAGCAGTCCCAAAATAGACTGCAGAGATGGTTTGTGGGAGGTAAACTCTCTCAGCTTTTGCTTATCTGGAAATTGTTTAATCCCTCCTTCAAATTTAAATGATAATCTCGCCAGATAAAGTAATCTTGGTTCCAGGTCCTTCTACTTCATGGTATTAAATACATAATGCCACTCCCTTCTGGCCTGTAAGGTTTCTGCTGAGAAGTCTGATGTTAGCCTGTTCGACTTTCCTTTGTATGTGATCTTATTTCTGCCTCTGGCTGCTTTTAACAGTCTGTCCTTATCCTTGATCTTTCCCATTTTAATTACTATGTGTCTTGGAGTTGCCTTCCTTGGGTCCCTTGTGTTGGGAGATCTGTGGATCTCCATGGCCTGAGAGACTCTCCTTCCCCAGATTGGGAAGTTTTCAGCAACTACCTCCTCAAAGACACTTTCTATCCCTTTCTCTCTCTCTTCTTCTTCTGGTATCCCTATAATGCAAATATTGTTCCGCTTGGATTGGTCACACAGTTCTCTCAATATTCTTTCATTTTTAGAGACCCTTTTTTCTCTCTGTGCCTCAGCTTCTTTGTATTCCTCTTCTCTAGTTTCTATTTCATTTATTGTCTCCTCCACCATATCCAACCTGCTTTTAATACCCTCCATCGTGTTCTTCAATGATTGGATCTCTGACCTGAACTCATTCCTGAGTTCTTGGATGTCTTTCCGTACCTCCATTAGAATGTTGATGATTTTTTATTTTCAACTCCCTTTCAGGAAGGGTCATGAGGTCCATATCATTTAAATCTTTCTTGGGAGTTGTATTAACAATTTTTCTCTGGGCAAGATTCCTTTGGCATTTCATGTTTGTATATGGCACCCTCTAGTGTCCAGAAGCTGTAGTCCCTAGAGCCGCTCAGCCCCTGAAGCAATGTCGGGGGTCGCAGGGAAGCGGTACTGGTGCCTGGGGGGAGGAAAGGGGTGTTCCCCGCCTCCCGGTGGCTGTGCCTGTCTCCACTGCCTGAGCCAATAGGCCGAGTACAACGGTATAAGTTTTTGTCCCAGAGCAGCTGGATATGGATCCTTGCTTTCCGCAAGCAGCCGGAATCCCAGTCTCCCCAGGAACTCTATTTGCATCAACTTTCCAACCCGGTAGTCATTCGAGTCTCATGAAAGCACCATGAAATGTAGGTTTGTGCTCCCAGAGCAGATCTCTGGAGCTAGGTATTCAGCAGTCCCAAGCCTTCCACTCCCTCCCTGCTCCATTTCTCTTCCTTCTGCCGGTGAACTGGGGTTGGGGAAGGGCTTGGGTCCTGTGGAGCCACAGCTCTGGTACGTTACCCCATTCAGTGAGGTCTGCTCTTTTCTCAAGGTGTGTGCAGTCTGACGCTGTCCTCTTTCCTGTTGCTCTCTCAGGATTAGTTGCGCCAATTAAATTTTCTATTTGTATCCAGTTTTAGTTGGAAGCTTCTGTCTCTCCTCTCACGCCGCCATCTTTAATCCAATCTCTGGACCATTAATATTTGTTTTTTCTTATTGAACATTTAACTTTCATTAGAAATCATAATTTGTGTGATTTTATACACTAAAGTTCTAAAAGTGTAAAAACGTCAGGGAATCTTTATTTTCCTAATACTATGGATTTTACTTGAAGTATGTACTTGTTTGGCAGAATTTTGGGCAGAATGTCCATTTCTTTAGCCTTTGACATTTAATAAAATCTTTTTAATTTCAAAAATGAGAAACTTGGGTGCAGTTTAGCCAGACAAATACTTTTATATGCTACCCATTAGGTACAAGTCGTCTGCAAATTGTATGTTTATATTGCTTTTTAATTTTATCCCTACATTATAATCTTTACATTGGAAAGGTTTTATATATATACACATATATATTCATAGATGTATGAATACATACACCCACATATACATAAATATATAAATACTTATGCACACATATATGTCTATAAGTAAACAAATCCATAAGTTACATATTGTATTATATAAGTTAATTTGAAGCAGATGATTTTACCATTGTGTTCTTATGTGCCACTCTCAGGAGCTCTGTGCTGCCTGGGCATCACCAAATGACAGAATCCCTAAGCAGTTTGAAGGTTGGAGCTGCATTATAAGAAAATTGGAGCAGACTTCAATGACTTGAGTCAGCTGCAGAAGACAAGCTGCACCTAGCAAATTTTCAGTAGTATCTTCTTTTAGTTGCAGAACACCGAGATGTTTTGAAAAAATAATGATTATATGTCCCATGAAATAAGGCACAAATAGGCTAAGTGGAAATTCTTCAATTCTCTCGTTAGCAGTGCTGTCTTTTCTAATGTACAACAACCACTCAGGAAATATATTTTTAGGCCAACATGTGCAAGGGAATCTGTATAAACATTAATAAGATGAACGAAGGGAGTCTAGATTATCAAAAACAACTGTAGCAAATGAACAGTGAATACTATCATTACAAAGAGCAAATTGTTATTTCTTTACCATCTTAAACCTGCATCTACACCTTATTTTAAAACATTTCTATATCATGACTCAAGGAGCATTATATAACATTATATAAAGATCATACAATTAGCCAAAGAGGTAGCTGTCATTTGTGTGGGAAAACATCTCGGCAAATAAGAGCATTGAGGCTATATGTCTGTTTTTTAAACTCTCCATTTCTTAGCTGATAAGGATGACTTTTCCTAAATATTTTGCCCATATTTGACACCTGGACTGTCTCAGAAGAAAGAAAATGCCGCTCAGAGTCTACAAATAAACAATTGCTTATATGGTTACTTTTGTAGGTATGAAAAGTAGGCTCTGTTTGATAATATATGTAAAGGCTATCTGTAAAGAACTTTTAAAAATGAGATCAGAGCTACTTAAGCTATTTCCTGTGTACTGATATGCTACAATAAACATATTTATTTATATAATAAATAGCTATTTAAGGTATTTCCTGTGTATTAATATGCTGTATTATTTTTGGAACAAGCACTATTGATGAATTATTGCAAATGTTATGTTTTTTTGATAAGTTATATTCCTATTTGTTTTGGTCAAGCAATATAGGTAAGTTACAAAGTATGATATTTCAAATGTATTATATAAATTATAAACTCTTCCTTTGTAAGTTTGCCTTTTAAAATATCTTCATATAGATTCCATGTGGTTGCATAACCATAAAGAAAAGAGTAATACATACTGATAGATTATCTATATTTGGTTCAATCTCTAAAATATGTTGTAAACAAATCCGGTTCATCAGCACACTTTTCTGTATTGTTCTTGTCCTGGATTTTGAAGGGAGAGCCCTGCCCATATCTCATGAGACACAGAGAAGTATGAACTATTCTTAGATTCAGATGTAAATATTCACTGGCTATAGACATTGAAACTTGGCCTGGTTATTAAGAATATTTGTTGCTTAATGAATGAAACCATAAAACTATTATAAGAAAACAGCAGAATAAAAGCTCCTGAATCTTGGAATGATTTCTTGGTTAAGCCACCAAAATACAGACATCCAAAACTGAAATAAACAAGTGAGACAACATTAAACTAAAGAGCTTTTTAACACCACAGGAAATAGAAATAAATTGAATAGAAGACCTATAGAATGAGAAAAATATTCAAAAACTCAATATCTGGTCACAGGTTAATATTCAAAATGTATTAAGGACTCATACAACTCAATAGCAGAAAAGAAAATAATTGAATAAAAAATGGACAAAGAACCTGAATGGACACTTTCCAAAGAAGACATACAAATGATCCAGTAGGTACATGAAAAGGTGCAGGGCATCACTAATCATCAGGGAAATGCAAATGAAAACCATGAGATCTCATCTCACACCTGTTATGATGGCTATTATCAAAAAGACAAGAGATAACCAATGTTGGTGAAGCTTTGGAGAAAAGGGAACCCTTGTACAGTTGGTGGGAATGTAAAGTGCCACAACCACTATGGAACACAGTACGGAGGTTCCTGAATAAAATTTAAAAAAAAGAACTAACACATGATCCAGCAATCCCACTCCTGGGTATATATACAAAGGAAATGAAATCAGGATCTTCAAGAGATATTTGTACTCTGTGTTTATTCCCATGTTACTCACCATAGCCAAGATATGGAACCTAAGTGTCCTTTGACAGATGAATGGATAAAGAAACTGTGGTGTGTATATCTGTGTATGTATATGCATGTGTGTATATATATGTGTGTGTATGTGTACACACACCATGGAATATTATTCAGTCATGAGAAAGATAGAAATCCTAACATTGGTGGCTACATGGATGAAACTGGAGAACATTATGCTAAGTAAAATAAGCCAGAAGATTTAGACAAATAATGTAAGATATCACTTGTATGTGGAATTAAAGAAAAAAGTGCTGATTTTATAGAAACAAGTAGGTTGGTAGTTGCCAGAGTATGGGAGGGGAAACAAAGAAATATAGGTCAAACGTTACAAACTCAGTTACAAGGAAAATAAGTTCTGAGAATCTAGTGTACATCGTGACATGGAAAGATGCTCCACATCACTAATTATGAGGAAAATGCAAATAAAAATCACAATGAGATATCACCTCACACCAGTTAGGATGTCCAGTATTGAAAAGACTAAGAACAAAAACTGCTGGCCAGGATGTGGAGAAAGGGACACTATCCTGCACTGCTGGTGGGAATGTAAGTTAGTTCATCCATTGTGGAAAGCAATATGGAGGTTCCTCAAAAACCTAAAAATAGAAATATCACTGGACCCAGAAATTCCACTCCCAGGAATTTATCCAAAGAATATAATTTCTCAGATTCAAAAAGACATGTGTGCCCCTATGTTTATTGCGGCACTATTTACAATAGCCAAGATATGGAAGCAACCTAAGTGTCCATCAGTAGATGAATGGATAAAGAAGAGGTGGCACATATACGCAATGGAATACTATGCAGCCATCAGAAAGAAACAAACCTTACCATTTGCAACAACATGGATGGAGCTGGAGGATATTATGCTCAGTGAAATAAGCCAGGTGGAGAAAGACAAGTGCCAAATGATTTCCCTCATTTGTGGAGTATAAAAATGAAGCAAAACTGAAGGAACAAAGCAGTGACAGACTCACAGACTCCAGGAAGGGACTGGCTGTTACCAAAGGAGAGGGAGAAGGAGATTGAGGGGCATAATGTGTGGCACATATGGTGTGGGAGGGATCGGGGGAAGACAGTGTAGCACCGAGAAGGCAAATAGTGACTCTGTGGCATCTTACCATACTGTTGGGCAGTGACTCCAAAGGGATATGGCATGATAACACAGTTAAATAAAGTAACCACAATGTTTTTTTATGTGAAACCTTCCTAAGAGTGTGTATCAATAATACCTCAATAAAAAAATATATATGTATATATATATAAAATATTGTTCAGTGTGATGTCTACATATAACAACATGGCACTGGTTATTGTATACTTGAAAGTTGTTTGAGAGTATAGCTTAATCATTACCACCATGGAAAAGAGTTAACTATTTACCATGCATTAATTTTCAAAATTTTGGTAACATTTCCACAAAGTACATGCATATCAAATCACTACATTGTACACTTTTAAATATGTACAATTTTATTTGTCAAATATTACTCAGTAAAATTGGCATGAGTGAATGAATAAGGAAATACTTGTTGGTCCCCAACTCATCTTGGGTACCTTTGTTTTATAGTTTGGGTAAATATGATATCATTATTTCCAAGGAAGAGACTGACTACAAATCTAATGTAGAATTGGTATATTCCACTTCCCTTCTAATTTTTACAAATGAGAATGTACCCACACCATGAAAGAGACATATTCTTGTATCAGTGTGTTAAAATAGCTCTATTCTCCCACAGTCAAAAGTTTTTATTGAATATTATTTACCTCTTTTTCTCATACTACTGAGTGTAAATCCTGATCCTTCCCCTTACTACCTTAGGATAGTTACTTAACTGGTCTATCCTTCAGTTTTCTCACTGGTAGAGTAGGAATAATAGGACTGTGAGTTATATAATGCAGGGTTATTGTGAGGATTGAATCAGCTAATACATACCAAGCACACTTACCTGTGTAAGCATACTGAACTAAGGAATTAAGTGCATTAGGATCGATTCCTTCCACCTTGACCTCTTCTTGAATGGCTTCACGCATAACTCAAGTAAACATCACAGCAAAATAATCCAACATTGCAATGAGAACCAACCTGGAAATAGAAATGTTTCATAGGAACTTAAATTAGTCCATAATTTCATTGAAAGGCATGAAATGCAGACAGTAAGTTTGTAATACTGGTAAGTTCTGTTTTCAGCATAAATCTTTCACAGTTCATTAAAGTGTTATGAAATGAGAAAGGTAAACTGAGTTGATTTTCTTTTAGAGGGTTTGTGCTGTTTTCCTTCATTAATTTCTCCCTAGCTTAACTCTTCTAAGTATCACACAGGGCAGGGCGGTGGAGCAAATATGCTACTGCGTTTTCAATACAGGAAGATAAACATTTGTTTTCCTTAGTGTTCCAATTTGTAATCAGTGGACTGATTTTTGTTTATTTATACTTGGCTATACTCACCAAATGTTCTGTCTGCATACGGATACTTACCGATGGGCTGGGATTCGCATGTTTCCAGCAATGAGTATCACGTCACACAGTTTTTTCTCTTTCCAGTAGTTCTCTATTTTATGGAGAGTTTTCTCTGCATGGTTTACAGCACAGAACTCCTCATCTCTGCTGACATCCATTTCTCCAGGGTGTTGTGTGTCTAATCTAAAAGGGGGTGAGAGTGAGAATAGGTGAGCGCAAATGTCCCATGGAAATTTAGACATCAACTACAAGAAATATATTGTATTAAAGTAAAATTGAAATTTACCCTCCGATTTTAAATATTTCACTGTGATTACTACCTAACCTTCCATCAAAGTGATGTGTCATGATTAGTATTTACACGTGGAATGGAACCATAAAAAGGTGTGGTTTAGCTGCACGGCTAATGGTAACTGTCATATGAGCAATCATAAACTTCAAAATACCAGCCTTTCTTTGATTTTTATTGGTATCACAGCTTTGCCATTAGGCATGAAATTGTAGGCTTGATGTAAAGTATTTTTCAAGTTTGAAAGGTATCATAGTGAGACAGGGACCATGGATGTAGTCAGAGTAGGGTGAGGGCCTCCGGAGGGGGCAAGGTGGGATATTTGCAGTCAGAGCAATGTAACTACATGCAAGGAAACCCCCCCTGCTAAAACTATGTTAAACATTGAGCTCTAAAATCATTCTTCAGTGAGATCAGTTAATGTTCCCCAGATAAAGAAGGGTAGCACATGTTTTATTATGCTAATCATTTGTAACCATGTGTAAGATTCACTTTAGCATACTAAAAGGACCAGGCCTATGTGCTGTCTTTCCTCCTTCAGATCTGGTAATTCTGCAAACTGAGCAACTAACTTAGCATGCAGACCCAGCTGTAGACGACATGGTAAAAGGCAGGAAGAATTCCATGTTAAAGATAAGATTGCATTTTAACACCAAGGAAGTTCAAGAGGCAAGATTCTTTAGCAAGTAGACAATACCTCAGCCCACCTTGGGGGCTGGGCAGGCAGCCTTTTGATATGCTCCTAGACCAAGGTGCCAGTGTCCCAGAGAGAAATCAAGGCAGGAAATTCCTTATAGTTAAGTTAATTTTTAATATTCAGGGACCACTTAACAAGTCCCCACCCCTAAGTTTTTTCATGTTCTCGAAAAATCCTCAGCTGCCTATAAAACCCCCTAGACAACGCACCACCCCGGACTCTCTTGTCCCCTCCTGGCATGAGCTGGGAGCTCTGTCCTTTCACTTTATCTCCAAATAAAAGCCTGTACCTTGCTCTCCTACCTTGACTGTTTGTGAAGTTCATTCTTCGGCTCTGCAAACAAGAACCCCGGCATCAAAAGTACTCACAACATATGAGAAATATTCCTTCAAGCATCTCAAGCCTGAGAGTTTGGTTACACTCAATATGTCAACCCCATTAAGAAAATTTACAACTTCCATCTTTTATATGTCAACGGGATACAATTGACATATAGCATTGAATAATTTAAGGTGTACAATATGATCATTTGAAAATGTATATATTGTATATGATTACAATAAGTTTAGTTAGAACACCCAACACTTCACATAGTTACCATCTTTTGTGTGTGTGGTAGGAACATTTAAGATATACTCTCTCAGCAATTTTCAAGTGTTCAATACAGTATTAAGTATAGTTACCATGCTGTACATTAGATCCCCAAAACTTACTCATCTTCTAACTCGAAGTCATACCCTTTTGACTATTTAGGCAAATATGGTAACTGCTGAATTTACAGTAATGGAAGCTGTTTATATGTCCTTTCAATATCACACAACAGCAGAATTTAAATACTAACACAAGCACATAGAGGCTTACAATTAGTAGAAACTTAAAAATTTGATGGTTGGATGAACACACTTGATACTTTGATTGTTACCTTTCTTGCTTCCAAGCATCATTTTCCAACCACCCAGTTAAGATTAATTTTAAGTTCCCCCACGCCCAAATCAGCTTGTGCTTTTTTTAATACAATTGGTCCAGGGTGACATTACTCTTTGTTTAGTTCAAATAAATGATTCATCTCTGAATCTTCTTTGGGACTTTAAGTTACTCTACTGATGCCGAGCCGAAGAATGAGCTTCACAGTCAAGGTAGGAGAGCAAGGTACAGGCTTTTATTTGGAGATGAAGTGAAAGGACAGAGCTCCTGGCTCACGCCAGGAGGGGACAAGAGAGTCCGGGGTGGTGCGTTGTCTAGGGGGTTTTATAGGTGTAGAATCTAGTATTAGGTGAAAACCGAAATATGGCATAAATGTAGCCATCTTAAAAGGCCTAGAAGCTATTATTTCTGAATATGTGACTTAGAGGTAAAAACTGGAATTAGGTAAGGCCTTGAAAAACAAGTTAATCATACATACCAAGCCTATCTCACTAAGCTCCCCTAACTCTTAGAAAATGATGTTATCTTCCTAAACCCCCAGGGTGTGGCGCCAGCTGAAAATTTATGTGTTTATGGAGAAACACTGTTACGTGCTTGTGGAAAAATACTGTCCCTTTGAAAATGCTATAAAAACCTCTGCCTTTGAGTGTTCGAGGTCCTTGTTGAAACCCGCTGCGTCGGGCTGACACTTGGACCCCAGCTAGCTGGTTCCTGAATAAAGTCCTCTTGCTTGATGCATCAAGAGACGCCTTCCGTGAGTGAATTGGGGTGGCGTCCTCCGTTGAGGAGATCCAACATTTTGGGGGCTCGTCCGGGATCGAGCGCTCACCCTGCTTCACTCCCGAAGTCGCCCTTGGAGGAGGTAAGGTTAGCGGCGCCTCGAATTGTCTGTGTCTCGTTTTCTGTTTTCCAGTGCGACCGGTTGGAATTCTGAAGAAGAGTACCCTCTGTCTGGCAGTCGTCCCGGGCCCGTAAAGGGTCTGAGACCGCGGTCAGTAGACGTACTCGGAGTACCGCAGGCTGCAACCCTGGGGGACGCCCCGGGGAGATTAGAGGGCCAGGGACGCCTGGTGGCCTCTCACCTGTTTTTTCGGCAAGGTGAATCTGATGAGATAGGGTTGATTTTCGGGCGCCAAGAATATCAACCCTCTGATTCTTTTCGGTTTCTGGTTAAAAATCTGAGGAAAACAAGGAGCGGCCACTGTGTGTCTAATCTGTGTGTGTCTCTGTTTTTTGTGTCTTTCACGTGTCTAATAATTGTTATACTGACGATGGGACAGAAAGTGACAACCCCCCTCAGTCTGACTTTAGATCATTGGACAGAAGTAAAGACGAGGGCACATAATTTGTCAGTAGAAATTAAGAAAAGATCGTGGCAGACTTTCTGCACCTCCGGGTGGCCCGCCTTTAATGTGGGGTGGCCCCTGGAGGGGACCTTCGATCTCTCCATTTTGCTAGCAGTGAGAGCTGTTGTTTTCCAGGAATCGTCTCAGCGATACCCAGATCAGCAACCCTACATTATAGTCTGGCAAGAGTTGGTGGAGAATCCACCGCCCTGGGTAAAACCCTGGGTGCAAAAGAAAATGGGCCCTCGAGTCTTAGTTGCCCAGGCTCAACCCCAAAACAAAGAAAAAGAGACTGCCAAAATTCACCCTGACACTCAGGATTTGCTCATGGTTGATGATCCCCCTCCCTACCCTCCTGCCCCTATGGCGCCTCCGGCCCCTGTGCCTCTGGCTACGGTGCCTCCAGTACCTTCAGCCCCTGGTGCTGAGGCAGTGGGGCCGGCTCTGAGACGGGCCCAGGGAACTCGGCGTCGCCGAGGGGCCATCTTGGACCCGCCAGGTATCTTTCCTCTCCGGTCTTATAGGACTCCCATCATCGGAGAGGAAAGAGATCCACCTTTCCAACCTCTGCAATATTGGCCATTTTCCTCCGCTGATTTGTATAACTGGAAAGCTAACCACCCTCCTTTTTCAGAGGAACCACAGAGACTAACTGGGCTGATAGAGTCCCTGATGTTTTCTCACCAGCCCACTTGGGATGACTGTCAGCAGCTCTTGCAGGTGCTTTTTACCACGGAAGAGAGAGAAAAGATCCTCCTGGAAGCATGAAAGAACGTGCCTGGAACCGATAGATGACCATCGCGACTCCCTCATGATATAGAGAGGGGGTTCCCGCTGACCAGACCCAACTGGGACTTTAATTCTCCAGAAGGTAGGGAGCAACTAACCATCTATCGCCAGGCTCTGGTGGCGGGTCTCCGCGGAGCCGCAAGGTGCCCCACTAATTTAGCCAAGGTAAGAGAGGTCAGTCAGGGAGCCACTGAGGCACCCGCAGTGTTCTTAAAATGCCTGATGGAAGCCTTCAAGCGGTATACTCCCTTTGACCCCACCTCTGAAGAGCACAGTGCTTCAGTGGCTCTTGCTTTTATCGGGCAGACGGCGCCCGACATTAGAAAAAAGCTTCAGAGATTAGAAGGCTTACAGGGTTTGTCGTTAAGGGATTTAGTAAAAGAGGCTGAGAAAGTTTATCATAAGAGGGAGACTGAAGAAGAGAAAGAATTAAGGAAAGAGAAAGAAAGAGAAAGTAAAGAGGAGAAGAGAGACAGGAAGCACCAAAAGAATTTAACAAGGATTTTGGCCGCGGTAGTAGAAAGTAAGGGACGCCCGCCCTCTAGTGGCAGAGCTAGCAAGGCAGGGCACCTGGGCAACCGGCCCCCATTAGAAAAGGACCAATGTGCATACTGCAAGGAAAAGGGGCACTGGGTAAAAGAATGCCCTAAAAAACCACCGCAGAGGCCTCCAAAAAAAGTGTTGTCCCTGCTAGAAGATGAAGATTAGGGAAGACGGGGCTTGGAGCCCTTCCCCGAGCCCAGGGTAACCCTGAAGGTGGAGGGGCAACCTGTTGAGTTTCTGGTGGACACCGGTGCTCAACATTCTGTACTGACCCAAGCAAAAGGCCCCCTCTCTGGCAAAAAGTCTTGGGTGCTCGGGGCTACGGGTCAGAAACAATATGCATGGACTACCCGAAGAACAGTAGACTTAGGAGTGGGACGAGTAAACCACTCATTCCTTGTCATACCGGAATGCCCCACACCCCTGTTAGGAAGAGACATTTTAACCAAAGTAGGGGCCCAAATATCCTTCCAAGCTGAAGAAACTCAAGTGACTAATCAGGAGAAAAAACCTTTGAGCCTAAGTGTCCTGACCATGAGATTAGAAGATGAATACTGCCTCTTTAAGAAACCAGAACCCTCCCGAGTTGGCCAGGAGTGGCTTGACCAGTTTCCAGGGGCCTGGGTGGAGACTGCGGGTATGAAGCTTGCTGTGAATCAGCCCCCCGTGGTCATAGAATTAAAAGCTTCAGCCTCGCCAGTCACTGTGAGACAATATCTCATGAGTAGAGAAGCCAGGGATAGAATTAAGCCCCATATTCAGAGGCTTATAGAGCAGGGGATATTAGTAAAATGTAAATCACCCTGGAACACTCCCTTGCTGCCTGTAAAGAAAGCGGGAACAGGAGATTATCGACCAGTGCAAGATTTAAGGGAAGTTAATAAGAGGACACAGGACATTCACCCCACTGTGCCAAACCCTTATAATCTCCTAAGCTCCCTGGCTCTGGAAAACACCTGGTATACAGTCCTAGATTTAAAAGACGCTTTCTTTTGCCTACGTCTGCACCAAAATAGCCAACCGCTGTTTGCTTTTGAGTGGAAAGATCCCTCCACAAGAACCACTGGGCAATTGACCTGGACCCGTCTGCCACAAAGATTCAAGAATTCGCCCACCCTCTTTGACGAGGCTCTATATCGGGACTTAGCTTTTCACCGAGCCTCAAACCCACAGGTAACTTTGTTGCAATATGTTGATGACCTATTGTTAGCTGCTCCTACCCAAGAAACTTGCCGGGAGGCCACTGGAGCCCTTCTGACTGAACTTATTAAACTAAGATATAGGGTATCTGCCAAAAAAGCTCAAATCTGCCAACAACAAGTGACTTATTTGAGATATTCCCTGAGAGAAGAGAAATGATGGCTCACCGAAGCCCGAAAGCAGACTGTAACACAGATCCCGGTTCCCACTACTCCACGCCAGGTCCGCAAGTTTCTAGGGACGGCAGGATTTCGCAGACTGTGGATACCCGGGTATGCTACCCTAGCCGCCCCCCTGTATCCCCTAACCAAAGGGACAGTCCCATTTGTTTGGGGACCTGAACAACAGCAAGCCTTCGATGATATTAAGAAGGCCCTCCTGTCAGCACCTGCCCTGGCGTTGCCGGACGTGACTAAGCCATTTGTCCTCTTGGTAGATGAACGGAACGGGGTAGCTCGAGGGGTGCTGACCCAACAATGGGGACCTTGGAAGAGACCTATCGCCTATCTATCAAAAAAATTAGACCCAGTAAGTAGCGGGTAGCCTGCCTGTTTGAGAGTAGTAGCGGCCGTAGCTCTCTTAGTTAAAGATTCTGACAAACTTACGCCGGGACAGAAACTCACTGTGGTTGCTTCGCATGCGCTAGAAAGCGTAATTCGGCAACCACCTGAAAGATAGATGTCGAATGCCAGAATGACTCACTACCAAACCTTGCTCTTAAATCGCGATCGCGTAGAATTTGCCCCGCCCGCCATCCTAAACCCAGCTACTCTGCTCCCCGATTTAGAGAAAAAAGTGCTCCATACCTGCCAGGAAATTCTGGCTGAGGAAACAGGGACCCGCCGGGATTTGTGGGATCAGCCCCTAGAAGGACCAGGGCTCCTGACTTAGTATACAGACGGGAGCAGTTACATCATGGGAAGTAAGAAGATGGCAAGAGCTGCAGTAGTAGACGATGACCGGATCGTGTGGGCCAGTGGACTTCCAATGGGCACTTCTGCACAGCAAGCGGAACTCGTCGCCCTGACCCAGGCTCTAAAGATGGCGGAAGGTAAGAGACTTAACGTCTACACTGACAGCCGATACGCTTTTGCCACTGCTCATATACACGGGGCTATTTATAGACAGAGAAGGCTATTGACTTCTGCCGGGAAAGATGTTAAAAACAAACAAGAAATTTTAGATTTATTAGAGGCCATCCATAGGCCTAGAGAAGTGGCAATAATACATTGCCCTGGGCATCAGAAAAACGACTCTCCGATAGCTCAAGGAAATCGGAGGGCAGACCAAGCTGCAAAACAAGCAGCCCAGGGAATGAGCATCTTATCCCTCCAGGTATACCCAGAAGCCACATGTATTAAGAGCTTCCAGTATACACCCGAGGATCTCGCTCGGATGGACAAGCTGGGATTCCAAAAATCCTCACCCCTTGGAACATATGAGTTAGGAGATGGGAAAATTATTCTGCCCCAGAAAGAGGCAGGAGAATACTTAAAGCAACTACATCAGTTGACGCATTTAGGAGCCAAGAACCTAAAAGCCCTGGCCCGGAACTCTCCTTATCACATCATTAGTTTAAGAGAGATGGCAGACGAGGTAGTGAGAAGTTGCGTTCCTTGCCAATTAGTAAATGTGAATAAACGTCAGGTAATAAGTGAGAAAAGGCTTCGCGGAGATCGACCGAGAGCTTACTGGGAAGTTGACTTCACTGAAATTAAGCCTGCCAAGTATGGACATAAGTACCTTTTAGTCTTTTTAGATACCTTTTCAGGATAGGCAGAAGCTTTCCCTACCAAAACCGAGAAAGCTCAGTGTCCAAGAAGATTCTTGAAGAAATATTTCCTAGGTTCAGAATCCCAAAGGCAATCGGCTCCGACAATGGTCCTGCCTTTGTTGCCCAGGTGAGTCAGGGATTGGCCAAAATCCTGGGGACAGATTAGAAATTGCATTGTGCATACAGGCCCCAGAGCTCAGGACAGGTAGAAAGAATGAACAGAACTCTAAAAGAGACCTTAACTAAATTATCCATAGAGACTGGTTTATGTGATTAGTTAGTCCTCCTTCCCTTCGCCTTATTCAGAGTTAGAAACACCCCTGGCCGTTTTGGACTAACACCCTTTGAGATAATGTTTGGGGCCCCGGCCCCGCTCAAATCGGCTCACCTCCATACATCCCCTGAATGTGTAACTAATAAGTTTCTGCTTGAAAAGTTACGGGCCCTAGAAGTTGTACAGAGAGAAGTCTGGGCCTCCGTCTGAGAAGCCTATCGGCCAGAGGACTTCTCAGTGCCCCATCAGTTCCAGGTGAGAAACTCTGTCTACGTGAGACGACACCGAACGGGAAATCTTGAGCCTTGGTAGAAAAGACCCTTCATCGTCCTCCTGACCACCCCCACAGCCGTGAAAGTGGACGGCATCTCCTCCTGGGTACACGCATCACATCTGAAGAAAGCATACCAGCCAGACCCGGATTGGCGAGTAACTCGGACTGATAACCCACTTAAGCTTCGTTTGTGCAGGAAAAAACATGCTATCAGTGGTAATTCTGTTACTCCTGCTACCTCCAGCCAACCAGAACCCTAATCCCCATGAACCCAGGTTGCTGATGTGGCAAGTACTTTCCCAAACGGGAGATGTCGTGTAGAGTGTTAGCAAGACAGCCCCCCTTGGGACATGGTGGCCTACTCTACACCCTGACATCTGCCATTTAGCTGCAGGCTTAGACACATGGGACATCCCAGAATATACTGCCCCTAATCTACCTATAAAGCTAGATGACTAGAATAGTATAAATAGGCTAGGGGGACGAGTGTTTAGCTGTGCGAGACCTAATACTAGATGCAAACTGAGTAAGATTCCTATTTACGTGTGTCCTCGAGAGAAGCCTACGAGAAAAGAACAGAAAAAGTGTGGCGGTGTTGAAAGTTTCTACTGTAAAGAGTGGGGGTGCGAAACCACTGGAGATACCTATTAGAAGCCTTCCTCCTCCTGGGACCTTGTCACGGTAACTAGGAGGCAATGCCCGTGCGGTTGTTACCACTCAAGAAAGACACCCCAGAGTTACCAGAGGCCATTTTGCAACCCTGTAGGGTGCGCCAACACCGGGTCTTGTAATCCCCTCAATGTCACTTTCACTGAAACAGGGAAAGAGTACTCTGAGTGGATTAAAGGCCGGCAGTGAAGAATACGGCTCTATGCAGATGAATATGATAATAGAGTAGTGCTACATATCAAGTTGAAAGCGGAGACTCTCCCGGCTGTCCCAGTAGGACCCAATATTGTCCTTGAGGTCAGCCGCATCTCCCAACCCCAGCCCCAGAGCTGACCCTAGCTCCACCAGTGAACTCTGCCATCATTTCCGCCGTCCCCACCCCTGGCCAAGTAACCCCCTTTCCTGGCACCGGACAATGCCTCCTCAACCTTCTCGAGAGGGCTTTCCGGGTCTTGAACACTACCAACCCTGGTACTGCCAAATCTTGTTAGTTATGTTTTTCCTCTGGACCTCCTTATTATGGAGTCTATAAGGATTAGAGTTGTTAGGCAGCTTTAACAATACAACCAGTCACGAGATCTGTAGTTAGGGCAGCCACAAGAAGCTGACTCTGACCGAAGTGACTAGAAAAGGGAGATGCCTAGGCACAGTTCCCCCCACTCATAAAAATTTATGTAATGAGATCATACCTGTAGCTTCCTCAAAAGAAAACAGGTATCTAGTCCCTCCTCCCGAGGAGTAGTAGGCCTGTAATACTGGACTGACCCCGTGTGTCTCTACCTCCGCCTTCAATTCCTCCCGTGATTTCTGTATTATGGTCCAGCTAGTGCCTAGGCTGATGTACCATGATAATTTCTCATTTGTAACAGAATTTGAACCCAGACGGAGATATAGAAGAGAACCAGTTTCGCTGACTCTAGCTGTGCTATTGAGAGTAAGAGTTGCAGCTAGAGTAAGAACGGGGACAGCCGCTATTATCCAAGAAAATCAGCATTACGAGAGATTAAGAGCAGCTATTGATGAAGATTTAAGAACCATAGAACAATCCATTACCAAACTTGAAGAATCCCTAACCTCTCTTTCTGAAGTAGTCCTGCAAAACAGGCGAGGATTAAATCTACTGTTCTTAAAAAAAGGAAGATTGTGTGCAGCCCTGAGAGAAGAATGCTGCTTCTATGCAGACCATTCCGGAATAGTAAGAGATTCAATGTCTAAACTCAGAGAAAGACTAGATCAAAGGAAGAGAGAGCGAGAAGCCAGCCAAGGTCTATTTGAATCCTAGTTTACTCGATCCCCATGGCTTACAACCCTGATATCCACTCTGGCAGGGCCCTTGCTTATTTTTGTATTGCTCCTCACCATAGGCCCTTGTATTTTAAACAGGTTAGTAACCTTCGTTAGAAAAAGAATAAGTGCTGTTCAAGTGCTAATGTTGAAGCAACAATATCATTCTCTAGCAAAGCAAGAAGAAACAAACATTCCATGATTAGAATGATCAAAAGAAAAAGTGGGGAAATGTAGAATCTAGTATTAGGTGAAAACCGAAATATGGCATAAATGTAGCCATCTTAAAAGGCCTAGAAGCCATTATTTCTGAATATGTGACTTAGAGGGAAAAACTGGAATTAGGTAAGGCCTTGAAAAACAAGTTAATCATACATACCAAGCCTATCTCACTAAGCTCCCCTAACCCTTAGAAAATGATGTTATCTTCCTAAACCCCCAGGGTGTGGTGCCAGCTGACACCCAGGATGTGGCGCCAGCTGAAAATTTATGTGTTTATGGAGAAACACTGTTACATGCTTGTGGAAAAATACTGTCCCTTTGAAAATGCTATAAAAACCTCTGCCTTTGAGTGTTCGGGGTCCTTGTTGAAACCCGCTGCGTCGGGCTGACACTTGGACCCCAGCTAGCTGGTTCCTGAATAAAGATCTCTTGCTTGTTGCATCAAGAGACGCCTTCCGTGAGTGAACTGAGGTGGCGTCCACCGTTGAGGAGATCCAACATAGGCAGCTGAGGATTTTTCGAGAACATGAAAAAACTTAGGGGTGGGGACTTGTTAAGTGGTCCCTGAATATTAAAAATTAACTTAACTGTAAGGAATTTTCTGCCTTGATTTCTCTCTGGGACACCGGCGCCTTGGTCTGGGAGCATATCAAAAGGCTGCCTGCCCAGCCCCCAAGGTGGGCTGAGGTATTGTCTACTTGCTAAAGAATCTTGCCTCTTGAACTTCCTTGGTGTTAAAATGCAATCTTATCTTTAACATGGAATTCTTCCTGCCTTTTACCATGTCGTCTACAGCTGGGTCTGCATGCTAAATTAGTTGCTCAGTTTGCAGAATTACCAGATCTGAAGGAGGAAAGACAGCACATAGGCCTGGTCCTTTTAGTATGCTAAAGTGAATCTTACACATGGTTACAAATGATTAGCATAATAAAACATGTGCTACTCTTCTTTATCTCGGGAACATTAACTGATTTCACTGAAGAATGATTCTAGAGCTCAATGTTTAACATAGAGTTTTAGTAGGGGGGTTTCCTTGCATGTAGTTACATTGCTCTGACTGCAAATATCCCACCTTGCCCCCTCCGGAGGCCCTCACCCTACTCTGACTACATCTACGGTCCCTGTCTCACTACTATATGGATCATCAGGGTAGCATGATATGAACATCCTTAAAATTGCCTGCTACAAAATGAGCCTGTTTTCATCTGTTTTGGAAAGGAACAATCCCTTGTCACCACAGACGGAAAAGCATTTAGGTTTCAGTCAACTCACTTATCTTTACTCTGCTCAGATAATGGTTTGATTGACACTGAATCAATCAAACATCGAATGTCTAATTATCTTAGATATCCTCACATATACTCCACTATGTACTGGAATGGGCATACTCTGAAGGAGGAATATGTTTTGGAAAGTTCTGCACAGGAAAAATTTCATTCTGTTTAAGTTCTGCAGCCTAATTTGGTTACGGATATACAAGTATCTTTAATTTAATCTTGTTACATAAGGAATGAAGTTATATTTTTATTTGACATCCTTTTTCTTTTTTAATGTAAGCATTTATAACTACAAATTATCTTCTTAGCACTGCTTTTGCTGTATCCTGTATGTTTTAGTATGCTGAGGCTTCATTTCCATTGACTCAAGATATTTTCTAATTACACCTGTGATTTCATCTTTGCCCTATTGATGGTTTAAGCGTGTCTTGTAATTTCCACATATTTGGGGATTTGCTAATTTTCCTTCTATTAACTTTTGTTTTCATGCCATTGTTATCAGAAAAGGTACTTTGCATCATTTAAGTCTTTAATGTATTAAATTTTGCAGTCAAAGTATGATCTAATCTTGAGAACATCCCACATGCACTTGAGAAAAATCTGTATTTTTCTATTATTTGGTGGATTGTTCTCTGTAGGTCTGCTAGGTCAATTAATCTATAGTACTGCTGAAGTCCTCTGTTTCCTTCTTGAAGTTACGTCTGATTGTTCTTTGGATTTTTTATATTGGGGTATCAATATTATTGTAGTTCCATCTAATATCTTTGTAGCTCCATCTAATTCTCCCTTCAATTCCATCAGTGTTTGTTTCATATATTTAGGAGATCTGGTGTTTGTTGCTTCTATCTTTATAATTACTATATCTTACTGATAAATAACCCTTTTATGAGTATAATCTCCTTTGTCTTTTGTAATAGTTTTTGACATTCTATTTTGTTTGATATAATGTAGCTTACTCCTGCTCTTTTTTGGTTGCTATTTATATGAAATACATATTGCATACTTGACTGTTCTTAATCAGAAGTGAATTTCTTTCAGATAGCATAAAAGAATCTATTGAAAAGTCTTTTAAAAATATCTGTTCTGCCAATCCATGTCTTTTGATAGGGAAGCTTAATCCATTGATATTTATAGTAATTACAGATAGAGAAGGTCTTAAAATTGCCATTATGTTCTTTGTTTTCTATATGTGTTATAATAACTTTTCTTCCGCATTTACTCCATCACTGCCTTTCTTTCTTGTTTATTTGATTTTTTTGTAGTAAAATGTTTTGATTCTTTCCCCATTTCCATTTGTGGTATTTTATAGGTGTTTTCTTTGTGGTTACCATGGAGATTACATATGACATTGTAAAGTCATAACAATCTTGGAATCTGATAAGATCTTAACTTCAGTCACAGAGAAACTGTTATGCTCCTCCCTTTCTGTTACAGGCACCACAAATTACATTTTAATGTACTGTATACCCATAGATTTATAATTGTGTTTATGGTTTTGACTTTCAAATACTGTAGAAGAATAAAAGGTAGAGTTATGAAGCAATATTACAATAATACTGGTTTTTATATTTGTCATGCATCTTCCTTTATCTGAGGACATTGTAATTTTGTTTGGCTTCGAGCTACTGTCCAGCATCCTTTCATTTCAACTTGAAGGACTCCATTTAACATTTCTCATTGGACAAATCTAGTGGTAATAAAGGGTCTCAGTATTTGTTTATCTGGAAATACCTTAATTTATCCCTCACTTTTGAAGGACAGTTTTACCAGATACAGAATTTTTAGCTGATGTATTTAAACTGCTGAAAGGAAAAAATGTTATCATCCCAGTGCTTTCTGCCCTGCAAAGTTTCTGCTGAGGGAACCACTGATTGATGATTCCTTGTATTGATGAGTTACTTCTTTTTTGCTGCTTTCAAGATGCTCTGTCTTTTACTTTTGATGGTTTGACTACAATGTGTCTTATCTGAGACTCTGGGTTTATCTTACTTGGAGTCATTTAGCTACTTGTATTTTCAATCTATATCTTTCCTCAACTTTGGGTACCTCTTTTCTATTATTTCTTCAAAGAAGCTCTCTGATCCTTGTACTCTCTCTTCTCCTTCTGGGATTTCAGTGATGCATATATTGTTCTGTTTGATGATGCCCCACAATTCTCTAAGGACATATTCATTGTTTTTCATTATTTTTTCTTTGCATGTCTCAGATTTGATAATTTCAAAATATAATTTGTTCACAGATTATTTCTTTTTCTAGGTCAAGTCTGTTGTTGAAGCCCTCTAGTGAACTTTTCAAATCAGAATTATATTTTTCAGCTTCAGAAATTTTCTTTGCCCTTTTTTATAATTTCTATCTCTTTGTTGATATTCTTATTTTGTTTCCCTGATTTCCTTTAGTTCTTTTGCTATGTTTTTTCCTTTAGCTCTTTGAGGATATTTAAGAAAGTTGTTTAAATTCTTCATCTAAAAAGTCTGAAACCTGTGGTTCTTTAGAGTCAGTTTCTGGATGTTTATTTTGCTCCTTCTTAATGAGCCCTGTTTCCACATTTCTTTGTCTCCCTGGTGATGTCTTGTTAAAATTGGGATTTGGAAAACAGGTACCTTTCCTAATCTTTGCATAATGGCTTTGTGTGGGAGATGTCTTTCACTAATCAGCCCAACATGAAGGTTTAAGGACTTCTCAGGCCTTTTCTTGGCATGCAATTTTTGTGGGCTTGCACGTGTGTGTTTTACCCCCATCTCTCATGAACATGGCTGCTTATACATGTCTTAATTTATCTAAGTCTCACACCTGCTTCTTGAGGCCTTAGATATTCTACTTATTCCTTTCTTCATAATCTGTTACACCGAGGTGTCTGTAGGTCTCCGGTCCCCCTGCAGTTTTCATGTGCTATGGTGTCTGTCACTCTCTTCTGTGTTTTCCAACCTCAGATCCAAACTATGCTGCCATTCTCATCTGAGTTATGATTTAGGCAATTCTGAAATCAGTTTCTTAGGGAGCCTAGAGACAGGCCAGAATATTTCAAACAAGTTCAACTCTTGTCCTTGTAACCTGAGGGGGAAATCAAAAAAGTAAGTTGCATTCTTCCAACTATGCCATGCCACCCTGGGAAGGGGGTGGTACAAGAGCAAGCATCAAGGCCATGAAACTTCCTACTGACTTGAAAGTGACTTTTCCTTGATCGGGTGTTTGGTTGCTGCATATCTTTGCCTTGTTTCCAGAGCTCCCATAAAGCTATTTTAATCAGTCTGTAATTATTTACTTGATGTTTCCAGTGGGGAGCAAGAGTCTGGACCTCCTTATTCAACCATTGTGCTGCCATAACAGAAGCTTCGGTTGTCTGATTTTATTTAACTGTAAAATATTTGAGGCTTCTTCTGTGTTTTTCTGAGTAGCACTTTTTAAAACAGACATCTCAAAAATAAATCTTTGAGATTCCATTTGCTGTAAAACTATTTTGTAACTATTTTGTTTTGAGAAAGAGTGGAAGGCTTTATCTTCAAGAAATCAGTGTGAGCGTTAATTTTGGCATCCTATTCAGAAGGATACTTGGCAATATAAATTTAAAAAATTAAAACACACATATCCTGTTAGAATTCTTGGGGAGCCTCAGAGAAGCCTCCTCGTTCATAGCTGAATATCTGAATGCAATTAGAGAGTGTGCCTTTTACCATAGTTTAAATGTTGTAAAAGTACAGAATGATGTAGTGCTAACAGTGTATAACTTAATATTTATGCATTTCTGTTCTCTAAGAACTTCATAACCCTTTTATTATTTTTGTCAACAGTTTATTCTTTTTTTCAAGTGAGCCATGGAGGTTAAATGGAAACTCAGCCTTCTAATGGTGCTCCATTAGAAGGATATAATACGTTTTCAAAACTCATTATAGAAAGGATGATGTTCTTACTGAGGGAATACAAAGCTGCACCCAAAAAATTAATTTCGGTTTTGTTTTTCGTACTTAGTGATACTTGACCATCAGAGAAACATTGCTTTCTGAAATCCAGGGGACAACCTTATTGCTTAAATAAAATTTTTGTACTGACTCTTTCTTGGAGAGCTATTAACGCTTTTTCTATGTGCTTTACCTGGAAAATATAAGGCACCCAGTAAATAACTGATGAATGTATTAATTTATGTACATTTTAATGCTACTGCAGCTTGAACTTTACTACATGTGGAGTCACGGAAATGACAAAATGAACCAAAGAAACGAATCAGAAACTTAATTTTTCTCTTGCTAACATAACTGTGGTACATATTGAGAGGTTTGCTATTATGCAGATATTTTGATTCTGGTTGGCACAGATTAAGCCAACATTCTAAATCTACAGTAGATAGAGAATTTTCTCTTAAGAAATGAGGTATCTTTCATTTTGTGTAAAATAAATATTTTAATAAATCACAGGTTA